>NC_081414.1:425654164-425966414 GCF_030272615.1 Cryptomeria japonica
CAGATCAAACCAATCAGAACCAATCATTCAGGCAATGGCTGGTTACCTTCTCTACATGTTTATTGTTTCTTTTCACATTTTCTCATGCATGTATATGTCAGTTCTTATTTATATCAACTGAGAAAAGTCAGTCTCACGGCTTGTTGTGTGAGACTCATGTATTTAATTATATTCAATAAGAATTACATTTTCCAAAGGATTGTGAAATCTTTAATGTTTCATTCACATGTATGAATTCAATGAATTTTTATCCATGTAATCTTGTAAAGTTATTTCATTTATATGACTGAATGTAACACAGAAGGTTAAGTAAAAGGTACCATTTGCTTGAAAAATTTAGTGGCTCTACCTGATTGAGCCTGTACGTGAAAATATGGTAACAATACTAAAATGAGTAGTAGGAGAGTGTGAAATTGGACACACTAATAAATATGTACAATTTACAAAATTTAATTAATTAATTAATACTATATAATTTAGGCTATAACAATTTATTATATTTTCACTTAGGGACTAGATGAATTTATCACATCCTATTTAATTTATAGATATTAACTTAACTAAAAGTAAGAGTTTAAGTATGTTAGAAAAATAGCGTAGACATAAGCACCATGTTCATTGTAAAGGCCAAATGAAGATTCCTAACTTCATTTTATCAAAAGTTTAAAAGACATGTGAAAGTATGTGTGCTCGATACCAACACCGGTAGACATAAAATCATTAATACTATTGGTATCACATATGTGGCATAATGAAAATCCATCTAATAATGAGGTATAATAATTAAATTTTAAAATTGTGCGAGAACTCAATTGTCTTTCACTTATAGAATAAATCCTAGAGAAGCAACAATTATCGATTTTTCCCCTTTCGAACCCCTGTTTATTCTAGTATGTAGATAAATTGCAAATTAATCCAAGTTATTAGTGCCCAAGTCTCTTTTGGATCCCAAATCCAATAACATCCCCATGCTTCATAGGCCCATACTACCCTAGAAAGTATACCTATAGTTAAAAGAGAAAATCCTAGACCAATGACACAATAACTCAATTGGTCTAATTAAATAACCATTTATAATAATTTATAAATGAAAGGAAAAAATAATGTTTCAATTCCTTTTTTTCTTGGTCATGTGAACTCCCATTTTTATTGAAGAAAAAAAAATTCTTCACATTGATAAAAAATCTTTTGATTTATTTGGGACTTAATGACCAAAAAAGATATCGATGATAGGGATCCACATAAAAGAGTTGCATAAATAATAAAAATAATACTTAATCAATTTTTATCTTAATAATGATATATATAATGACAAACACATCTATTACTGAATGCATATCCCATTTTTGCACATCAAGCTTATGAGAATCCTCGAGAAGCAACTAGGCGAATTGTATGTGTCAATTGTCATTTGGATAAGTAAAGAAATGACTTGAAAAATTAACCAATATGACCAAGATACAAAAGCTCCTCCAAAGAAATTGGAATCCCCAATGGTGGTTACCATGCCACCCAACCATGTGAAACCAAAAAAGTCCACTCCCCCATGCTAGGAAATAGCCACATGGGCCACAAACACACTCACACCAAACAAGGGAAAGAAAGATTACACACATACCAATCATAGTGCATAATATACAAGTATGAACAACATACAATAATCACTCAAAGTTGAAGTCACATAATAGCTAAGGATAGTCACATGTTGGATATATCATTCAACAATTACAAGGACAAGGGATCTATTAGGAGGGAAGGAGTGTCATTATAAAGCTCAAAGAGATAGCTTGTGAATTGTGAATGAGAGTAAGTATACCCATCACAATTAACAAAAGGTAGTATTAAAGTGACATCCCCCACCCAACTAGGTGTGGATGCTGAGCCTACGCAATAACTCAATCAATGTCACTAACCTAAACAATTTATTTAAACTCCATATGATTTACAACCTTACAATCCATCTAGCCACAAGGTCATAATTGGAATTGGGACACCATGTAGAGTCACTCCTCCATCACCCTAGATCTCAATTCTATGTCTTTATGCTCAAATTTGACCAATTGAACATGAAACACAAAAAAAATGCAAAAATATGGCATAACAAGATGGGCATTCAAATTAAATCATTCCAATTTAATTCTAACATTCTAATTTTCTAAAATAATTTTTATCACATAATCATTATTCTTGTGCTTCTTTAGCTCCAAGCCCTACATGACCAAGAGAGTGGTGGCTGACCTATGCATTATTTTAGTGTTGAAACTCATCACGATCTTCATGTTTTTCTCCATTTATTCCATTTTTCTCTTCGTCTTCTCCACCTCCATTTCAATCTAGGTACAAATGACACATTGTTGTTGATGTGTAGTAGGGGATTAAGGGGAATCCTTGATCATAATATAGGGGACCTTCGGTGAAACTTAAATCTTTGAGTCAAAACCAAGCAAACATACCATTGAACAAGTTATTACCTTCAAACCTCAAGGGAGAAGGATCAAGAGATATATCAATAGTTTTTATTCATCTTCACAATATCCTCCTATTGGGAGTCATTAGATGTTTCTATATATCTTAGGTTAGGATTCTACACTAGGTCCAGTCTAGCTGATCTTTTGACACTCATTCCTTCTATATCTTATTATTGGATCAATCCCTTATCCTTTTGATCCATAGTTTGGCATTGTTTATCTTCAGGGATAAATAGGGTCTTGCTAGAAAAATGGCTTGACAACTCCTACAATTTCTAACCTTCAAAGTCATGGAAAGATTTAGTTTTAATCTTACTTTTTTTAACTCTCCTTAATTTATTTTCACCGACCCCTTGTTAGAATCATGTTTGACAAGGAATTTGAGTTTGAGAGCGCATAGCCCAGACATCACATCATTTGGGTCTTGGTTTTAAGATTAAGGTTAGTAGCGGGGGGCTTGACCTTTTGGGGGGATTCAACTTGCATAGTCATTTTGGCTTTAAATTTGTTGGATCCTTCTTCTCCTCCCTTTTACCCTTGCTATTCACAATATTTTTTTGACAATAATAACCTTATGACTACCTAACACCTTAAACTTATCAGCAGGTATCTAGGATGAAAGCCTCACAAACGTAAGAGAATTTTTTCACTATCTTTAAGAAGGCAAGGAGAGGTATTTTCCTCAATGTTAACTTTAATGGGCATAGACAGTCATATACCAAGTTGGAAATGGTAGGGACACAAAATGAGCCCTTGGTGTAAAGGGATGACCACCTTATTGAAAAGTGATAGTGTTAGTAAGACTTAAAATGCCCTTTGAGGGTAAAATATTTTATGATAACCTGACATACCTATTACTATGGCCCATTTTTTTTTTTTTTGGACAATTAAACCTGTATACACCTAAAATTATCCTAGCCTAAGTAAATAAATATTTTATTATTTAAGCCTAAGCCTTCTATTAATTAAATAGTTATTTATTTATTTAATTAATTCATTTATCCTCTTCTAACCTTTCCCCATTTAAATAAATACTTTTATTTATTTAAATTATCCTTTCTCCAAAATTAAATAGATTTTTATTTATTTAAATTATCCTCTTCTATTAATTAAATAGATTTTAATTTATTTAATTAATTCATTTATCCATGACACTTGTCATTCATCTCTTAATTTTCCTCTAACAACCTCCCTAATATATTCTTATTTTCTATACCTACCCTCTAATCCTAACTGGCCATTTATCCCTTCACCGCATAATCTTATCCTTCCATTTCTAGGGTACTCTTTATAAAAGATGATCCTTTCATCCTTATCAAATCTAATCACTCATCTAATCAATCCTAATATCCTAAGGCTCGTGCGAATCATTATAGCAATCAAATGACTACACAACCACAATCCATTCTTCATTGAGCTCTTGTGCACACATGAAATCTGAGAGCAACCAAAATATCAAAACAAGATCAATGGAGATAGGAAACAATGGAGATCAAACCCTAATGAGCATGTGAATGGTACAATCTTTCATATTTTGTGTTTTGAATGTTTTTAGGTTCTTTATTGGTGTATGGTGGATTTCATTATAGAACTTGTTGGATATTATTGAGAAGTTTTCTAGAATGTGTTGTTGTCATTGATGTCAAGATATTCCTCTGTATGTTCAAGTGTTGCAGTCAAATCAAGTAAGTTGGTTTGGCCAGTGTGTTGCAAATGAGTTGTTGTAGATTAAAGGGTTTTGAGGTAAGTATATCTAGTTGATTCATCTCAAGTTTCAAAGGTTCACATGGAGATTTGATCAAGTTATGAGATCTGGTATTGTGGTTGGTTTTCCAGTTGTTCAGTGATGATTAGTGTTCTAGATTTTGCTCCACATTGCTTCGCGTTGCAATATATTGGTTTACGGATTTGTCAGAGTGTTTGGGTTGTTATGGTGTGCTCTTAATTCATATGGTTCATGATTTGGAGGTCCGTAAGTGAATCTTTTAGTTTGATAGTCAATTCAGTTAATGTTCTTGAAGTTCGGTATGATGGTGATGGAGATTCTAGTAATTTGACTTGGTGTGGTTGTCTTTGTGGTAATTCATGATGCTTGTGGATATTTATAGATGACGTCCTATTTGTTTTGGTGGTCTGCATTGAGCGTTGTGTGAGTTATTGATGGATTTTCTTGATCCGGTGGTGTTATTCATGTTCTTGGCCGACATGTTGATTGTAGTGTGTTGTAAATGTTCGACGCATAATTCTTGGAGGTGTTTCATATTTGAGGTGCTGATTTAGGTCCATACTATGTCTTAGCTGACATTGTTTTGGTCCGCATGTAATATTGTAGTGTGTATGGTTATATATTTATAATTTGTGATGTGTGTTGAGCTGACCTTGGAAGATAGGTTGATGACATGTATAGATAAATGTAATACTTATGTGAGAGAGTGGTATGTGTGTGTGAATAATGTATTAATATTTTAGAAGCAGTGAAGAAGTGCGAAGAAGTGTGAAAAAGTGCGAAGGAGCAAGATGTGTCTCATGTGCTTAATCGAAACTGTAACCAGACATGAGGAGATGCTATTCTATTAGCTCATGATCTTCTAGATGTAATCTGAATATGTTTGTAAGGCAGTGAGCCTTCCCCAAGGTTGCAGCCCTTATTGTTTGTTGTTTTGAGTAGTGAGCTCTAGGCAATGTGCTTGAATGCATGTGCATTCCCCATTGTAATATTTCATATACTTCTAACATGGTATCATCATATTGTGGGTAGGTTCCCACAGTGGTTTTTACTTTAACCGGGTTTTCCACATCAAAAATATTGGTGTTATGTGTGTTATTGATGTGGTGCTGATTTGTGCTTTCACTATTAATTATCAGATCTAAAATTGTGTTTGAGTTAAGTAAAGTTTTTAAGAAAATTGATTCAGCCCCCCTCTTAGTTTTCTGCATTGTTTCCAACAATGGTATTAGAGCTAGATCCTCCAAAAGAAGCTTGACCGCTTAAGGTGATCCAGGATGACAACCTATGCTTACAAGAAGGATAGTCCGAGATTTGATGGAATAAATTACTCTCTTTGGAAAAACTGGATGGAGTGTCACTTGAGATGCATTAGTGAAGATAACTGAAAGATTACTAAGAATGTGTATAATGTTCCTCCAAATGGTCCTACAACTCTAGATGAGATAAGGGAAGTTGAATACAATATTAGAGCTAAGGAAGCATTTTTGAGTGCCTTGACTGATTCTAAGATGACTAATGTTATGAATTTGTAGACTGCTCATGAGATCTGGAAGAAGCTAGATACTTTGTATGAAGGTGACAGCCATGTGAAATTTGCTAAGTTGCAGAGCCTAAAGGGAAAGTATGAGATGCTGAGAATGGGCAAAGATGAGAATATTACCTCCTTTATGCAGAAATTGAATGATCTTGTGTTGAATATCTGATGTGCTAGTGGAGTATGAGAAGAATCAGAGATTGTAGCTAAAGTGTTGATATCCTTGCCTCCTGCTTACAAACACAAAGTTGCTGCTATTGAGGAGATCCAGACTTTGACAAATGTACTAGAGACATGTTGATTGGAAAGCTTGTTGCCTTTGAATTCAATTAATTTGGTAAATCTCTTCCTAAGTCAAAGTCTGCATTCAAAGCTACTATTTTTGGAAAGCAAAAATATGATCTGGGTGAAGGTTCTTGAACAAGGGTTTCCAGATATGAGAAGGAGATGAGAAAACTTGAAGAAGAAGAAAGAGAGCTTGAGGAGATTGAAGTCGTTATTACTAGATTATTTCCTAAAGGAGCCAGTAAGTATGAATGGAAATTTCCTCTTAAATTTTTTCCATGCAATAAGATAGGACATTTTGCTTCAAGGTGTCCAGAAAGAGTTCCTAAGTTCAAACCATACAAGCCTAAATATCAGAAAAATGTTGTTATGCTACTAATGAAGGTGTGACAGATGATGAATTTGATATGGGAAATTAAAGAGATGAATGGGTGTTTATTGCTATTAAGGAAGATGGTCCAATGCTTACTGATTTTGCTAGCTGCATTAATGAGGAGAAAGCTTTGGCTGCTAAAGTTGAAGAGAAAGATTAATGGGTTATTGACAATGACTACTCTCATCATATGATAGGTGATAAGAGTAAGTTTGTGAGTATGGAAAAGTATGATGGTGGTGTAGTAAGATTTGGTGATGACAAAGCTAATATAATCCATGGTAGAGGTTCCATTTCTTTTGATGTAAGCATGATACTGATGATGTCTTATATGTAGAAGGTCTAAAGCATAATATTTTAAGTGTTGGATAGATGGTTAAAAAGGGATATGATTTACAATTCAAGAATGGCAAGTGTATTATCTTAAGTGGTTCTGAAACTGAGATTGCATTAGGGATAAAGACTAAAGGTAATATCTTTCACTTGAATGCTAGTGGTAAAAGTTGTTTGATTTCTTAGATTGCTGAAAGTTGGAATAGAAGGACGTGTCATGTGAATTTTGATTGCATGGTTAAGATAAGTTCTACTCAAGCAGTGAGATACCTTCCTAAGTTGGTAAAGCCTACTAATTCGGTATGCAAGGAATGTCAGTTAGGGAAGCAGAGAAGAGTTATTTTTAAAAGCAAATAGTATTATTCCAATGAATTATTGGATCTTGTGCATACAGATTTATGTGGACCTTCTAGAGTGAGAAGATTGCAGGGAGACAAATATTTCATGTTGTTGATTGATGACTATTCAAGGATGATGTGGGTTACTTTCTTAAGGGAGAAGTCTGAAGCATTATAGAAGTTCAAGATTTTCAAAGCTATGGTTGAGATTGATACTGGATTGAAGTTGAAGTGTTTGAGATCTAACAAAGGTGGTGAATTCACTTCTAGTGAGTTCAATGGATTTTGTGAAGAGACAGTTATTGGCACCTAGAACTCCACAACAAAATGGTGTAGTAGAAAGGAAGAATAGAACAATTCAAGAAGTTGCAAGAACCATGATGTTGGAAGGAAACGTTCCACGTATCTATTGGAGAGAAGTTGTGTGTACTATTGTATACACTCTTAATTGGGTGCATATCATAGGTGATATCGGTAAGACTCCTTATGAGTTATGGTTTGGTCATGTTCCTACAATTAGATATTTCAGAATTTTTTGAAGTAAATTCTATATCAAAAGAGATGATGATTTAGGGAAGTTTGATGCTAGATGTGATGAAGGAATTTTTCTTGGTTATTCTACTAAGAGCAAGGCCTATCGATGTTATAATAAGAGATTGAGAAAAATAGTTGAAAGTAATAATGTGAAAGTTGATGAAGGTAATGAGTATTAGCCCAGATGCTCCAGATATGATTTGAATGATTAGATTGATATCTCTGTTAAAGGAAAGCAAGTGCAGAACCATAACCTAATTTAGATTGCTCCAAAAAAGCTATAAAATCAAGGAGAGACTAGTGCTAGTGCAGAAGGAAGAACTCAAGAGTCTGAAAATTAGTAAAATCCTAAGACTTCCAGGTATGTGAGGTTGAATCATTCAGAAAATAAGATCATAGGTAATAAGAATAAAGGTGTGATAAATAGAAGAATAATTGCTGAAGAATATTGCTTTATCTCTAAGATTGAACCTAAGGATTTTAATGAAGCATGTAAAGATGAGATTTGGGTTAAAGCAATGGAAGAAGAATTGAACCAGATTGAAAAGAATAATACATGGATTCTTGTTCCTAGACCTAAGGATAAAAATGTAATTGGAACTAAATGGGTCTTCCAAAGAAAATTAAATGAGGAAGGTGAAATGGTTAGGAACAAAGCTAGACTTATTTGTAAGGGATATTCTCAAATGGAAGGAATTGATTTTGAAGAAACTTTTTCTCTGGTGGCAAAAATTGAAGCTATTGGATTATTTCTTGCTTATGCTACTTACAAAGATTTCAAATTTTGTTAGATGGATGTCAAGTAAGCCTTTCTTAATGGTAAGTTCAAAGAGGAAGTCTATATTGAGGAACCAGATGGATTTTAGTTGACAGATCAAGGAGACATGGTTTGTAGATTGAAGAAAGAACTGTATCGATTGAAGCAAGCCCCAAGAGGTTGGTATGCCAAATTGGATAAGTATTTACTAAAGCTTGGATTCAATAAAGGTATCACTGATAGTAATTTGTATTTCAAGATTGACAATGATAACATTTTAATTGTTGAAGTTTTTGTTGATAATATTATTTTTGGAGGGAATGATAGTTTGTCCAAGAAGTTTGTTGATGACATGCAAAATGAATTTGAGATGTCTATGATTGGTGAGATGAAATTCTTTTTGGGATTGAAAATTAATCAGTTGGATAAAGTCATTTTTATATCTCAGTCCAAGTATGTGAAGGAATTGTTGAAGAAGTTTGGTTTAGATGATTCAAAGCCAGTTGGTACTCCTATGGTGATCAGATGTAAGTTGACAAAGGATGATGATTCTCAGAAAGCAAATTAGACTAGATACAGATCTATGATTGGTGGATTGCTTTATTTGAGTCAGACTCAACCTAATTATATGAACGTTGTATGTCTTGTTGCTAGATTTCAAGTTGATCCTAAGAAATCTCATGTTGTAGCTGTGAAAAGGATTTTCAAATATTTGAAAGGGATAGTTGATTTTGGCTTGTGGTATCCTAAAGATGATTATTTCACTTTGAGTGCTTTTACAGATGCTGATTGGGTAGGTGATGTTGATAACCAAAAGACTACTAGTGGTGGTGCATTTTTCTTAATGAGTAAGAGGTAGAATTATATTTCTTTATCTACTGCAGAGGAAAAATACATTGTTGCTGCTAGAAATTGTACTCGAGTGATGTGGATGAAACAGATGCTAAAGGATATCAGAGTTGTTTATGATGAGCCTACTCCTATATACTATGATAATTCAAGTGCTATCAACATTTTTAAGAATCTGGTGTTGCATTCAAAGACTAAACATATATCAATCAAGTTTCATTTCATGAGAGAAAAGGTGAATGAGAAGGAAGTCAGTTTGGAGTATGTATCTACAAAGGAACAAATTGTAGATATCTTCACAAAGCCTTTACCTAAGGATAATTTTGAGTATCTTAGAATGAATCTAGGGGTGAATTCCCCTCCCAATGAGAACTAAGATGCATTGAGTTGCATCAGTCTAGTGAATTTCATAGAGATATCTTGTGATTTGGATTGATGTGTGGTGGCTGCTACTTAGGGGGAGAAGTCAGATGTTCAGATTTGTTAATTTTGATGTTCAGTTGCGGGGAGAGAGAGTTTGGCTAAAGGGAGAGATATTTGTGCAATATGTGCCTTTAGCATTGATGTCAAAGGGGGGAGAGCTACATGAAAAAACTGTGTTGAGTTGTGTGCATGATCTAAGGGGGAGATGATTATTTTCTTTCTTTGCATTGATTGTTTTTCATATTCATATGTTTCCATCAATGCCAAAGGGGGAGATTGTTGGATATTGTTGAGAAGTTTGCTAGAATGTGTTGTTGTCATTGATGTCAACATACTCCTTTGTATGTTCCAGTGTTGCAGTCAAATTAAGTAAGTTGGTTTGGCCAGTGTGTTGCAGATGAGTTGTTGCAGATTAAAGGGTTTTGAGATAAGTATCTCTAGTTGATTCATCTCAAGTTTTAGAGGTTCTAATGGATATTTGATCAAGTTATGAGATCCAATATTGCAATTGGTTTTTAGTTGTTCGGTGATGATCAATGTTCTAGATTTTGCTCTGCATTGCTTCGTGTTGTGGTTTGTGGATTTGGCAAAGTGTTTGGGATGTTCTAGCGTGTCTTCAATTCAGATGGTTCATGATTTGGAGGTTTGCAAGAGAATCTTTCAGTTTGATAGTCAGTTCAGTTAGTGTTCTTGAAGTTCAATATGATGGTGATGGAGATTCTAGTAATTTGAGTTGGTGTGGTTATTTCTATGCTGATTCATGACGCTTGTAGATGTTTCCAGATCGTGTCTTATTTGTGTTGGTGGTCCGCATTGATAGTTGTACGAGTTATTGATGATTTTTCTTGATCCGGTAGTGTTCATGTTCTTGGCCAACATGTTGATTGTAGCGTGTTGTGGATGTTCGAAGCATAATTCTTGGAGGTGTTTCATATTAGAGGTGTTGATTTAGGTCCATACTATGTCTTAGCCAATGTTGTTTTGATCTGCATGTAATATTGTAGCATGTATGGTTATATCTTTGTAATTTGTGATGTGTGTTGAGCCAACCTTGAGAGACAGGTTGATGATATGTATAAATAAATGTAATACTCATGTGAGAGAGTGGTATGTGTGTGCGAATAATGTATTAATCTTTCGAAAGCAGTGAAGAAGTGTGAAGAAGTGTGAAGAAGTGCGAAGGAGCAGAATATGTGTCATGTGCTTAACTGGAACTGTAACCAGGCATGATGAGATGTTATTCTATCAGTTCATGATCTTCTGGATGTAATACAAATATGTTTGTAAGGAAGTGAACCTTCCCCAGGGTTGTAGGCCTTATTGTTTGTTGTTTTGAGTAGTTAGATCTAGGCAGTGTGCCCGAATGCATGTGCATTCCCCATTGTAATATTTCATATACTTCTAACAGGGTATCATCATATTGTGGGTAGGTTCCCATGATGGTTTTTCCTTAACTGGGTTCTGCACGTCAAAAATCTTGGTGTTATATGTGTTATTGATGTGGTGTTGATTTGTGCTTTCACTATTAATTATAAGATCTGAAATTGTGTTTGAGTTAAGTAAAGTTTTAAGAAAACTGATTCACCCCCACCCACTCAGTTTTCTGCGTTGTTGCCAATAGAACTAGGGTTGTATGTGGTTGGATCTTTGTTTGGTTTTACAATATTTGAATTCCCAATTTCATCATATACAAAACCTAACTTAAAGATTTGAATTCCCAATTTCATTGTATACAATATTTTTTTCCCATGGAAGTGTTAGATTATTGAGGAGATTGTTGGATTCAGTTGTTCTTTGATACTACTAGGATATGTTGTTGTCATTGATGTCAACATATTTCTGTGAGTTATTTCGGTGAGTTTGGGAAGATTTTCTGATCTGGTTTGCAGTTCTTTGTTTACCGGTTTCTGTCAGTATTCCCTCTAGTATATTCCGGTGTGATCAGATCCAGTGCTGAGATTTTGGATTATTGTTTGGGATGAGCTTTTGTATCTTCATTTCAGATGGTTCATGATTTGGTGCTCCACAAGTTATCTTTCCTCATGACAGTTGTTGATTGGTTGTGTTCTTGAGCTTTGGGATGTTGACCGATGAAGATTTGAAAAGAGATGATGGTGCAACTATTTTGGATGATTTTAACATGCTTGATGGTGTTTCCTAGTCGTGTCCTATTTGTTTTGGCAATCTGCATTTATCGCTGAGTAATTTTTTGGTGATTTCTTTGAACCGGTGATAGTTTGTGTGTTATGCAGTATTTTCGATGGTGTAACGTATTACAGTTGATCTTGGTGGGATTTCTGGTGGATGTAATTGTTTGAGAATTTGAATTAGGTCCATGCTATGTAATGTAAATTATAATATTGGTTTGGTGGTCAATCTTTGTATCGTGTAATGTAATTATGAGTTGAGGGTTGAGGGTTTAGCCAACCTTGTTATCAAGGTTGATGATTTATATATATAGGTGAGATGCTTATGTAATTTAGGTGTTGGTATTGTGTCTGCATTATTAGAGAGAGGTAAATGTGCAAACAAAGATTTCAACGAAGTGTTGTGATAAGTTTGGTGTTGCAGGGCAGACAATTGTGCTTAACCGGAACTATCATTAGGATTTTTTAGATGGTATTATTGCAATTCATTTCTTTCGGATTGTAGTTTGAATCATTTTGTAAGTCAGTGAGATTTCCGTGAGGTTTGTATCCTTCTGGACATATATCGTTTTGAGCAGTGAGCTCTAGGAAGTGTGCCTGAATGTATGTGCATTCCCCATTGTAATATTTTCACATACTACTACAGAGTATCATCTTATTTTGGGTAGGTTCCCACTGTGGTTTTTCCCTTAACTAGGTTTTCCATGTCAAAATCTTGGTGCTATGTGTGTTGTGTTGTTAATTTGCTTATCTGTTATTGCTGTGGTTTACTAGTTTATGTTTTGGAAGTTTAATTTGTTAATCCGGTGAAGATTGATTCACCCCCCCTCTCAGTCTTCCTTCTTGATTGCTACTAAGAATTGGTATCAGAGGTAGATCCTGTGGTAGAGGCTTAATCACTTGAGGAGATCCAAGATGGCAACTCGAGGTATTCTTTTCAAGAAGGACAATCTGAGGTTTGATGGAAGTAACTACACTATATGGAAGAAACAAATGGAGGTGCATTTTAAATGTCTTGGAGATGATTATTGGAAGATTACTAAGAATGTCTATGTTGTTTCTTAGAATGGACCATCCACTCCTGATGAGATTAAGGAAGCCAAACATGACATCATAGCGAAGGAAGCATTACTCAGTGCCCTGACTGATTCTAAAATAACAAATGTTATGGAACTTCAAACCGCAGATGAGATCTGGGTGAAGCTTGAGATCCTGTATGAAGGTGATAGTCAAGTGAAAGTTGCCAAGTTGCAGAGTTTGAAAGGGAAGTATGAGACATTGAATATGGGAGATGATGAAAACATACATTCATATATGGCTAAGGTGAACGAGCTTGTCCTTGGTATCAGATTTGCCGGTGGAAAGATTGAAGAAGATGAGATTGTTGCTAAGGTGCTAAGATCTTTGCCCCCTGCTTATAAACATAAGGTTGGTGATATTGGTGAGATCCAAAGTGTAACTAATGTGACAAGGGATGTATTAGTTGGAAAACTTGTTGCATTTGAGCTGAGTGAGTTTGGTGAATCACATGGAAAGTCTGAGACACAATTCAAAGCATCAACATTTGTGTCTGGTAAGCAGAAATGTGATCTTGATGAGTGCATGATATCCAAATATGAAAGAGAAATGAGAGAGATAGCAGAGCAAGAGAGAGATCTTGATGAGCTTGAAACATTGATTTCTTAGAGATTGCCTAAAGGTACCGGTAAGTATGATGGAAAGTTGTCCTTAAAATGTTTTTCTTGTAATAAAATAGGAAATTTTGTTTCTAGATGTCCAGAGAGAATGGATAAGTATGAAATACATGATAAGTTTGATATAAATGATAGATATGAGAAGCATAAGAAGTATGATAATCCTTATAAGTCTAACTAGAAGTTTAGGAACCAAAAGAACTGATATTATGTTGCAGATGAAGGTGTTACATATGAGGAATCGGAAGAAGATGAAGTTGTGTTCATTTCCATTAAAGAGGATAGACCTATGCCTATTGATTCTTCTAGCTGCTCTATTGAGGAGAAAGATTTGTCTTCTAAGGTAGAAGAAAAGGGTGAATGAGTTATTGATGCAGCCATAACCGGTATTAACCCTTAAAAGAGTCAATCAGCTTATGCAGCAAGAGAGACACAATGACAACAACAAGAAAACATAACGAATTTGTAATACCCTAAAATTGGTCATCTAAACCATGGGCCCCTAATCTCGACAACATCACCAAGGTCCTAACCAAAGGCAATTAAATCAATCTTGAGCACATTATTAATTCCTTAATTATCAAAAATCACATGGCAAATCAACCACTCAATATTAATTAAATATTTATTTAATTAATTGAATTATTTCAAGAATAATCATTTTGATCAATTATCCCATTTTAATTTATTAAATATCTTTGCATATTTAATTAATTAATAAATTTGCCATTCAATCATGCGAAAGGATTAATTTATTACAAAAGATGAATTAATTTATTACAAAGAGTTGAATTGAAACAAAACAAAAGTCAAAAAAGAAAGAATTGAAGAGAGAGAGAAATCAAACTTGAGATATTATTTCTTTTTCTAAATTTAGAACTTAAAATTAGAAAAGCAATTTAATTGAATTGTTGAATTATTCTCTAAAATTGGAACTCAAAGCTTTTCAGAAAAAGAAGTTGAGTTGCATTAAGAAAACTCTTTTCTTGATTAAATTGAAGAATGATCTATTTTTATCAGATGTGCATGGAATTAATTTATTATTATTTTCCAATGCAACTTGGACTTCTAATTTTAATGCATTTCAATTAAACTATAATTGGAATCTATCTCAAGGTTAACTCAACTTGATTTCTCAATTATTTTCAATTAATCCTAAATTGAGCTTTTTGTAATTCTCTATAAATTCAGTCTTCAGCTTTCATTCCAATTCACCCCAGAGATTTTTGAGAACACGCTTGGAAATTATTATCACGATAATTTCGTTCTGGAGTCATTGAAATCATTGTGCTTTTTTTACTTGCATCCATTTTACATTCATTATTGCTTGCATGCGTTGTTGCTTGAATTTGCTTGAATTACTCATCCATCTTGCATCTATATAGCTTAATATCATATAGATTAAATCCTTCATCTTGGTGTAGTCTAGTCACTGGTATTGCTTATAAAAATCTGAGAGCAATCTTATACTCGCATCTTTTAGAAGGCAATTAGTCGCTTTGCTATGGTTTATTTCTTATTGATTATTGATTACTAACCATGCATATAATGACTTAATTGAAGTGTTGTGCTTGTAGCTACAGGTTCACTTTTTCACACACACATTTCTAGCGCCCATCGTGGGGCCGAAGACTACATTTTTTTCGGCCTCCAAGACTGACTGCTTTATTTTTTCTTATATTCCAGGTTTCAGATTTTTTCGGTTTTTTGTTCGTACATCTCGTACAACAATTCTTATAGGTTGAAATGACAAATTGCAGCTGTCGCATGAATTACAAACATATTATCATATGAGTAGACACGCCAGTTGTACGAGCATACACTCTGTCGTACGAGTAGTAATCATCTTCCGTACAAGCCAACATCATCAGCAATCTAGTCTCGTACTGTACTGTTTCCTGTCTCGTACGAGTCGAGACTCTGTCGTACGATTCTGTATTTTCTAGTAAAAGAGGCAAAATTTCATATTTTTCATTTTTGACGACTGACCTTGACTGTTTATCTGTCTGTCTCAGAGTTTTTCACAGCCTAACTAGTTTTTGCAGAACGCTTGTCGAAGAATATTGCTTGTCGCACAAAGACAATATGACTACTGATTCATTGTCTTTGCAGGTTGCCTAAGGAGAATCAACTAAACATCATGTATTCTTTAAATTCATTTTTTAGGAACCTAACTTGCTATCTGGTTAAAGAACAAATCTGTCTTTTGTGCTTTTTAGAAAATTCTGAGAGGTAGGAGAGTATGCTCTTGTCTTTTTCTAGACAATCAGAAATCCAGACCCTTGAAGCTTTTTCTTTGTTTGAGATTTGTACATCTTTAGCAGGCCTGTCCTCCCGAGGGGTTGAAAAACTCTTAAAGCCGTTACGGTCGGTGTGAGGGGAATGACCTAAGTGGGAATGGCTAGACGCCAAGTACTCCAACCCACTATAAAATAAACGTGATTTGATGAAAATCAAGTCAACGACAGTGCTCAGGAATAGCTCTCCTCTGTACCTTTGGGTATATTAAAACTTGGTTTTCAAGGCTGGGAGACCTCTTAATTGAGTTTATACCTCGACACGCCGAACAGATCCCTGACTAAATCCAATTTAAAATTAGAAGCTACCCAATTCATCTCCGAAAGGGGGATAATATTTGTGCAAGAGAGATAGGAACTCTCCCAAGATACTTGTCATTTCATGCCCCCATTAGCATTTGGAGTCGGATAATACGGCGTTGAGAATCCATTGCGTGAGACTCAGCGGCCATATTCTAATTAGCTATTGGGTGTGTACCTGAGTCTACAAGCAAAGGTTTTCTTTCCTCACCAAATTCCTTAGGGTTTGTATACTGTGATTGAAGTCACTATAAATACTACTTGTTTTCTGTGTTTTTCATCCTCGAAACAAAAAAACTGAAATACCAAAAATCAGTGAAGACCAGAAACAACTCAGTAAGTCAAAACTCTTTCTGTGTCAGAAATTAGTCCATCCTAAGTCAAAACTCTGTCCGTGTCAGAAACTAGTCCATCCTAAGTCGAAACTCTATCTGTGTCAATCCTAGTCAAAAATCAGTCCATCTTAGAATTTGTCATACTCAGTTGGTCATACTCAGCAGTCAGAAAACTCAAAATTTTTAGTCTCTGCCCTATGAACAGTCATACGAGTCTGCTAATTTATCATGCTGCACCAGTCCTGTGTCGTACGAATCTACTCAATTGTCGTTCTAAAGTAGATTCTTTGTCCTACGAATCTAAATCATCCATCATCCTGCACTGTATTTTGTCTCGTACGAGACAGAATCGACCTCAGTCTTTTGTCGTCCTAAAGATGCCCATCAGTCGTACAGTATAAGACAACAACTTGTACGAACCACAAATTCTGTCGTCCTGTAACTGATAAATTGTCGTCCAGATCAGAAAACCCAGTCGTACGAGTCTCTGGTTTTGTCAGACAGAACATTCAAAATTGCTAGAAACACAGTCTATAGTGAGCATAATACTGGTTATCATTTTCCTGAGCATAAAACAGATCAAGATAGTGTACCTCTGCCATTTTTTGTTGCACGATTTGGTCGATCACCCTTCAGCTAGTTCAATCAAAACTACTTATCAAACTCAAGTCACTTAGATAACGTCTTACATAGGATATATCATTCCTGAATCAGACCGAATCTTAGTTACAATTTTAGAATCAACCCAGGAAAACATCTTAGACAGGATAGATCATTCCTGAAATCAGACAAAATATCAGTTGTTTCTCCCAAAACAATACGCTAAATAGAACAAACTAGCTCTGAAATTGATCTTGACCTCTGCATCACAAAACAACTCTAGGTCACACTAATCCATAAAAATGCCTATTCAAACCAGGAGTTCTCGTAAGACAAAAGCCAAAGAGAAAACCTTCACTTATCAAGATAATCCATTCTATGTGAAGGATCCCCTCACTGACATACCATCGTCATCAGGTGGACCGATTTTTGATGAACCGAAATCTCCCACTATACATGAGACAGAATACAATGATGGAAACAAAAACGACCGTAATATTCCTGAAAATCATAATGACTCCTCATCATCAAGTAAGACTGACGAAGCTACTGATCCTCCAGAAAAAGAAATCCTTGACTGTCAGAAAGACAAAGACTTTAGAAAAATGATGAAAACTATCATGCTCCGAGAAAAGGAAGACTATTTCTTAGAACTAGCAAATCAAGGTGCTAAACTTCCTATTGGATATGATGTTCAGACACTTGTTACTAAGAGGAAAGACTCACCTATACTCATGGTACACAAACAGTTAATAGCTTTGTGAACAGAGCTCACAGACCTGAAGAATAAGGACAATTCCCCGAACCAATATTCTCTGGAAGCAATATGTCCCTTCCCATTTGACAAGAATTTACACATGCCTCCATTCCCTTCACGAGTGGAAATCCCAAAATTTGATAAATATGATGGTACCTCAGATCCTCAAGTTCCCGTCAGGGAATTTAGTGTTGCTTGTATGGAATTCATGCACGATCAAACATACCTTATGCATCTCTTCCCAAGGACTTTAGGGGGTCAAGCAATGGAATGGTTCTCAAGTCTACCCAAAGGAATAAAAACATTCGAAGAACTAATCCAATTGTTCTTACAACAATACTCATACAACATTCAACATCCTATGACTATGATCGATCTTTGTAATACTCAACAGAAAATAGGGGAACCTCTTCTTACTTTTCTCCAATGCTGGAGAAGGATGTTCTCTAGGTACCCACGACCTATCCCGGACTCTGAGAAAATGGATATATTTGTCAATAACTTGGTCCCCGAAATGAAATATAGCATACAAATGCAAGTACACCCATCATTTAACAAAATGGTAGATAATGCCATTCAAATAGAAGATGTGCTCATAAAAAAGGGAGACACCTTGGAAAGAAACACAAACAAGATCCAGTTCTAAAGAGAAGAACAAGTATTGGAAATTTGCCAAAGACAACAACAAGAATGTTGTTAATAATGGAGTAGTAGACACTGTCAAAACCAACTCAAAATCAACAATATTCAATCTGGCCAGTGGTACACAAGTGCTTAAAGCCGCTGAAATTGTAGCAGAAAATCAGCCAAAGAAAACAAAGGAATGGTTCAAAGAAAAGCCTTGGCTTTCCAGACCTAAGTGTGATTTTACTCCTCTTGAAGAATCATATGAGTCGGCTTTCAAAAATCTATTGGCAAACAACTTGATAACACTACCAGATAACTCCAGACCATATGATCCAGATGTCAAACCAAGATGGTGAAGAGAAAATGAATACTGTGACTTCCATCAGAATAAGGGTCATAACATAAACAATTGCATGAAGCTAAAACATGAGATTCAGGATCTCATAGACACTGGTAAAGTTGTTGTTGGGAATCACCCAACCAATGCTGATCATAAAGCATTTAAAGACCCTTTGCCTGCTTATGAACAAGGTGATTCCTCAAAGACCAAAGGAGGTGCCAAGGTAAATTATGCTTATGCCAGCCAGGACAACATTATCAACATGATTGAACCTTCACACTCAGAATATTGCAATGTGATTATAGTTCAAGATAAACCAAATGAATCACGATATGCAAAAGCTCTAACCAGATCTCAAAAGAAAGTCACCCTCCAAGGAGCTAGCTCTTCCAAACCGGCTCAAGCAACATCAAATCCGACAGCTGTGCCAAATAAACAAAAGGAATCAACCTTGGACAAATTTAAAAGATTAACCTCCTCCTCATCATCCTCTAGATACAGCGTGGTTGAACAGTTGAAAATGACAAATGCTCAAATTTCAATTTTTGAATTGCTACAGCTCTCATCTACTCACAAGGAAATTCTACACCAAGCATTGCTCACTACCAACGTTCCAAAAGATTTAGACATTGATTGGTTTCAGTCTATGGTGGGTCATCTGACTTCACCTCACTATTTGACCTTCTTTGAGGAAGATGACAACTCATTAAATCATCCACATAACCAGCCATTGCATATTGAAGCCATGATCCACAAACACAGAGTTAAACGTGTTTTGATAGATGGAGGCGTGGGGTTGAATATCTATACTTATCATCTATTTACACAACTAGGATTCTCTGAAAATGTTATTGACCCAGGCAAGAAAATAACAATTAAAGCCTATGATGAAGAAGAGAGGACCTCCAAAGGTTTGGTATCATTACCAATCAGAGTGGGACCGGTAGAGAGAGATGTCCTTTTCTAGGTTCTTGATATTCCATTGTCATACAATATATTGTTGGGCAGGCCATGGATTTATGAAATGAATGCAGTACCCTCAACATATCACCAATGCTTAAAGTTTCCTTATAATGGAGCTGAAGTCAATATTCCGGCTAATACAAATGTCATCTATAGTGCATTGACAAAAGGTGCAGATACTTTTGTGCCTCATAATAGGGCAGCCTCTCCAAATGAAGATCCAGAAACATTGATCAAAGACTTAGAAAAGAGATTGAAGATTACAGATACCGGCATGGATAGCTACAAGATAGAACCAGTATTATCATTAGTTTCTCTTCCTCCATCGCCAAAACAGTTAGGCAAGCCATTAGAGGCTATGAGAACCCAAACTCCAGCTCCGAATATTATATATGATGGTCTCTTTATACAGTCTTCTACCTCCTTGGCAGATGAAATAGAAGAGGATGTTGTGCTTAACTGGCTCTATAAGGAAGATAGTCCAAATGAGGAGGTACGACATTGTGAGATTTCTTCAAACCAGTATGGTCATGGTTACAAAATGATTCAGCGCATGGGGTACTCAGGTACTGGTCCTTTGGGCAAACAAAAAGAAGGTATTACTAAACCAATTCAGCTACAAACCAAATCCACACATGATAAAGCTGGACTGGGATACAATCCTAAAAAGACATCAGAACAAAAACATGTTTCTAAGTCCAAAGGCTTGAAAAAGATATCGCCTTTAATATTACATGAAGCGAATGCTAAACAGACGAAAGAAGAGCGTAGAAAAGAGAGAGAGGAATCAACAGTCAAGAAAGAAGAAATAGTCAGTGCTCAAGCTTCTACGGTATCAACTACGATAATACAAGAAGTTGAGGTTCCTGAAGATATAAGAGATGAATTTGTAAGAATCAGAGAATTGTTTGCACCATTAAAAGTTCCAGTCACATATACTGGTAGGCAACAGGTAGATGATTCAAAGACTGATTCAAATGAGTATGAATGGGGTCCTGACTATCTTTCAGACCCATCCGCTCCAGAAACTCCAGAAGAATCTAGTGGTATCATAGATGATACTTAAGAGTTGATGCGCCTAAAACTAGAGAAGGAAATACAAGAAATTAGACAAAAGAGGCAAGCAAATTATGAACAAGCATTGAAAGAAGGAACAATACCAGAAAGCTTCTCATCTATGTGTCCTTATCTTGAAACAGAACAAATTAGTTATAGCACTACATAGGAAGAGTTAGAAGCTGCAGGACAAGAACTAGTTGTCAGTCCAGAAGAAGCTGAATGGAGTAGACGATAGAAAGCCGCAGAAACAATGAGACCATGTCAACAGGTGTGTCAGATACAAATGACAAATGAACTACAATATGAAGGAATTTGTAGCATTAAAGATGTAGTATTGATACCATACATATGCTTACTAAATCACCTGAAAGAGACTTGGAAACTTCATCAGATAACTCTGATGATTCTGATGACTCTAATAAAAGTCCCGTTCATGATGATACCCACTCATCCTTAAATTCTAAATCATCTGATACAAACAATGAAAAATTGCCCACTAGTCTTATTGCTATTAAACCACAACATGACGTCCAGTCTGACTTAGTCAATGATGTTATAAGTATGCCTATTGGATTAGATCGATTAAATATTAACGTGAACTTTAATAATCATGATCTGACTCTTCCTGGTCTTGAGACACTTATGCAAGGTATCATTCTGGAACTCGACTTTTCGATCCGCAGCTGTGATAACAATACCGTGAACACTCTTGAACCTATCCAAAATTTGTCCCTAATACATCCCGAATTGATTGACTGTACTTTACAGAATCAACCCATGGATATACCTATTTTTGCCAATGACTATACATTATCCTATTATCTCAATGTAGCCAAACCTATTAACTCTTCCACCAGTGAATGGAGTGAAAATATGACTGAAGAGGATATCAAGTATCTTAGTCACAAAAACAAGAAAGATAAAAATAAAAGATCTGATGGCAAAAACCACATTGTGGCGGTGTCAGAATCTAAAAAAGAGAAAATAAGGACGTACCCAAAGGTGAAAACCTCTCTGAGGCACTTGAAGGTGAGATACTTGGTATACTGCCCAGTCATTTTTAGGAGCGGTCTTCCATATTGATCGAGCCAACTTAGCCAGTGAATATCGGGAATCAAGACACACCACAAATTATTCACATAGCTCAATCACTATTAGTAGAGGAATTGAAGGATTTCACTCAGCTATTCCTAGAGAAGAAAATAAATTTTGCATGGACATACTCTAATATGCCAGGCTTAGATCCTGATCTCATTATGCACCATCTCTCAATCACATCAGGAGTAAAACCAGTTAAACAAAAACTTCGTAAGATGCACTTGCATGTCGCACTATTGGTCAAAGCTGAACTAGAGAAACTACTCAAAGTTGGATTTATCAGAGCGATAGATTATGCTGAATGGATTTCCAACATAGTACCTGTGTCAAAGGCAGATAAATCTATCAGAGTTTGTACAGATTTTAGAGATCTCAATAAAGCATGTCCAAAAGATGACTTTCCATTGCCAAATATTGATATGATAATCGACATGACAGCTGGGTATGAGATGTACTCACTAATGGATGGATTCTCCGGCTACAATTAGATTAAAATTGCTCCTGGAGATCAAGAAAAGACAACTTTCACCTGTGCATGGGGAACCTTTTGCTGGAACGTTATGCCATTTGGGTTAAAGAACGTAGGAGCGACCTACCAAAGAGCAGTTACAACTATCTTTCATGACATGATGCATAAGAATATGGAAGATTATGTTGATGACACCTTAGTGAAGACTATGAAAAGATCAACACATATTCAAGAGTTAGGCCCTATACTTGATAGAATGGAAAAGTTCAAACTCCGATTAAATCCAAAGAAGTGTGCATTCGGAGTGACATCTGGTAAACTACTTGGCTACATCATTTCAAAGAAGGGCATCGAGGTTGATCCTGAGAAGGTCCAGGCTATAATGAAAATGCCGCCTCCAAAGAACATCAGTCAAATGAGAAGTCTACAGGGGCATCTCCAATCCATTAGAAGATTTATTTCTCAACTAGCAGACAAAGCTCAACCTTTTACAAAGGTACTAAGGAAAGGTGTATTATACAATTGGGATCAAGAATGTGAACAACATCTTCAGCAAATCAAAGAGTATCTATCAAATCCACCGATATTGATGCCACCTATTCAAGGTAAACCATTAATCTTATACATATCAGCAACCGATTCATCATTGGGGGCACTTCTGGCGCAACAGGATGACAACAAAAAGGAAAGAGCTATTTATTACATCTACAGGACATTGGTGTCTTACGAAATGAGCTATAGTATAATAGAAAAAGCATGCTTGGCATTAGTCTTCGCATCACAGAAACTAAGGCACTATATGCTCGCACATTCAGTCAAGCTGGTGGCCAAAATTGATCCACTCAAGTATCTTCTTAATAAAGCAACACTCACCGGATGATTGGCAAAGTGGGTAATGATCCTTACAGAGTTTGACATTGAATATGTGGAACGCAAAGCCATAAAAGGACAGGTAATTGCTGATCAACTTGCTGAAGCTCCACTTGAGGATACTTAACCACTACACATTAAGTTCCCAGATGAATCAATAATGCATCTTACTCAACAACCCTAGAAGATATTCTTTGATGGGTCCTTTACTCAAAAAGGTTCAGGTGCTGGCATACTATTCATTACTCCTCATAAGTACTCAATTCCAAAATCTTATAAGATTCTATTCCCTTGCACAAACAACATTGCAGAATATGAAGCACTGGTAAATGGAATAAAACTAGCCATTGAATGGAAGGTTGTTGAATTACATATTTATGGAGATTCTCAGCTGGTCATCAATCAAATCAATGATACATATCAGACTCGGGATGAGAAATTAATGCCTTACAAGAGGATGGTAGATGATTTCAAGAAGTATTTTGCTTTTGTATCATTCCAACAAATTCCTAGATCAGCAAATAGAGCAGCCAATGCTATGGCTACCTTGGCATCTATACTTGAGCTACACGAGTCCAATTTTCGCTTTGATTTCCTGGTGGAAGAGTTATATTACCCTGCTTATGATTCTCCTAAGACCCAAATGGTCTGTTCTATTATTGGACACGATTCATCCCGATACAGCCACATCTATTCCTATCTTTGTGACCAAATTATCCTTGAAAACCTTACTCATAGTGAAAAAAGAAACCTAACTCAAAATGCTTCGCAATATGTTATCATAGCTAATGATTTATTTAGACGAGGTTTGGACGGTACTTTGCTTAGATGTCTAGAAACTGAAGAATCAAAACGTGCATTATCGGAAGTCCATGAAGGTATTTGTGGATCTCATTTGAATGGTTTTACTTTAGCTCGGAAATTATTACGGGCTGGCTACTACTGGCCAGATATGGAAAAACATGCCATAAAATTTGCTAACACTTGTGAGAAATGTCAGCTTCATGGAAATCTCATACATGCCCCAGTGAGGGATCTCATACCATTCATTACACATTGGCCTTTTCAACAATGGGCCTTTGATCTCATTGGTCAGATATATCCTGCTTCATCCAACAGACATAACTTCATCATAACGGCCACTGAGTATTTCACCAAGTGGGTAGAGGCGATTCCGCTCATCAAAGCAACTGGTAAACAAGTCGCCTTATTCATCCTAAACTATATAATTTGCAGGTATGGGATACCTTCGTCCATCGTGACTGATAATGGAGGATAGTTCAAGAATAAAGACCTGGATGAACTTTGTGAGAAATTCAAAATAAAGCAACACTGGTCATCAGTATATTACCCTCAAGGTAATGGACAAGCCAAGGCATCTAACAAAAACCTTCTGACTATCTTGCACAGAATAGTGAACAAATCTGGGAAAGATTGGCATCTGCAGCTCAATCTGGCACTATGGGCTTACAGAACAAGTATCAGAACACCTACTGGGGCTACACCTTTCTCTTTGGTGTATGGGTCCGAAGTAGTATTACCTATTGAAGTAGAAATACCATCTCTAAGAGTTTCATTGCAAGGTCTTGTTATTGATGAAGATCGTAGAATATCTAGATTGCAAGAACTCGAATTGCTGGATGAGTGTCGACAAGTGGCGTTTAATCATCTCAGAGTGTATCAAAAGAGAATGTCCAGAGGGTATAACAAGAAAGTTCGACAAAGAGAATTTCAAGTTGGTGACCTAGTTCTGAGAGAAAATCCAAAAAATCAATAGTTTCGAGACAACAAAGGGAAGTTTGAACCCAACTGGCTGGGTCCCTATATCATTACTACAGTCTTCAGCTCTGGTGCCTATCAACTCTCAACATCTGAAAGAGAACAGCTCCGAGAACCAATTAACACCATCCACCTGAAAAGATTTTTTACTTAGCATTCTCTACTCCAGCAAACTGTACAATGGAAAATGTCCTGAAGAAATCCTAAAAATCAGAAAATGTCCTGAAGAAATCATAAAAATCAGAAAATGTCCTGAAGAAATCCTAAAAACCAGAAAAAGTCTTGAAAAAAAAAAAAAAATGAAAAAAGAGAGAAAATGCCCTGGTGAAAACCTGGTAAACAGGCACCTTGGTAAAAAAAAAAAAAAAGAATCTCTACCAAGAAGGTGAAAACCTGGTAAACAGGCACCTCTTGTACTCAAGCGCTCCATCTATCAACGCAACGTTGACATTTCCCGCTTTCAAGTATCTTTTGCTTTCACTTGTACATATTTTCAGTCACTTTTGTGACATCCTGGTTCGTTGGAACCCTCATGACTTGAAATAGATCAATGTCCTAGTCTTAGGTTACTCGATAGAGCACATTACATATCCTAAGCAGTATCAACCAAGTCATTATTCCATCAGTGAAACCTGGTCAGCCACTCCGAGTCAGTCACCTGTCTCTTGACTACTACAGAGTTTTTATCACTGAGTTCACAAGCAAAACAACATAACAAAGAACAATTACCAAACAGTTTGAGCTATGAATGGAAAATTTTCTTTGTATGTTGTCTTTTATATTGGTTTTCGATTATTATCCCCCTGAGTAACTCGAGGAATTCTGTATTGACTAAGAGGTGCAAGGATTGGGGGCATAATATTTTCTTGGTTTTCTGCTTGTAGGAATGATCCCGATGATCTAGAAACATATAAATTAGCTGGGTGTCTGTGATAAGAGCCTTCACATTAAGGTGAAATTGCCTCACATACCTCGACTCCGCTTAATTGTATGCTACAGGGAGGTCCATATCATTTCTTTGTCTGTTTTGAGGGAATTTCTTTATGATGCAATTTGGGTCCCTGCAAAATCTGTCCAAGGATATGAACAAAAAAAGGGTCATTGCGGACAAGATAATTAATATTGCACATTCAAAAAGAAAGGAACTCTACCTTGACTATTGTGTTCGTTATGCTCAGTGATAAATCTTAAGTATTTTAAATCCAGTGACTAGGTTTAGGTTGCATTTTGCATTTCATTTTGCATTTTAGTGAATCTAGGGTGATTTTGGTGTGATAATAATAATCTCTTTATCTTCAGAATGCGAGCTGAAAGCATCATCATTTCTTACGCTAAGTGGTCTATTTATCATTATTTCTCTGATCGAGTACTTGTGTTTTGAGACGTTTAGCTGCATACATAACATTTCATATAGATTCATTCATTTTATTATTAATCATTTGTATTCATCTTATTACATAGAAAACAAAAAAATAAATTTGCACTGCTCATTTTCATTCATTTATTTGCATATGAAAAGAAACAAAAACATAGACATCCATTATCATTTGTAATACATACATTCATGTTGAAAAAGAAATGCATACATATAGAATAAAGCATATAGAAACATCTCATAATCGAATTGACACAAGTACAATGAAGTCAAATCGGATCTTGTATATATATATATCATCTCAAGTCTAAGAGTACAAAATGATGTCCAATGACATGTACAAACTCCCATCGGAGCAAGAATCATATAGGCTACAAAAAAATGGGTGTGTCTACAAAAAAAAAAAATCCGAGCTACAAAAAGAATCATCTAGCTGGCACCCTCTCTCTCATCGCTTGGTGGAGGAGGAGGAGCTTGATGCCCGGGATCCTGTCGAGGTGCTCGTGCTCCCTCTGATCTGGCCATATACTACGTATAAGGTTGCACCTGCTGTGCAACAGGAACTACAACACTATACGCGGCTACATAATAAGATGCCCTACTCCTTTGGAGAAGGACCTCCTGTTGTAGAGACTCTATCTCTGCTCTCGACTCTGCTCTCAAAGCCGCAATCTAGCGATCACGCTCAGTCCTCACCTCGGCTAGCTGTTGGTCTCGCTCCGCCAGCTGAGTCTGTGCCACTAACAACTATGACTGTAGCTTTGTAAGATGTGCTCTCATCGACTGACTCATGTTAGCCCCCTGCTCTCTCGCAGACTCTCCACCGCCATCTCCACCTGTGGCTCTGCCCTACTCCTCTCGCCACTGACGGACCTGCCTCGAAGCTGCTCGCTCTTCCTCTCCCCCACCCAACCTCACGCCTACTCTCACAAGGGATCCACCCTCACCCCTTTACTGTCCAATGTCAGCTCGCACTCCGCTGCTGCTAGCACCAGGATCACCACTCGTCCGTCGTGGAGCATCTGGTCTCTGGCCCTATCCCTGCCTATGACCCTGTCTCTGTGCTTGTCCCTATGCCGGTGCAGGGGCATCATCCTCCACATCCTCGATATGAGGAGCATGCTTTCCAGGATCCATAAATTGAGGGAATGAATGCTGCTGCAAATAATCCCTGTACTGGGGCAATACCCCCGCATCTGCTATATCCTCCAGGTAATCCCACCTCAGGCGGGGTAAACCTGTCAGCTCCTGCATAGCCAAGGCATAAGATAGCCTAGGTGCCCAACCCTGCCTCTCCTCGTCAGCATACCTAGCATATGTTGTAAACTCCTATGAGATCCCTTGAGGCTGGCCATACTGCCTCATCACTCGTGAAATGATGAATCGCTCCACAACAGTCTGCGATCTCCCAATCAGTGGGTGTGTGACAAATAGATCTCTGCGCACTGCCTGCCAGTTATCCCATGGCTCTAACCCTCTATATGGTCACCATACGACAATTATCAAGTCATCGAGCTACTGTCTCTAGAAGTCTGTCTGGCCCAGATGGGGCTGCGTGATATATCCAGCATATCTATAAATGATCGGCTGTCCTGGCTCCTTGCTGTCTGTCACTATCGGCCGACACACGGGAAGGTGCTCCCAAGCCCACACCTACAAAATGTACACCCCAGCAGCCATGCTCTGCCCCTCTCTATAAACGATCTCATGCATCTCTCGATACATGTGGGCCAGTAAGCAAGAACCCCAGCCAAGTCTCTGAGGGGACTCTATCAATTGCTCAAGCATTCAGCCCCATCCGCTCTGGAAACCCTGCTGCCCTCGATCTGGCATCAAAAAGCACCCAATAAACCCTGCTAAGACACATGCCAGCGGATACTCCTCACTGTACCTTCTCATCAGTATATCCCAACTCATAGAACAAGTCAAGATATCTGGATCCTTGAATACATTCCTCAGTGCCTGCAGTCCAGGTAACAATGCGATATCATAGTCCACCTTATCCCCAGCAAAAGGGATACGAAGAATCCTGTACATATCCTCAGGAGTGATGGTCAACTCCCCAACCTGCAAATGAAAGGTATTATGCTTCGAATGAAATCATTCTACCAACGCCGTGAGCATCCCGTGGTTCACATGGATATCAGGTAACCTCATCAAATGAGCCAAGCCGCATAAATCAACATGAGCCTGCTCAACCTCAGACAAATCCTGAACTAAAGCCATCGTGGGCAGATATACACATCTGAAGAGCACAGGAGGTAAACAAACCTGCAAAACCCAACAACGAACATCAGAAAACATTCCAAATTAGCCTGCAAGAGAAGTTAAACATCACGCAAATCCAAATAAGTTAAATACAAAACCAAAATTTCATGTTTACACTTGCAAAAATTGTCATTGTTTTCTGAATGACAAAACACAGTTAAACAGAATCTCGTACGAGTCAGGAATGGCTATCGTATGAGAAAACAACCTCAAACGATAAAGTTTTATACACCTCACGACAAAATGGTCTTTTAACCGGCCTATCGTACGACACAAGGGTTGCTCTCGTACGACAATTCTAATGGGTTGAAATGATAAAACAAAATTTGCCAGTTTCTCGTACGAGACAGGATCCTGTTTCGCACGATAAACTGAGAAACCCAACTTCAAACCCGTCAAAAACATGAAAAATACACAAAAAAATTCAAATTTGGAAACATACAGAGGCTAAAGATTGATCACTTACCGCTGGCTCGTAGTTTCGGGGTTGATTATGTCGTCTCTAGCGCTCGAATTGATGCTGATGAGTAGGGACCACCATTTTTCTTCGCAAAAGGTTTTTTGAATTTTCAAACTTGGAGGGTTAAAATGAATTGAAAATGACACTTTTGTCCTATATATAGCCTAAAACCTAATTTTTCAACTTGCTCCGAGGGACACGAAAATTGTACCCTTAGCTAATGTGCCTGCTCTGATTCCATTTTCGGGATTGAAATCGAACTTCGAGATCGTCTTGCTAGTCAATTTCACAATTTTGACCACTTAGTGCTTTTTTTCATTAATGCTCACTCTTTCTTCAAATTGCGCTCAATTTCAACGCTGAATCTTAATTCAATTTCAATTCTACACATTCACATTTCAATTCTACCAATCAACTCTACACTCAATTTCTCATCAATCATTGCCAAATCTTTAGAAAAATCCTCAAAATCAATTTGTGCTTAAATCACTTATTTTCGCCAAACAATTGCCTATAATCAACTACCCTTGCCATCTTTTGATTTCGCTCCCGAGGGGGCATACTCATGACCTTATGACTTCACATCTCACAAGTCAAGAATTTTTTTCAAATCTTCATCAAAAGTCAAGCAAAATCTTTCTAATTAAAAATAAATAAAAAAATCCTTATTGCTAAGGGGCATCTCAACTTCATCGCTTCACATCAAGTTGAAATGCCTCGGTCATCTGAATCAATCAATCGCTAGGGGCATATCAGTTTCATCGCTTCAAATCAAGCTGATATTTGTCTTTCATCTGAATTAATCTCTTAACATTAATCAGTTTCATCGCTTCAAATCAAACTGATTATTCGTTTAAACTCAATCAAAATTTTAAAGAGTTTCTTTGGTCATTCTAAATCTAAGCGGGTGTTCAGTATTCGTTTCTTGATCAAGCTGGATGGTTTATTCTTCTCTCATCGTGTCTTGATCAATCAAGTTCAAGATCGATTTTTATCTTTATTCACTGTATCTAAGATCAATCAAGTTCTAGATCAGTAAGATCCGCTTCTTGATCAATCAAGTTCAAGTTCGGTATCTTTGTTTTCTATCATTCCTCAGTTCAATCAAGTTCGGGATCGGTATCACTTTAATCAGACCTCATTTAGCTTTGTCGCTTCGAATCAAGCTAACACCTCACTTTTTATCTAGTTTCTGATCAATCAAGTTCAGAACTGGCATCTCCTGGACATCACACATTCTTTGAATCAAAGCGCTGCTCCCACATTAATTCAAAGAGGAGCAAATGTAATACCCTAAAATTGGTCATCTAAACCATGGGCCCCTAATCTCGAAAACATCACCAAGGTCCTAACCAAAGGCAATTAAATCAATCTTGAGCACATTATTAATTCCTTAATTATCAAAAATCACATGGCAAATCAACCACTCAATATTAATTAAATATTTATTTAATTAATTGAATTATTTCAAGAATAATCATTTTGATCAATTATCCCATTTTAATTTATTAAATATCTTTTCATATTTAATTAATTAATAAATTTGCCATTCAATCATGCGAAAGGATTAATTTATTACAAAAGATGAATTAATTTATTACAAAGAGTTGAATTGAAACAAAACAAAAGTAAAAAAAAAAAGAATTGAAGAGAGAGAGAAATCAAACTTGAGATATTATTTCTTTTTCTAAATTTAGAACTTGAAATCAGAAAAGCAATTTAATTGAATTGTTGAATTATTCTCTAAAATTGGAACTCAAAGATTTTTAGAAAAAGAAGTTCAGTTGCATTAAGAAAACTCTTTTCTTGATTAAATTGAAGAATTATCTATTTTTATCAGATGTGCATGGAATTAATTTATTATTATTTTCCAATGCAACTTGGACTTCTAATTTTAATGCATTTCAATTAAACTATAATTGGAATCTATCTCACGGTTAACTCAACTTGATTTCTCAATTATTTTCAATTAATCCTAAATTGAGCTTTTTGTAATTCTCTATAAATTCAGTCTTCAGCTCTCATTCCAATTCACCCCAGAGATTTTTTAGAACACGCTTGGAAATTATTATCATGCTAATTTCGCTCTGGAGTCATTGAAATCATTGTGCTTTTTTTACTTGCATCCATTTTACATTCATTATTGCTTGCATGCATTGTTGCTTGAATTTGCTTGAATTACTCATCCATCTTGCATCCATATAGCTTAATATCATATAGATTAAATCCTTCGTCTTGGTGTAGTCTAGTCACTGGTATTTCTTATAAAAATATGAGAGCAATCTTATACTCGCATCTTTTAGAAGGCAATTAGTCACTTTGCTATGGTTTATTTCTTATTCATTATTGATTACTAACCATGCATATAATGACTTAATTGAAGTGTTGTGCTTGCAGCTACAGGTTCACTTTTTCACACACACAAAATTCACATAAATAAATTATATTAAAGCCTTAGAACTTTCGATAATCATCCAGAAATCATCATATTATCATTGAAGAACATCCGGTAGTTAACCGTTTACATGCATGCTTCAAGCTAGATAAAATCCAACCAGGACTCTAAGAATCAACCAGATCACAACATGTGAATCTCAAGCCTTATTCTCGATTCTACTTCCTTCGGCCCTTACAAATGATTACATAACATCATATTTATATCCACTAGAACATATCTGGGTCGGCCTCATAAGACTACATTTACCAATGCACGAAAATGAAACTTGTAACTAGGTCGGCCCCAAGATTCAAAGAAATCTTTCCAGAAAATAACAACCTAGTGATGCAGTTCAGCAGGAAGGTCAGCCACACACCAAAGAATATCAAACAAGACCCAAGATAGATCCACATGCCAAGAATCACATCGGTAATAAAGGAAAACCAACTAGTAAGAACAAGAACTGTCCCAGAACCCAAAAATAGTCAACCAGAAACGATAACTGGCTGGAAAAGAACCCAAATGAACTAAAAACCTAGAATCAAGCACATGAAACCGTCTAGAAACTAAAAATAAGATCTTCCACAAAGAACAAGAAACTACTGGTACATACTAGTAAGAACACAAAAAACTGCAAAAATAACTAAACAGGAACAAAACTGAAAAAAATATTTTTGGTTGATGTAAGATTGCTCATCGATTGGGGATGCTCCTGCATTAGACAACTCAGGTAGAAAAAGATGTTCCATGAGAGGAAACTCATGAACATCTAAAAGGATTTGGAATGAAGATCCCATGCTCATTTCTGATCCAAACATCTTCTTTATCTGCCAATCTCTACCTTATCTCCTCCGGTACCTCAACTGGCTTCTCTAACCTTTGACTACATTTTTTTCTCTTTCTTTGCTTCAGATCTGCTAGAAGACTTCATCTGGTTTGTCACCATTAGCTCTTTATTGATTGGTTCCACCTAACCATTAGGTTCATCTGTCAGATCCTTCTGCAAACTCAGTTCACCCTCTAGTTTAACCTCTGCAACCGGTTCTATCAAATCTTTCTTAAAAACCTCCAATATGATCTCTACAACTGGTTCTATCAAACCTTCTAGTGTAATCTCTGCCACTGATTTCTCAGTACTGCAACTTTTCTTAGGACTCGGATTCTTCACCTCCTTCTCTTTCTCCTTCAAAGAAATCAATGTGAACTTTTGCTCATCCTTTTCAATAGTAACTAGGTTTCTTCTATAGTTATAAATAGCTCCTCTATCATATTACCAAGGTTTTCCCAACAAGACATGGCAAACACTCATAGACACAACATCACATAAAACCTCATCTTTGAAATGCCCAATATTGAAACTCACCAAACATTGCTCCTCTATCTGTATCTTCTGTTCATCTTGTAACCAACTCACCTCATAAGGACAAGGATCCTTTAGCCTCTTTAACCCAAGCTTCACAACCATCTCCTCAGATACTAAATTATCAGTACTTCCACTATCTACAATGACCTTGCAACACTTACCACCTATTTTGCACACAGTCCGGAAAAGAATCTTCATTTGAGTAGATCCGGTATCCTTTCTTCTGAACATAAGGGATTCTCCTTGCTCCAATTCACAATCAGATCTGGTGCCATCACCTCTTGATTCCTCACTTGCCACACAACTTCTTTACATTTCTTGCTTACATTCATGGAATCTATGTCCGGTTTCTCCACACTTGAAACATTTGCCAGGAAATTCTCTACTGGTACTGCTGCTACCTTTCCTCGGTGTCTTTTGTTCCAGTTCTTTACCCTACTTAGGTTTTGACTCATCTTCTTCAACCAGTTTCTTCATACTATCATTCATCTTGAATTTCTCATTTCCCTTGTTTGGTTCTCTTCTTCTCACCTTCTCCTTAACCTTCAAAGCATACTGGTAAGCTTCTTCAATAGTGGAAACCTTCAACATACTCAACTCATCTTGATTGTTAAAATCCAGTCCATTGATGTACCTCGCCATCTTTTCTCTGTCCATCTCTCTATGTCCAGATCTAATCACCACCTTGTAGAATTTCTCAGTATATTCCTTCACCATCATGTTTCTCTCTTTCAGGTTCTGCAACTTCTTGAACAGTTCTAATTCATAGTCTCCTGGTATGAACTTGGCCTTCAATCTTGCAACCATCTGTCTCCACCGGGTGATCTTCAATTCACCATTCTCCACTTTGTCTTTTTACAATTCTTTCCACCATAAGGCAACATGCCCTTTTAACTTGGTCTATGCCAATCAGACTCTCTGTGGGTCTTTGACATCCTCAAACTCAAAGTAGTCCTCCAACTCTCTGATCCAATCGATTAGATCCTTTGGGTTCGGTGTTATGGAAAAGTTGGAAACCTCAAATTTATGAACTTTACTCGCTTGTGCCATTGCTCTCAGGAATATTTCCTCTTTTTCATCTTTTGGTCCTTCAACTTCCTCAAGCTCTTCACTGGCTTCCTCATATTCATCCTCAGAATCACGGTTTTTGTGCAAACTAGCCAAAGCATTTCAGATTTCATTCCTTACTTCATTCTTGAAGTCTTCCATCATCTGCTCTACCCTTTAGGGGTTTGTCCTCCTTGGCGGCATCTCTTCTTCCACTCCAGTGAACTACCTCATCTCGATGATTTGACTTCCAGTTTCAATTGCGTCCCCTCGGCGATCTATTGAACACACGCGCAACTTGCCTCCAATTGGTGATCTGTCTACCCCAAGGAATGCCTCAATGTCCGACTTATGCAGCAAGAGAGACACAAAGACAACAACAAGAAAAAGTAACAAATTCACATAAACAAATCATATTAAAGCCTGATAACTTTTGGCAATCATCCGACAATTATCATATTATCATCGAAGAACATCCAGTAGTTAACCGGTTACATGCAGGCTTCAAGCCAGATACAATCCAATCGGGACTCTAAGAATCAACCGGACCACAACATGTGAATCTCAATCCTTATTCTCAGTTCTACTTCCTCTGCCCTTACAAATGATTACATAACATCATATTTATACCCACCAAAACATATCTGGGTCGGCCTCATAAGATTACATTTACCAATGCAGGAAAATGAAATGTGTAACTAGGTCGGCCCCAAGATTCAAATAAATATTTCTGGAAAATAACAACCAAGTAATTTGGTTCAGCACGAAGGCCGGCCACACACCAAATAACATTGAATAAGACCCAAGGCAGATCCACATGCCAAGAATTGTGTCGATAATGAAGGAAAACCAACCGGTAAGCACAAGAATTATGCCGAAAACCAGAAACAGTCAACCGGAAGTGATAACTGACTAGAAAAGAACCCAGATGAACTGAAAACCTGAAATCAAGCACATGAAACTGTTTAGAAAATAAAAATAAGATCTTCCATGAAGAACAAGCAACTATCGATACATATCGGTAAGAACACAAAGAACTAAACAAGAACAAAATTGAAAGGAAATATTTTTGGTTGATGCAAGATTGCTCATTGACCGGGGATGCTCCTGCATCAGTGATTGACAATGGTTGTTCACATCACATGAACGGTGACAAAAGCAAATTTGTAATCATGGAAAGGTATGATGGTGGAATAGTTAGATTTGGTGATGACAAAGCTTGTGTAATCTATGGGAAAGGTTCTATTTCTTTTGATGGTAAGCATAACACTGATGATGTCTTGTATGTTGAAGGTTTGAAGCATAATATTTTGACTATTGGATAGATGGTTGATAAGGGTTATAATCTATAATTCAAAGATGGTAAATGCAAGATCTTGAATGCATCCAGTATAGAAATTGCATCTGGAACTAAGACTGAAGGTAACATTTTTCATTTGAATGCTAGTGAGAAAAGTTGTTTAATTTCTAAGATAGATGAGAGTTGGTTGTGGCATAGAAGGATGTGTCATGTAAACTTTGATTCATTGATCAAGATCAGTTCTACTCAAGTTGTTAGGGATTTGCCTAAGATTGGTAAACCTGTTAATCCAGTATGTAAGGAATGTCAGTTGGGTAAGCAAACAAGGATTTCTTTCAAGAGTAAATAATACACAACAAATGGATTGTTAGATCTTGTGCATACTGACCTATGTGGACCTACAAATGTTAGAAGTGTGCAGGGCGATTGATACTTTTTTGCTACTAATTGATGATTATTCCAGAATGATGTGGGTTGTCTTTTTGAAGGAAAAATCAAAAGCATTTGAGAAATTCAAGATATTCAAAGCTAAAGTTGAAACTGAGTCCAGATTGAAGTTGAAGTGTCTAAGATCTGATAGAGGTGGAGAATTTTGTTCCAGTGAGTTGAATTATTTCTGTGAAATGCATGGAATCAGAAGACAATTATCTCCTTCTAGGACTCCACAACAGAATGGGATTGTTGAAAGGAAGAACTGTACTGTTTTAGATGCTGCAAGAACCATGTTGATTGAAGGAAATGTTTTAAAGGTTTACTGGAGACAAGCTATTAACACTGCAGTCTATACATTCAATAGAGTTCATATCAAAGGTTATACCGGTAAGAATCCTTATGAGCTTTGGTTTGATCATGTTCCTACTGTGAAATATTTCAAAGTCTTTGGTAGCAAATGTTATATCAAGAGAGATGGGGATATTGGTAAGTTTGATGCTAGAAGTGATGAAGGTATCTTCTTGAGATATTCTACAAATAGTAAAGCCTACCAATGCTATAAAAAGAGATTGAGAAAGATAGTAGAGAGTGCAAGTGTGAAGGTGGATAAAAACCTTGGGAAGGAGATCAAAGCTTATGATGAAGGTCAACATATTGATTTAGCTCCTATTCAGCCTGAAGAGCCTAAGCAGAATGATCCGGTAGAGATAGAGACTATTGCTGCTGCCAGTGAGGATGTTCAGAATCCTGAGTCTGAGAACTAGAACAATCAGAAGACTCTGAGGTATGTAAGATTAAATCATTCTGAGAATCAGATTATTGGTGATAAGAATAAATGTGTGATGACTAGAAGAAGGTTAGCTACAAAAGAGATAGGTTTGATTTCTAAAGTTGAACCTAAAGATGTTGTTGAATCTTGTAACTAGATTAGAGCCATGGAAAAAGAGTTAGATCAGATTGAAAAGAACAATACTTGGAAACTTGTGCCTAGACCTAAGGATAAAAATGTTATTGGTACTAAATGGGTTTTTAGGAACAAATTGAATGAAGCATGTGAAGTAGTCAGAAATAAAGCCAGATTGGTCTGCAAAGGATATTCACATCAAGAAGGGATTGATTATGAAGAAACTTTTGCTCTGGTTTCCAGAATTGAAGTTGTTAGATTGTTACTAGCTTATGTTGCTTATAAAGATTTCATAGTATATCAAATGGATGTCAAATCTGCATTTTTAAATGATGATCTAGAAGAAGAAGTCTACATTAAACAACCTGATGGATTTTCATTGTCAGATGATGGAGACATAGTATGCAAGTTGAAGAAAGAACTTTATGGTTTGAAACATGCCCCTAGAGCCTGGTTTGCTAGATTAGATAAATACTTGCTAAAATTGGGATTTGTCAAAGGTGTTGCTGATAGTAATCTATAATTTAAGATTGAAAAAGATAACATTTTGATTGTTGAAGTCCTTGTTGATGACATTATTTTTGGTGGTGATGATGATATGAGCATGAAATTTTCCAGTGACATGCAAAAAGAATTTGAGATGTCTATGATTGGTGAGATGAATTTTTTCTTAGGTTTGTAGATTGCGCAAACAAGAAAAGGTATCTTTATATCTTAAACTAAGTATGTGAAGGAATTGTTGAAGAAGTTTGGATTAGATGATTCCAAACCGGTTGGAACTCCTATGGTGACTAGTTGTAAATTGTCTAAAAATGATGAATCTCCTAAAGCTAATTAGAGTTTGTATAGATCTATGGTTGGTGGACTATTATATTTTACTTAAACTAGACCTAACATTATGCATGTTGTGTGTATGGCAGCTAGATATCAAGCTAATCCAAAAGAGAGTCATGTTACTGGTGTTACAAGAATATTCAGATATCTAAAATGAACTGAAGATTATGGTTTATGGTATCCAAAGAATGGTGATTTTATGTTATGTGCTTACACTGATGCAGATTGGGCAGGTGATGTTGATGAATGGAAGAGTACTACTGGTGGAGCATTCTTTTTAGGTAAGAAGTTAATTTCATGGTCCAACAAGAAAAAGGATTCAATATCTCTATCTACTGCTGAAGCTGAGTACATTGTTGCTACTAGTAATTACACTCAGATAGTATGGATGAAGCAAATGTTGAAAGATATTAGAGTTATTTATGATGAGACTATTGCTATATACTATGATAATTACAGTGCTATAAACATGTCTAAAAATCTGGTACAACATTCAAAGACCAAGCATATATCAATCAAATACAATTACTTGAGAAAGCAGGTTGGTGAACATAAGGTGAAGTTGGAATATGTATCTACAAAGGAAAAAATTGCTGATATTTTTACTAACCCTTTGCATGCAGATACATTTGTCTATCCGAGAGACAAGTTAGGGGTCTCCACCCCTCCTGATGAGAACTAGATGCATTGAGTTGCATCGATCCGATGGAATTTAGAGCCTTATTCTTTTATCCGGATTGATGTGTTGGTGTTGTTCCTCTACTGGAGTAGTCTGTTGATTTGGTTGTGTATCCCAGAGGGAGAGAGATTTGTGTTTGATTTTTTGTTTTTTGGTGATCTTTGGAATTGTTGTCAAAGGGGGAGAGAGATCATGTGAAAAACTTCTTGATCTTAGGGGGAGTTTGTTGGTGATATCTTCTTTCTTTGCATTGATTATTTTTCACATTCATATGTTTGCATCAATGCCAAAGGGGAGATTGCTGGACTATTGAGGAGATTGTTGGATTTGGTTATTCATTGTTGCTGCTAGGATATGTTGTTGTCATTGATGTCAACATATTTCTATGAGTTATTCTGGTGAGTTTGGGAAGATTTTCTAATCCAGTTTGCAGTTCTTTGTTTACCAACTTCTGTCGGTATTCCCTCTGGTATATTCTGATGTGATCAGATCCTATGCTGAGATTTTGGATTATTGTTTGGGATTATCTTGTGTATCTTTATTTAAGATGGTTCATGATTTGGTGATCCGCAAGTTATCTTTCTTTGTGATAGGAGCTGATTGGTTGTGTTCTTGAGCTTTGAGACGTTGATCGATGAAGATTTGAAAAGAGATGATGGTGTAACTATTCGAGATAATTCTAACATGCTTAATGGTGTTTCCTATTCATGTCCTATTTTTTTTGGTGATCCGCATTGATCGTTGAGCGATTTTTTGGTGATTTCTTTGAACTGGTGATAATTTGTGTGTTATGCATATTTGTGGTGGTGTAACGTATTACGATTGATCTTGGCAGGATTTTCGGTGGATGTAATTGTTTGGGAATTTGAATTAGGTCCATGCTATGTAATGTAAATCATAATATTGGTCTGGTGGTTGATCTTTGTATCGTGTAATGTAATTATGAGTTAAGGGTTGAGGGTTTAGCTGACCTTGTTATCAAGGTTGATGATTTGCATATATAGGTGAGATGTTTATGTAATTTAGGTGTTGGTATTGTGTCTACATTATCAGAGAGAGGTAAATGTGCGAACAAGGATATATCATTCAACAAAGTGTTGTGATGAGTTTGGTGTCACAGGGCAGACAACTGTGCTTAACTGAAACTGTCATCAGGCATTTGTAGATGCTATTATTGCAGTTCATTTCTTTCGGATTGTAGTCTGAATCATTTTGTAAGTCAGTGAGACCTCCCTGAGGGTTGTAGCCTTCCAGACATATATCTTTTGAGAAGTGAGCTCTAGGCAGTCTACGTGAATGCATGCACATTCCCCATTATAATATTTTGACATACTACTGTAGAGTCATCTTATTGTGGGTAGGTTCCCACCGTGGTTTTTCCCTTAACCAGGTTTTCCATATAAAAATCCTGGTTTATGTTTTGAAAGTTTAATTTGTTAATCTGGTGAAGACTGATTCACCCCCCTCTCACTCTTCCTTCTTGATTGCTACTAACAAGAAGATCACCCCAGTATCTTTTCTGATTATCTCCTATCTAGATTCAAAGGTCACCCCTCCTAGGTGGACATATCTCCAATTCCAAGATTCAACAAAATTGAATAGAAATATTTTGGTCATGATTGTTCATTTAGTCATTCAAGATATGATGCAATGTCATCCTCACTAATACAAAAGAGTACTATCCTTCACTTCACCACAAGAGATGGGCTCCATGCAATCCCAACCTCTCTATGTGATAACACAACAATTGATAGGCTTGAGATGAAGTAATGTGAACTAGAATTATACAAAATGTTGTGCTATTACAAATATCCAAAAATACACAAAACTAGATAAAATACCACAATAAATAAAACATTCTTATAACTTTAGTGATGAAAAAAAACTAATCAAAATCCCACCCATCAAGCATTCAATTTTTATGAACATCTTGGCCTTCACAAATTCAAACAAATGGCAGTTTTGAGGTGGTAATTATTATCACAAAGCATCATGGTAGAAATGCAATTTTATTTCCACCTCATCTAACCATCTTTTTAAACCCTTTTCCTCATCATCATAATAAAATTCCAATGTACACTACATCATCAATTGAGGTAAAAGAAGGAATATGAAGTAAATATGAGATTACACCCCCTCTCAAATAATTAAATTCATAGCACATGATAATCATAAAATTATATTGGCTCAACATTATACTCGTTAGGAACATTTAAATTCATAAGCATTAAGTCCTATGAAGAAGTGAGAGAATGAGTTTGGGAAGATTCCCAAGACTTCTCCAACACCTCCATGAATTCATTCCTATACGTAGGTTAGCCATCCCATGAACCACTTGGTTTCCTTCCTTCTATATGTGGAGGGATTCAAACTCCTCTAGATCATTGATAATTTCTTGAATATCTAATATATTATTAGAAAAATTTCATGTTGGTTCTATTTTTTTTAAGTAGTTTCAATTATGATCTCCCTCTATTTGTAATTTAATGAATAATTAAAGGAAAATCTAGTTTAAATCAACACAACATAGCAAGGGCCTCAAACTCATTGTTTGATTTCACACCCAATCCACCCAAGTAGGCTACAACAAAATCACGCTTGTGAGATGTTATAACACCACCCCCACTAGCAGGTCCTAGATTCCCTTTTGCAACACCATCAAAGTTCAATTAATCCAACCATTAGGAAAGCTTCCAAAAAGGTGTTCTAATGAGTTATCCTTTTAGGTATGTCAGACTTGTTCATGTTCATGGTGATGGCTGAATTCTTAGCTATGGTTAGTTCAATGGAGGCAGGGAGAACTTATGGGAATTTCAATTTACAAATAGAGATATAATAAATGAAGATTTATGACAAGGCAAATAATACCTCCTCAAAAATTTTAGTTGAACCATAAATACTTGATTATTATGTTCTTTGTATAGGTTCCACACAATATGTAGAGGTTTTGAATTTAAATCTCCAAGATAAAAGGATGAAAAAAGGGGGAACACCAATCATCAAAAAAGGAGGTCATGCTCACATTCTAGAAAAATCAAAATGGAAAAACATGCAAGGCGCCAATTATTCCTCATTTTGGTAAACATTACATCTATTAGAGAGTGGAAAATCTCTATTTTGTAAATTTTCTTGTGTGAGTATTTTTTTGTGGGTGACAATCCATAAAACAAATTTAACTTTAGGAATCCCATTATGGTTCTAAAGTCTTTCAAAAATATAGTTCTAGTGAGGAGGGGGGGGGGCATCTAACAATAACGTATAAGAAAATTTGATGGCGAAGAAGCCTTTATTATTTTGAACCTAAATAATTTCACCCTCTTTGGGGAAAATGAGAATTCCAAGATCCTATATCTTCTTTTTAAGATCCCTAGCAACCATAACCAAAACATTTTGATTACAACAACTGATGCAGGAGCATCCCCGGTTCATAGCAATCTTGCATCAACCAAAAATATTTCCTAATTGTTACTCTTTTCGTTTGTAGTTTCAACATTTCTTTCTATGTGTCCTGGAATTGGCTCATCGGATCCTGTGGAGTTGGATTTTACTTGAAGACTTGATCATCTTCCTTATTCCCAAACCATGGATCATTTGGATAGTTTTCCGACAAGTTATCGCTAACAGTTTCTGAGATAATTTCATGCGACCGGTTGCCTAGACCTATTTGCATTGGTGATCTACTGGATCCCTTTCATATCTTGTGGAGCCTTGAGCATTGATTTAGATGTTCCTTGGTGTGTGGCCGACCTTTTCCCATGATATAATCTTCATCCTTTGGATTTTCTAGAGGAATTTCTTTGGCGGAGGCCGACCTTGCTTGTTTTGCACATTAGGTATTGTTCTTCAAGTTTTGATCCCTTTTTGGACCGACCAAATCCCCTTGGATTGTATAAATCATTGTAATAGAGCCTTAAAATGAAACCACAAAGTGAGACTGAGCATAGAAGATAGATGTTAAGATTTGAGGTCCCAGTTGTGACCTATTCTATATTTTGAGCATGTTTTAGCAGGCCTGTGAGCTGGTTTTTGTAACCTGGTTGTCACCGGTTGGTTGTAATCAGTTTTCCTGTTATAATTCAATCTGTTCTACATTGCCTCCATCATGTCCTTGTGTTTCTGTTGTGTTTACTCTTTCTGACTGGTCCAGATTGATCTCTTTGAGGTCCCTCCTAACCAGTGACTGCTTCAAGTGGTATCAAAGTGAGTTTTTCATTCTGGAGATTGCGTTGTCCTGAGAATTTTGTTGTAGGGTGACAGACTGTGGATCCAACCCGCAATTGCAAAGGACTGGCGTAAAGATGGTGCAAAGAGGAACTAGGAATGGTGGAGCGCGTGGGAATGTAGACCTTGTTGTGATGGAAATGTTGCAAGGAATAGCAGCCCAGTTGAAGCCGTGGAGACAGCCTAGAGAAGAGGTCGACAAATTGAAGATGTAAGTGAAGATGAAGGAGAAGAAGCCCGGACAGAAACAAGTAAACCCACCAATGATTGATCCAGATGAGGAAAGGTTTTTGAGGGTTTTGAGTAGGGTGAATACTAAACCTCCTTTTACCCCACTAGAATATGATGAAAAGTTGGATTCAGATGAATTGATGGATTGGATCTCGAAGATGGAGAAATATTTTGATTTTGAAAACACTGCAGAAGAAAGGAAGGTGAAATATGCCTGTACCCCGGTTGAAAGGTCATGCATCTCTTTGGTGGGAAAATTTGCAAGTTGATAGACATATAAGATGTAAAGAGAAGATCAAGACATGGGATCAGATGATTACTAAGTTGAAATCAAAATTTATGCCAGCTGATTATCAATTGAATTTGTTTTGGAAATTGTAGAATTTGAGACAGAAGGAATCTAGTGTGAAGGAATACACCGAAGCATTTTACAAGTAGAATATCAGATCCAGACATGTTGATGATGAAGTTGAACAAATTGCAATATATTTGAATGGGTTGCGGGTGTCTATATAAGATGAAATCAGTTTGATCAAATTATAGAGTGTTGAAGAGGCTTAATAGTATGCCCTGAAGGCAGAAGAAAAGCTAAACAAAAGACATGAGCAGAGGCAGAGAGGCAAAGGTGGAAGGTTTTCTGGAGGAAGAGGATATACCGAAGGTAGAGGAACTTGTAGAGATCAGAACAAGGACAAAGAAGTGAACAAAGAAGGTAATTCATACCAGAAAGATGGTACAGATATCTACTGGAGGAGAGAACCGAATGGCTATCGAAATGAGAATTCTGGAAGACAAGACAAGAGAACATTTAGGGGAACTTGTTTTAAGTGTGGAGGAGAAGGACATCATGATTTTGAGTGTAAGAAGACAAATAATACCAAAAGAGAAACAATGTGGAAGAAAACCCCACTGGATCAGATAATAAACCAGAAGATGGAGAACTGTTGATGATGAGGAGAGCTTTGTGTCATACTGAGAGAAATAAAGAGCCCTTGCAGAGGAAGAATTTGTTCAAGACCAGATGTAAGGTATTCGATAAGTGCTATAAAGTTGTTATTGATAGTGGTAGTTCAGATAATCTTGTTTCAGAAGAGATGGTGAATAAGTTGAGTTTGGAAAGATTGAAACACTCTAAGCCTTATCAGATAGCATGGATTCAGGATTAACATAAGTTATTAGTAAGTGAGCAATGTTTGGTGAAATTGAAAATTGGGAATTATCATGATGAAGTCTTGTGTGATATTATGCCTATGGATATTTGTCATCTCTTGTTGGGTAGACCTTGGCAGTTTGATAGACAGACAATGCATGATGGGAGGAAGAATACATACACTATTGTGGCCAATGGGATGAATCAAACCTTGTTGCCCTTGGAGGAACCTTTGAAGAGTGAAGTTTGTATGAATGCTAGAATCTGTTTGGTAGATGGAAGGAAATTCTTGGATGGATTGAGACATGAGAATGCGTGTTTTGCCTTAGTTCCTAGGAAGACTGAGAATCCAGAGCATGAAGAGGAAAAACTAGAAGAGATAAAAGATTTGCTGACAGAATTTGAAGACATCATTTCAGATAATGTGCCTGATGGATTGCCACCTGTGAGAAGTATCAGTCATTGCATGGACCTGGTTCCCATAGCTAGTTTACCTAACAAAGCTGCACACTGGATGACACTAGTAGAGAAAGAAGAACTGAATAGACAAGTGCAGGAGTTGTTGAAGAAAGGTTTGATCAGAGAGAGTCTAAGCCCTTGTACAGTACCAATAGTATTAGCACCTAAGAAGAATGGAGAGTGGAGAATGTGCACCGATTTCAGAGCAATAAACAAGATCATAGTGAAATATCGGTTTCCTTTTCCTAGGATGGATGACATAATGGACTGTTTGAGTGGAGCTAAATACTTTACAAAGATAGATTTAAAGAGTGGATATCATCAGATCAGGATCAGAGAAGGAGATGAGTGGAAGACAACATTCAAGACAAATAAAGGACTTCATGAATAGTTAGTGATGCCTTTGGGGTTAACTAATGCACCGAGTACTTTCATGAGGCTGATGAATGAGGTATTGAAGAAATTCTTGGGTAAATTTGTTATTGTATATTTGGATGACATTATGATTTTCAGCAAGAAAAAAGAGGAGCATTTGTTGCATTTGAGACAAGTTTTGCAAAGGTTAAGAGAAGAAAAGTTGCTAATAAATCTTAAGAAGTGTACTTTCATGAAAGATGAGCTAGTCTATTTGGGATTTGTGATATCCGAGGATGGTTTGAAGATAGACCCTGAGAAAGTAAAAGCAATTATTGAGTGGCCTACATTGGAAAGCATTGGAGAGGTAAGCTCATTTCATGGATTGGCTAGTTTCTACCGGAAGTTTATCAAAAATTTTAGTTAAGTTTGTAACCATATGACTAAGACCATGAGGGGAGATCAGAAGGAATTCAAGTGGACCACCGGAGCAAACAAAATTTTTGAGCTATTGAAATGAAAAGTGACTAAGCAACTTGTGTTAGCTTTACCAGATTTCAATAAAGTATTTCAAGTGGATTGTGATGCAAGTGGAACAACAATAGGGGAAGTCTTGAGTCGGGAAGGAAGAGCAATAGCTTATTTCAGTGAGAAATTGAATGATGCCCGAAGGAGATATTCAGTGTATGATCAAGAGTTTTATGTCATAGTTCAAGCCTTGAAGAAGTGGAGACATTACCTATTGCCTAAGGAGTTTGTGTTGTATACAGATCATCAAGCTTTGCAGTATTTCAATAGTCAAAGTAAGTTGATTTAGAGACGTATGAGATAGGTAGATTTTTGCATAGTTACACCTTTGTGTTGAAGCATAGAAGTGGGAAATATAACAAAGTTGATGATGCATTGAGTAGGAGAAGGAATTTTCTAATAGAGATGAGAGTGATAGTATTAGGATTTGAGGAATTGAAGACCTTGTATGATGATGACCCAGATTTTGCAGAACCTTGGAGAGCATATAGAGAACCGGTTATGGTAGATATAAGGAAGTGGTTGGATTACTTCATTCAGGATGGGATGTTATTTAGAGGAATATAGTTGTGCATACCTAAGAGTTCTATGAGGGAGAATCTAATAAAGGAGAAACACGGTGGAGGATTAGCCATACATTTTGGTATTGACAAAATAGTAGCATTGGTGAGTGAGAATTACTTTTGGCCCCAGATTCATAAGGATGTTAGGAAATATGTGCAAAGTTGTAGATTTTATCAAGTTGCAAAGGGTAGTAGTTAGAATGTGGGACTGTATAAAGCTTTGACAGTACTGATAAGACCTTGGGAGGATATAAGCATGGATTTCATACTTGGATTGCCTAAAACACTAAGAGGGAATGATTCTATATTTGTGGTAGTGAATATATTCTCGAAGATGGCTCATTTCATACCTTGTAAGAAGACATTGGATGCATTACATGTAGTAGACCTATTTTTCAAGGAAGTAGTGAGATTGCATATATTACCTAAGAGCATAGTTTTAGAAAAAGACACTTTGGAAGAAGATGAAGATAAATTTGAAGTTCATTTCTACTTTTCATCCATAGACTAATGGATAGACATAAGTAGTTAACCGGAGCTTGGGAAATTTGTTGAGATGTTTAGTTGGAGATAAAACCGGAAGTTGGGATTTGATTCTTGCACAAGAAGAGTTTGCCTACAATAATTCAGTAAATAGGAGTACCAGAAGAATACCTTTTGAGATTGTTACCAGAGTGCATCCTAGAGGTATATCAAAATTGAGAGATATTAGCAGTGAAGACCGGAGAAGTTTAGAAGCAGAAGAATTTGCAAATCACATGAAGGACTTGCATATTCAAGTTAAGCAACATTTGGAGGACATGAACGGTAAGTATAAGGATAAGGCAGATGAGAAGAGGAGACATAAGGAATTTGAAGTTGGCAATGAAGTGATGGTGTATCTGAGAAAATAAATATTCCCAATTGGAACTTATAACAAAGTGCAAATGAGAAAGTTTGCACCTTGCAGGATTTTGAGAAAGTTTAGTTCTGGGAATGCATATGAAGTGGAGTTACCAGATAGTCTGATTATTTCACTTGTGTTATGACAGATCTTCATGAGTATCAAGAACTAGAATTCAATGAGGACAATATTGTTGCAGACTTGGAGAAACAATTGTCTCGAAAGGAACCAGATCGGATTGAAGACATTTTGGACAGTAGGATTGGGGGTAGTACTCAGAGAAGTTAGTAGAAGGAGTATCTTGTGAAGTGGAAGGACAGACCAGTTGAAGATTCATCTTGGATTTCTTAGGCAGAGGAAGACCACCTTGGTTTTTCTCTAACCCCAACAAAGTGAGAGACTCACTTTTTCAACAACCCTGGATGTCTGATGCAGGAGCATCCTCGGTTCATAGCAATCTTGCATCAACCAAAAATATTTCCTTTCTATTTTTCTTTTTGTTTGCAGTTTCAACATTTTTTTTCTGTGTGTCTCAAATTTTTCTCACCGAATCCTATGGAGTTGGATTTTACTTGAAGACTTTATCATCTTCCTTATTCCCAAACCGTAGAGAATTTGGATTGTTTTCCGGCAAGTTATCGCTACCTGTTTCCAAGACAGTTTCATATTACCGGTTGATAATTTCCTGTTACTGGTTGCTTGTACCTATTTGCATTGGTGATCTACTAGATCCCTTATGTATCTTTCAGAGCCCTGAGCATTTATTCTAATGTTCCTTGGCCTGTGGCCGACCTTTTCCCGTGATCTACTCTTCATCCTTTGGATTTTTCCGGAGGAATTTCTTTGGCAGAGGCCGACCTTGTTGGTTTTGCACGTTAGGTCTTGTTCTTCGGGTTTTTATCCTTTTTTGGGTCGATCGGATCCCATTGGATCATATAAATCATTGTAATATAGCCTTAGAATGAAACAAAGAAGTGAGACTGAGCATAGAAGATATATCTTAAGATTTGAGGTCCAGATTGTGACCCGTTCTGTATTTTGAGCATGTTTTAGCAGGCCTGTGAGACAGTTTTTGTAACCCAGTTGTTATTGGTTGGTTGTAATCAGTTTTCATGTTATAATTTAATCTGTTCTATATTGCCTCCATCATGTCCTTGTGTTTCTATTGTGTTTACTCTTGCTGACCGGTCCAGATTGATCTCTTTGAGGTCCCTCCTAATCGGTGACTACATCAGCAACAATCATACAAAATTTTCTATTAATTAATTATTCCATCATTTAAGATATTGTCAAGAATTAAAGGACCAAAAAATTTATGAACACGGGCTACCAACCTATTTGTAGTATTGGTGACTACTTTAGGGTTACTGAATCATTGAGATATCTTCCCAACATATAATCTTTCTACCTTTTCCAAATTTTCAATTGATTCCTTTTTGTATAAGACTCCTAATTTGAGAACATTATTCTAGATCATTGATCCTTTTGGGATACCAAATTCAAAGAGTAACTTATTCTAAAAGTTAGTTCTTAAATATTGACTTTCATTAATAGATATTTATCCATGTTGTCCTTAATTACGCCCCAATCCACTCTAGCCATTAAGGACTTATTATTTAATTGAATATTTCTAATCCCCAAAATTCCATCTAATTTTGGGAGGAAAATATTGTCCTAGTTGATAAGAGAAATTTTTCTTTTTTTGTCAACCCCAATCCAAAGAAACTTTGTTTGGATTTGCTTAATTTTATCCGCTAAATCTCAATGTTGGTGTTAAATGTGTACGCTATTTTATATGCTTTTCCTCCTTATTTTTTATGTTGGTAAAATAAACTTATATCACATTTGGATTAGGCTTAAATGAATGTAATGTGATGAAAACATTCAATTATGATATCATTGTAATATGTGTGTTGGGCCTACTGTGTGTGATGTCATTTTGGATCCCCTCATGATAGGAGGAAAAGTGGGGAGTGTGGATAACATTTCTTTTTCTCACTCATCTTTTTAGAATCATATTAGAGTCCTTGGTTGACCTTCTAATTATTGGGAATTTCCTTGTTCAAGTGTGAATTTCTATCGTGATCTCATGATATGTGGTTATTTTTTTTATATTGTAGTATTATTTTTGTGAATCTTGGGAATTACCCATGTGTAAAAGTCCCATGTATAGTCTTTTTTTTAGAGTATTTGGTCGGGATTACAATGCAACAAAGGGACTACAACATAGAATAGGACCACAATACAAATTTTGGAGTTCAACATAACTTCTATAATCGAAAAAAAAAGTGGACACCTATGGATTTTTGCTAGTGTCCTTATTATGTGCTAGTTTCATAGCATGCTAGTGTCATTTTTGCATGTTTTAGCCCTCCAATACATTGTAATCCTCCATTTTTTAGTTGTCAAGCTTTGATATTTTCTCCTGGCCTGAGTCTAAGAGAGATCACAAGGGGGACCTTCTCCCAAAACAACATATTTAACTAAGAAGCCACTTATTCAACTTGGAATCCATTTACTAGAATCAAATTAACTTAGAAGCCATAATGGAAGTCCAAGAGCCACCACTTGGAATTCCAACACAATATTTCACTTTAGGGATTCAAACATGGATCTCCATCTTGAGAACCTTGAGGCCTTTGCCATTAGAGCACAACCCCATTTACATATTGTAGTCCTTTTTTTGTTGTTGTTGCTCCTGTATGCTGACTGCTACCATGATGTATTTCTCCTTTGAGGGTTTGAATGGAGGTTTATGGAATAGAAGTCTTATGCAGGTTGAATACACATAGAGACTGAGCCTGGTGAGTCTCTATTACTTCTCATACACAGTATGATTCCATTGAAAAGCTATGATATTTATACCACTATTTATATCTTTTAACTACAACAACTCTGTATTTTCTTTGTGTTGGCTGCTATTGGAATGGAACTGCTACTAGGCCTATTGATATTGGGCTTTGTTGTTCTTTAGTAGTGACTAAATAATCTCTTCTTGGTGTATGTATTGTTTACAACTCTTTGTGATTAGCTATGAGCATGCACTTTTGTATCTGTGTTTTCTTTATTTACTGTCTTTTGTCGTGATTGATCACAATCCATTAACCCTCTATACTATATGACTGCATTTTCTGTAGTTTTTTAAATTTTGTTAGATGAGGATAACTGTCCTAGGTCTATGGATTTTGCAACCATGTATTTGACATATAGGTTGTCCTCATGCCTTCCATGTTGCTCACATTTTTTTCCCCTAATCTGTACAAAGGACTTATCACTTTTCTCTTTAAGTGGTTGTATTATCATTAAAGCTTGTCATGACTGATCATATGGTGTCTTTGTCTAAATAATTTGATCCATGGGTTTTGTATATTTATTTACCACTTCTTATTGGTACAAAACAAACTCCTATGGGGTATGGTTTCCACTTAACATGGTCGTAAAAAAAAATAGGGCACATGAAGATTATCTTAACCAAAATCATCTTTTCTCAAGCTCTGTGACAACTAATAATATCTTGTTATTGTACTCTTTGATTGCTACCAAGACATCCTTTTGACCCCTCTCTTCATATATGTCATTACAAACTGTTTTTGTCTGCATTGTCCTTTGCTTGTGATGTATAGGCACTATACTGTCTTTCTCTATGATGGATATCTCTGTCACAAGCTACTCTACAACTTAGGACTGCTCCTTTGTTAATGATTAACTAGACATGATTCTCTGTAGGTTTTATGTTGGTCTTCAATGAACTCTAATGATTGTCTCATGCATAGTATGCTTTGTCTTTTGTGACCTACAGTGTATTGCCTTGGATTTGTAATTTCTTTGTGATGCTTGAATGTTGCAATCTCTGCCAACGTGATTGAGTTTATCACATCTTTGTTCTTTGGTCTAAATATTATTACCATAGATTTCCATTTAGGCACCTTGTAGTTGTGATAATTCCCACTATTAATTGAGAAGACAGTTATTGATGCACCCTTCGGTGTCTCAAATTTGGCTGTCAAAAGATTATGGCTTCTCTATGTTAACCATTTTCTGCTCTTATTGTTATTAATGATTGTACTCATAATGGATCACGGCATGTTTTTTTATGCTTGCCCTCTGAAAATGATTTGTAGCTATAAAACCATTGAATATACCTTCAAAGCACTGAAAATCATGAAGATAAACCAATGGACATATAAATGAAATATAAGATATATAAAAACTTGAAATCTTTTCTCTATTGTTATAATGTCCTATGCATTTATGATCTCTGCAAATTCATTATCTTGACTGAGAATTTTCATCACTGATTTTCTTGATGATTGCAAAACTTATTTGATGCCTGTAAAGTGGAAAATTGAACCCTAGTGATTCCCCACGTAGGAGAGAGAAAGGAAATCACTAGGATGATTTTCGCTTGGGAGATACTTTACATTCAAAAGAGGGGTTGAATTCACTAGATCCAAACCCTAGAGTGAATAAGGATTTGAATATTAAGTGAATTACAAGGGTGCAATGCAATTTACCCTCTTTTGTAAGCAGAAGAGTTGACTTGTTGACTATGCAGAAAATAAAGACAAAATGGGTGAAATAAGGAGCTACCGATTTGGGATCGCGTTGTAACTTCAGATCTGAGGTATTTAGACTGATACAGACCTGCCCTACAAATTTGGATAAAATTCATCAGGACCGAGTTGAAGTTGCACCCGGTCCTCCGAAAAATCCATGAGTCAAAAGGGTCTTTCCGTCTCTGAAAATGAAGCCTAAACCTGCAATTACAGCTGCGCACCTACAACCTACACACAAAAAATAAGGGAAGAAAGGTTGTGGATAGGGGTTTTCCTTAGTCAAACCTCAATTGAGGAATCAACCTTGAAAGAAAGTAATTGAAAATACTTAAATGTGAATAATGGAAATGTATACCTTGTAGATCTGCAATTTGTTGATGATGGTTTCTTTGCTTCTTGAATATAATCATAAGAGTTGCATGAAATGGCATGTAACATGACAAAACACTAACACACACACATGCTTGCAAATGAATGTTGTAATGTTGCTTCAATAGATGAATGAAGAAGACACATGAAGAAGAAGAAGGCTTGATGAAAGCTTGAAGACTTGAATGCTTGATGACAATAATGGAGACCTTCCACTTGTTTACCCAATTTTCGCTTATCTTCACTTATTCTTGTATATGCAAATGAGAGGAATAAATCCCTTCTTATACTTTCCCAGGAGAATTAATTTTCCATCTCACCAAAGGCCGACATAGGGAAAATTTAAATCCCGAAAAGAAAATTAGGGTCAAAGGTTAGATGGACCCATTTTAGGGCCACCCAAAGAGGGGGGACAAGGGCACCACGCCCCTGTCCTGCCCTATTTTGGGGCTTGGACAGGGTAACAAGGTGGCACAAGAGCTGAAATAGGATAAATTTAAAAGAATAATGCAAAGAGGGGTCCCAATTGAGTAGGGAGATGTAGTCGCTAGGGTGAGGACCTAAAACGCGGTCAAAAGGCAAGGGTCGCAATTTTATGATGCTACATTTAGCCCCCACTTTAGCGGGAGAATGGATTACGCCAATATTACAAGTAAAGTAGAAGAAAGAGAGAGATGCACGCAGAGAAATACCACAAGGATTATAAGACATCACTAATCTCGAGGAACCAAGCCCCCAATCTTAGGATCTTAACTCACTCAAACATATGCAAGTGTACATAAAAAGGCACACAACAAAAGCTAATATCTTAAGACCTCAAGTCAACTAGCCGAAGAGACCTCGATGTGAAAAATATCTCAATCAACTAATATCATTCTTGAAACAAAAAATGCCATCTCATGAACACATATAATCACACAAAAGCACAAAGATGACATCATCCATGAATGATCAATAGTAAAACTATGAGTTCATGAGAGGAAGAAGAGAGAGAACATGAATACACACTTTGGTGATCCATGATAGGAAAGGCGAACAAAATGAACCATGGACATCTCACCCCTAGAACTAGGTGATCCGTGGAGAAAAAAGGACATGGAAAACTAGCCCCTTGATTCTATCTAGGTGATCCATGCAAAGGAGGAGAGTGAGAACACTGTTAGTTCCACTCAACCTCGTGCACGTGTGTGCAAGTGAGGTTTGAAGCACCTCATAGGAGTCTATGACCAAGTATGCTACAACTTGTATAATATGTATAGTACAAATGTCAAGAGAGTGGTGACATCTCACTCTAAGAAGTTGTCCTCTGGTTCCGAGAATGACCCACTATATAAGAGAAAATTGGTGACATCTCGCTCTAAGAATGACCCACTATATAAGAGAAAAGTGGTGACATCTCATTCTAAGAATGACCCATTGTATAAGGGAAAAGTGGCAACATCTCTTTTTGAGAATGACCCACTGTATAAGGGAAAAGTGGCGACATCTCGTTTTGAGAATGACCTACTGTATAAGAGATACAATGTGCGAAGGGAATATAATACAAAAGGAGAAGTGTGGGTGCCCCCCCTTAAGATTTCAACATAGTTTAATTTTGATATCTTAAGGAAAGTAGAACAAGGATACCTTCCTTCGACACCAATAAGATATCCATCATACAACAATGTCATAAATCCAAGCAAGAGAGGGAATACTCTTCAAGCAAGGATAAAATAGTTGAAAAGAGATATCTTGCTATAAGTGTAAAGGATATCCTTGGAGGAGAAGAGATATTTTCTTATAAGACATCTACCTCCAAGAGGAATTGTCTTAGAAAAATATAACATCTTCTAGAATGAAGCGCACAAGAGAACAAGAATTTTAATCCTTCCTCCAATTGCTAGGTGAAAGGGATTCTACATGAAGGGTGACTCACTTTTATCCCAATGGGGATGGGTGAATTTATTATAGATGTACATTACCAAATGTGAAAGAGATTGTATTCAAGGACTTACACCTCTTATATAAGAGAGAACCCTTCGGAAAAAAACAACAACTTCACACAAGGAACAACATCAAGTAATAAAACTCACACCATCCGCAAAATAGCAAAGAGTGGATCCTTAGATAAAGAGAGAAGGAGAGACATCATTTCTCCCGAAGTCTAGGATAATGAGAATAATTACACAACTCTAGAGAGAGATTACTCATAAGAGGCGTACCATTTCAAGAAAGGAATACATCCTAACCAAGGAATAGACATGCACTCGCATGAAGGATAACTCCATTCAAGAAAGGACGTCAAGTTATAAATAACACAATAAAAGAGGTAATTTGCAAAGAGAGAGAAAGAATAAGAAGGTTCACAAAACGTTCTCTAAGGAAAGATTGTTCATAATAGATGTATCATTTTAAGCAAGGAAAAGATCCCACTCATTGAACAAACATGCACTTGCATGAAGGAGAACTCCATGCAAGAATGGACATCAAGTTTATGAATAATGCACTCCATAAAAAAAATATTGAAACCTTAGAAAGAGGAAAAGGAATATTCTTGCCCCCCAAGCATAGAGGCAAGAATAAATAGACTATTACGTTGCTCACTAAGTATGATTGCACCTAAAATTGTACCACCATGAATGACAAGGAGCCCTCAATAGGTAGGTTAACTATGTCACATAGTGAGGAGCAACATAATATGAACTTGAATGTTATTTTAAATGATCATGATGAATATGCCATTCATTTTTAGATATTATTTTTAACATGCCTGAATCAATGTAATGTTGTATTTGTGTTTTCAAAGCTTGACACTCATTAGTAGAATGGTCATGGGTTTGATGATATTTACAAAAAAAAAGAATTTTGAGAATGTTGTTTATGTTTTCTTCTTCGTTTAGGAAAAAGAGGAGATATTAAGTTGGAATTTAGAAGATTGGTCAACATATTTTCTTGTTGTAAGTCAAAATTAGAATTAGAAGGTGTGGATTTACAAGACAATGAAGAAGAAGATGTTGACAAAGGAAAGTGTGATTTCTCATGACTTTGTCACTTACATTCAAGCATTTGTCCATTGAATCCATGTGTATTCTCAAAGGAGGGTTCACTCTTAGGGGGAATTGGATTTAAGTTTAAAGTAGCCCAATCAATTTCAAGATTCGTGTTAAGAGAAAAATTTGGAATATGAAATTCGGGCATCTTAGACTTTCTAGAAAAGGTAGGAGGAAATATAAGGACCCCCAATCATCTTCTAAGAGTTCTTCTTTAGGAAATTATTTGGTAGGAGATGGAGTATTTTAGTGAATGGAAGAGAGGATTGTAGGAACTAAGAAAGCATATGATGCTTCACTTATGTTCTCATCAACTACCTCATTAGTATATGTGTAAGGCACAACATAATAATCAGGAAGAATTTTTGGTTTCCTAGGAACATGAATGCAATTGATTTGATTTTTGTTAGGCTCTTGATTTTTGGGAGAGAGTGCATTATGATGAGAAATAATATCATCCTCTTGTTTGAAGGTATCTTTATGTTCAAGACACTCATTAGGAAAAGGACTATTATATTAAATTAATGCTTCATCTTTAGAGGGAAAATCATGAAAAGAAGGTATGATATCACTAGGATAAGTAGCCATAATATCACCCTCTTGCACCAAATAATCCTTATGAGGGAGGTACTTTTTAGGAGAAGAACGAACACAATTCTCCAAAGATTCATCTTTAGGAGGGAGATCTTTGAAAGAAGTGTCCATATTCCCTTTTTGCACCAATGTTCTCTCATTAATGAGATCAATTTTGGGAGAGGGTAAATCATAGCTATGAATGAAAGGGAGAACTAAATTATCATCATATGCATGAAAAGGAACATCATGAACATCTTTAATGTAACTTGAAATTGAATTAGCAAAATAAGATAAGAACTCCATAAGCACTTATGATCAAACAAGAAACTCATATGTCATTTAACCATAATAATGTTCACCCCATACATGCATAGAAAATCGAATAAAGGAGGGAAAATAGAATTTGAATTTTGAAATTGTGAAATTTGAAACTTGCAAAATAATTGAATAATTCAAAATTCTGGAAAAAATGATTGTTCAATTAAATGAACAAATTGATTGAAAGAATAATAATGCAACCTCCTCGTAAATTAAAATTAAAAATTAGGATTATGTAAAAAAATAACCTCTTAATTTAAAATTTAAAATTATCCAAAAGAGATTAAAATTAGGGCCTATTGAAAAACCTCTTAATTTAAAAAAAATTGAAAGTTGTTGAAATTTAAAATTAGGGTTCTTAATTAACCACTTAATTTTAAACTATATCTTGAAAATTGAAATGTTGAAAGTGGAGATTGTTTTTTATTTTAGAGGGATCAAAATTTGACAAAATTAGCTAATTTTCTGAAATTGAACAGTAAAACATAGCCATAATAGTCTCCCGAAATTTCAGGAAAAAAGTTAGGGACTAGGTTGAAGTTGCACCCAGTCCTTCCAACTTTTTCAGAAATTTTTAGGGATAAAAGCTACGATGATTTGAGAGCTAACCCCCCAAAATTGATTGATTTTATGATCTCTAGATAGGGGAAATTAAGGTTTGAATGTTGAAATAGGACCCTATTAGGGTTTTGAAAAAAGATAAGAAATTGAATTGCAAATTTGAAAAAGGTCAAACCTACTGGATAGGGCCACCTTGAATAATGATTAGAAAACTAAAATTGGTTGAAATTGATTGAAATTTGCACAAAATCCAATTAAATTTGAAAAGTAGGGTTTTAGGACCTAATCACTGAATTTTAAAATTTTGAATTTTGGGAAAAGGAGGGAAATTGAAAATTTGAATTTTAGGCAAGAAGACAAGTCTAAAAACAGTCACCGATCTGAAAATTAAATGTAAATCAAATTTTTGCACAAGTTCAAGTTGATATTTGAAAACTAGGGTTTTAACAATTAACCACTTAATTTTGCAAATTTAATTTGCAAATTGAACAAGACAATGAAAGAAATGAATTTGATAAGCAATGTAATTTTCAGATCTAAGACAATAGAGAGAAATTTTTCCAAAATACAAGTTCAATGTAAAGCATGTAAGACGTTGGGTTCACCAAAATGTAAAGTGGAAAATTGAACCCTAGTGATTCCCCACGTAGGAGAGAGAAAGGAAATCACTAGGATGATTTTCACTTGGGAGATAATTTACATTCAAAAGAGGGGTTGAATTCACTAGATCCAAACCCTAGAGTGAATAAGGATCTAAATACTAAGTGAATTGCAAGGGTGCAATGCAATTTACTCTCTTTTGTAAGCAGAAGAGTTGACTTGTTGATTATGTAGAAAATGAAGACAAAATGGGTGAAATAAGGAGCTACTGATTCGGGATCGCGCTATAACTTCGGATATAAGGTATTTAGACTAATACAGACCTCCCCTATAAATTTGGAGAAAAGTTGTCAGGGCCAATTTGAAGTTGCACCCGGTCCTCCAAAAAATCCGTGAGTCAAAAGGGTTTTTCCGTCTCTGAAAATGAAGCCTAAACCTGCAATTACAGATGCACACCTGCAACCTACACATAGAAAACAAGGGAAGAAGGGTTGTGGATAGGGGTTTGCCTTAGTCAAATCTCGGTTGAGGAATCAACCTTGAAAGAAAGTGATTGCAAATACTTAAATATGAATAATAGAAATGTATACCTTGTAGATTTGCAATTTGTTGATGATGGTTCGTTTTGCTTCTTGAATGTAATCAGAAGTGTTGCATAAAATGGCATGTAACATGATAAAAACCTAACACACACACATGCTTGCAAATGAATGTTGTAATGTTGCTCCAATGGATGAATGAAGAAGACAAATGAAGAAGAAGAAGAAGACTTGATGAAAGCTTGATCACAATAATGGAGACCTTCCACTTGTTTACCCAATTTTTGCTTATCTTTGCTTATTCTTGTATATGCAAATGAGAGGACTAAATCCCTTTTTATACTTGCCTAAGAGAATTATTTTTTCATCTCACCGAAGGTCGACATAGAGGAAATTTAAATCCCTAAGATAAAATTAGGGTCAAAGGTCAGATGGACCCATTTTAGGGCCACCCAAAGAGGGGGGACATGGGCACCATGCCCCTGTGCTGCCTTATTTTAGGGCTTGGATAGGGTCACAAAGTGGCACAAGAACTGAAACATGAGAAATTTTGGAAGAATAATGCATAGAGGGGTCCCAATTGAGTAGGGAGATGCAGTCGCTAGGGTGAGGACCTAAAACACGGTCAAAATTGCAAGGGTCGCAATTTTATGACGCTACAATGCCCTAGCTCATTCATGATTGTTATGAATGCTCAAAATTGGTCTCAGTCTCTCACAAAGCACTGCACTTTTACACCATTTAGAATAGTAGAAAATGGCCTTCATGGAGACTCAATGGTTGTGGTAACTCTATGTCTTTGATCTTGTTACTCATGGTTTTGGATTTGAATCTTTTATTTTCCCATGATCACTACTTCTATTATTTGTAGTTGTACTAAGAAAACATTGATTAAATTTGTAATAGTGAAAGAATCAACTCACTGTTATGAATTATGAGTGTGACAGTGTCTGATTGATACAACTATAGGCATGCTGAGCTCAACCCTTGTGGGGTCCCATTTTACTCCACATGTTGTGACACTTGTGATTTTTAATGCATAATGATTAGAAATAAAAATATACATAGACCTACACAGTGAACAAACAAGTTAGATAAAATAATGAAATTCAGATTTTGATATATATTGATGATGGTTGTCTATTTTCCTTTCTAATACATATGGTAACTGCATAACTGATTTGATACCTTATGAAAGAAACTATACATTTGTCGATACTACATATGAAATGATTAGGAATCCTGAGCTGTAGTACCTATTTCTCTCATCACTTGCAGATACTTCTAGGATAGCAGAGCGGAAGGAGCATGAACATATGCAACAACTCGGCCTTAGGAATTTGTCATTCATGCAATGACAGATCCCTACTCCTTTTATATGCTTTCTATTGTAAATGTATATTTTTCTTTTGTGATGCATTGAATGAGTTACTCCTATGGCTTGTGTGGGACACTATACTTTTTATATTTATGAATAAAGAAAGCAATTTTTTAATGCAAAGTTGTATACTTTTCTTTCTTGTAAACACTTGCATTGAATCTATTGTTCATTTGATAGCATCTCTTGTACTTCAACATAACCAGACATGTACCTTTTATTTTTTAGTTGTAAATACTTTACCAACTCCACCTCATTGAGCTAAAAACAAAATTAGGTAACAATGTCATTGTGTATGATGTGAAATGTCATTACATTGAACTAGTTATTCCTTATATTTCAATGTTCATAGAATGACACTATGTGTATATCAGTTTACAATAAAATATCTCAATATCATATTATTACCTAATTTTGCTAATAGCTCAATCAGGAAGAGCTATTTGATGTTTTGCAAATAAGAACAAGGTACATTTTAACTCTGTTATGTCACATTCATGTGCATAAAGAAATATTAGAAAACTACATTTCTACATTCCATTATGCAGATGCATATAACATAAGAGAATAAACAATCTTTTCAAAATGTAGTTTTATTGATAGTATAAATGTATGATGTTCCACACAAGTCGTGGAACTAACTATTTGAATGCATACAATGAAAAAAACTATACATTTATAGATACAAAGAAAAAAAGAATGTGCATACAAGGAAAGGGGACTTGTCATTGCTTGAATGATGAATCTCAGTTGTCAATTTTGCATCAGCTTCAGCCTTTCCCACTTCTCCAGGACTCCAAGTTGTTACTCCCTTGTTGCTCTTAGTTGCATGCATCTTAGAGAGAGAGTGTTGTTAGAGAAATGAAGGGCCACAATTAAATACATACACATGCATCTATAAACATACAATTTGATCCACTCATGTGCATTTAAACAATTAGCATATCATAAATGCCCAAGAAACAAGAGAGTAATAAAAAACACTTATCATATGCCTATTTTTATCTAACATTGTTTGTTTCCATGTGCAGATATAGGTGAAATTATACCATTGGGTTTCATTCAATGTTATGTTATTATTATAGCATGTGGAGTAAATGAGGCTCCCATAAGGGTTGAGCCCAACATGCTTCTATGGAACTATGGCTTTATTAAGTAGGAACTCATCATCCACAATAGGGAGCCAATGAAGTCACTAATATAGATAACAGGTTTGTACCTGATGGAACCATACTGACATGAGGAAAGCCATACAATGAATACTTTCATATAATAGTGATATAAATAGGGTTAAATAGTGAGCATAAAGAAATACATGTCAAAGATAGTGACTGTGTAAGACATTCTTGCAACAATGAACTACAAGTAAAATCAGAACCATCCTTAGCCATAGAACTTTATGAGCAGAGAAAAATGAGCGAGAAACAAAAGACATTAGAAGATAGTGAGAGTACCATGGAAAACATCTAGATGATAGAGATATCAAATGCAAAGAGAATATCTCTAAGAGACAGTCATCACAAGAGAAGAATGATAGATTGTTTAGGACCTTCAAGACAGTCACATAATGGTATGATACAACTGCATGCAAGTGGAAAGGCCAAATGAACAAAGAACATGAGTTCTTTGTCATGGAACATATAGATTAAATCTTCAAACCTTAGTGTTTTTTAAAGAAAAGACAAGAGGACTTGGACTTTGAGTAGTGTAAGAAAATAATAGAGAAGCTTTGTAGCTATCCCAATGGACAAGAAATAAGACAATAATAACAAAAAAGTAACAATGGTCGAGAGAAGATTAATGATTAGCTTCATGTGTAGACCCAAGAAGTTATACAAATAGTCCATGATAGCTAAGAACATTATTTACAATTCATAAGAAGGCAATCACTATTGTCATGAGAGAGAATGGTGACATTGAGTATACAACACCAACAATCATCAAATCAGGAATTCCCAAAAGAACAGTCAGAGCATTGTTGTAGTCATAACAACATAAAGCAAAACATTGAGTGAAGAGTTGAGGATATATTTTACCTATTGGATATTATACATATTGTCTGTATGACAATCATCATCCATGAACTTGTAGTAGCATATCATAAAGACAGGCCAAATTCCTGAAGGAAGGTAAGCATATTCATAGTCAAGAAATCAACGCATCCATGAAGGACTTACAGTCAAAAGATCACATTCAACATAGTGATATCACACCTTAAGATACACTGGAGATAGATACATAGCAAATTCACAGATAACAATACAAGGAGCCAGGTCAGTTTCCACATAGAGAAGATAAGCACAGTGTCAATATCACATCTATGTAAGCTGCTACAAAAGATTCAAAGAGGTATTATTGCTATCGTAAAAGACCAATTGGCAGGGTTTCATGCATGCATTTGTATTATAGTCCTAAAGACAAAGTCACAATGCATAGAAAGGACTGTGATGCAAGAACAATGCTTCAGTAAGGTGACAACAATAATCAATGTTGATATTTGAGATCAAGGCAAATACAGTGATATAGTGAGCACGAATGATAAAAAAAATGACTGGTAAAGATAAATCATAGCTCACAGTTCATATGTTTGTACTAAATGCAGTTTTATGCAGTGATAGCAACCATGACAAAGATAACAATGAATGAAAAGCATAAGACACAGTAAGAGTAAGAAGAGAAAATAAGACAATTGTGTATTTTATCTATAAACAATGACATTTTCATAACATAGTCCCCAAATTGAGACAGTGAAGATATTGTTGCAGATAATGAGAATTAGTGTTGATTTAAAACTCTAGACATAGTTCTTTGAAGAACACACGGAAAGACAATTCCACTGAAGATCTTCATAATCTTTATGCATGTTTGTACTAAATGCAGTTTTATGCAGTGATAGCAACCATGACAAAGATAACAATGATGAAAAGCATAAGACACAGTAAGAGTAAGAAGAGAAAAGAAGACAATCGTGTCTTTGATCTACAAACAATGACATTTTCATAACATAGTCCCTAAATTGAGACAATGAAGATATTGTTGCAGATAATGGGAATTAGTGTTGATTTCAAACCCTAGACATAGTTCTTTGAAGAACACACAGAAAGACAATTCCACCAAAGATCTTCATAATATTTATGCATGGCAATATTTTCCATCAAAGCATAATTGATAATGGACTGTCAAAACCAGTAGCACCATGCCATATGGATTTTGTTTCAGTCATAGGGCTGTCAAAAAGTAGTGAACTTCAAAAGTGCATAAAGCCTTCATCAATAACAGTGCCAAATGCAATCCAAATTAGTCAAAAGCTTTAAAAATAGTCATGAAGAAAGAACGATGAAAATAAGAAACAGTGGCAGTCACATCCCAATTTGATAGTGAATCGTAGCGAACATACCTGTTAATGAACAAGAGAACCTGTGCAAAATCTACAACAAAATGTTTCCAAGAATCACCATCAAACCCTCATGGCAATGCCACAGCTCGGGAGCAACAAAAAGATGGAGATGAATGACTTAGGGTTACTATTACCCTAATATGCCCGAAAAGCACTTGGGCAATTTTTTGCCTTTCATTTAACATTTTTCCTATCTCACTAATATACCCGTGGGTATTAGGATCATGAAATGTTTTAATTTGCATCTTTCTATCAATGAAACAATATACGTTAAGTGATTTATAATGGGTCACTTAATAAATAATATTTGTTAGGTGATGGATTATAAATTATTTAATAGATATTATTTTTGAAAAAAATAATCATGTCTTTCAAAGAAGCCAAGTCAAAGCGATGTGGCTGGAAAATTAATGACAAGTGCTAAGTCAAAAGAGGAGATAAGAATAAAATTTATGACAAGTGCCAAGGATATAGGGCATATGTGCTATGAAAAGGGGAGGAGTTGAGAGAAGTTGGGAACATTGGAGAATGAATCTAGGAGAGTTTATTTGTCATTTTAGGACTCTTAGAGTATATCTAGGAATGCTTTGAAGTATTATTATGGCATGTATGGTCATGGTTTGACCATTTCTCCATTTTTGAGCCTTTTTAGTGCCTTTTAGGGACCTAAAAAGTGGGGTTTTTAGTTGCATTCGACCAAGGAGGTTGGGACTCCTATTATCTTGTAACTGCTTGGAAAAAGCATAAGTATGGTCCAAACTTCATTTTTGAAGTTAGTTCTTTTCATTCACTGGCATTATTGTAACTCAATTTTAGAGTTCTTTACTGCAGAGAGAGATTTGTAACTCAATTTTCCAGATTTTGTATATCAGACTACCTTTTGATATCAATAGGTAAGTGTTTGCCTTCTCTTATTTTTGTCATATTGTATGCAATTAGTGATTTAGCATTGCTACTTGTGAAGTTCATACTTCTTGTAATTCTGTTTTAATTATCCAGCATCTTTTATAGAGAGAATATACTTTGTTTTAGATTTGTGTGAGTTGTGTTGTGTTGTAGTTGTTTAAAGTTGTGAAGTTTATTTCTTCCTTCTTGAATTAGGTGCAGTAAAAACCTTCTTGTGGATTGTCTATGCAGGGTATACAGTTTGGGTTGTGCAAGTTAGTTTGTTTTTGATTGAAATTATGTCATTAAAAATCTAATTTTACAAATTTGGATAGAATATTTTGGTGCATCGCTCGTTAGATTATAGGTTTAATTCATGCAACCCTTCTTTATCTTTTCCCAGTAAGGTCATTACAATAGTTAAATTTAGGTGAGGCCCCATAAGAACCAACTTTCTTTGGAGGCTCACTCCAAGTTTAGGCAACCCACAAGCCTAGGAGTGTTCCTATGTTTCTCCTTAAAGCTAATTTCTGCAAATTAGCAAGGGTGCGACTTTAAGAGATAACACATATATTTATTGTTAAGATTTTTTGGTGTGTTATTCTTTGAAAACAATCATTTGGTTGGATAATTTCATGGGTGCATGGCTTGGGGCATTACAATCAACATCATTTTATTGCCAATAATATTAGAGAGAAGTACCTAATTACTCTCATTTGTTTATTGGATTTCTTATTCTCCATTTATTGACCTAGCTCTAAATTTAAGCTAGGATAGCTAATATGTTTATTAATTATATTAATTCAAGTAGCATAAACTATTTATGTAAACAAGTTTATTTATTCACAAATATATACCAATGACTTGGATGTTTAAATATGCATATACCAAACTCATTAATTTTCATCTTATTCATTTACATTTGATAAAGGTGCATCTCCACATTTTATTTTCATATTTATGTCTATCAAAATTTGTTGCATTGTTCCTAATACATTTCTCACATGATATTTATTTAAAGTGCAAACTTGTATCACATTTTTATTGAAAAAGGGGCAACTCAAGTCCAACTTTTTAACTTGAAGCGCCTAATTTTGAAATTGTAAAAAGAATAGTTAAGTATAAAAATATTTTTTAAAAATGACATTGGTATTTAACTTGAAGTGCCTGTTTATAGGATATCAAGTTATTTGTAATATTATTGATATTTTTTAAATAAATGTTTTAAGTCGCTTGCCTTAAAAAAGTGTAACACTCGAATGGTGTTAGGAAAATGGTGTCTCAACCTTGCATTTACATAAGGTTAATATTTATAGTAATTTTATGTATTTGAGAACAAATTGGTCCAATTTTTTTTCTCAAAGATATAGATTGGTTAAATAAGTATGCTAATAAATTTTGTTTGCAAGATCACGTCTAGATTTGAAGATATTAAAGTTTTTGTTTTTACAAGTTCCACTTGAAGGCCTTAGAGACAATTTTTGGGTCTAAAAGTGGTTGTAACTATCATAGGTTATATCTTGATAGAGCACTTCACAATGTTTTCAATGCTTCAAACGGTTTGTTAATCACACTCTCAGATCAAAAGTTATAGCCTCCAAAACTTGGGTAACCTGAAATGAGAAATATAAAAAATGTGTTGGACACATAAATGAGTTGTAAACATGGGTTACATGTGTTCGTGTGTGTTTTTGACACATCATAGGGAATCTTGGATTGGTGATGTTGGGATCCACATTTTTGGTTGGTTTTAGCTCATGGTTTTGTAATACCATTTGACAGTTTCATGTATTGTATCTCCTATATATTAGGTTTGTAAGATGGAGGTTGAGTGCAAGATCCTTAAAGTGTTGACCTCTACATATATGGTTGATGATACTCAAGTGTGCGAATCTTTATTTGCAAGTATATTGTATTCTATTGTTGATTTCTGAATATATTGGGTGGCTTTTGGAGTGTGGGTTTTTCTCCTGAAAGGGTTTTCCCCACGTAAATCATTGTGTTGTGACATGCATGCTATTTATGTTTGAACAACCCTCCTCTCAAGCTTAATGTGGGAAGTTGTTTCACTGCCTTAACTTCCAAGTTATAAGTGGTATCAAAGGTTAATCACATTTGGCGCCCATGAGGAGTCACTTGAAGAGTTATTTATTATTTTATTATGTCTACTGGCAGAGATTACTTTAGTGGCGAATATTGGCCAATGGCGAATTTTTCACGTTGGTGACCTAGGAAATGGCGAATATTTTGTACCGACTGGGGGCGGCCATGTCGCTAGAACATTATCAATTTCTATCAAATTCACAGCCCGATCGCCATATGTTTTATGTAATTAAATGTTTCTATGCGAGGATTTCGCCAATACAATATACGGTGGACACACGGTAAATTTAATTTTTTTCACCTACACTCTCCGAGGTTGCCTTAATAGACGACCATAATTCGCCTATAGGCATATGAAGATTTATTAGCTAGGAGGACCCAATTCACCTGACATTTTGCCGATGCGTGTCTCCATTCACCCCAACTTTTGCCAACTATATTGTATTTGTCAATTATTTGGACAACCCGTAATCGCCTCGAAAATTACATAAGTCGTGTTATAGTTATGCGGGATTCGCCAAATATTTGTATACCATATAAAATTCCCGTAGAATTTTCCATATAAGGATTGGTATAAATACATGCAAAGATCAGATCTATCCCTACACAATCTGGTGGGTTCTAGGCTCTGAATTTTGATTGTAGATGATATTCAAATTTATGTTCAAGTCTGAAGTTGTATAATTTTGTTATTCTTTTATTGATATTTATTGTTGCTTCTTATGTTACAAGTTGTTGTAGATAACATTATTTATTTTCTATATCTCTACAACATTTCATATGAGATATACTTATAAGCAATGCCCACCAATCAAGGCATGCCTTGATCGGACATGTCTCTTGGCATGCCCGATCAAGACATGTCTTGATCAGTGCACAAGCACCGCTCCATAAGAGTGTTATGCCGATAACTATCGGGTCATGCCTAAAGACATTTAACATAATCAACTGATAAAAAATTGGGTCACATCAAATGCTATTAAATCTAATGACCGATAACAGATCGGTATAATGCGAGATTAATATGATAACTATTATAGTTATCATATGATAACATCAATCGATGCTATCATATGATAGCTATGATAGTTATCATCAGTTTGATCTATTCTTATTACAATCACAATATGTGTAATATGACTATAGCATGATCGATTATGTTTGATAATGATGTCCAAATGTCAAACTGTGCAATCCGATGTTTTGGATAGTGAATACATATAAATATGATTATAACAAGTTTATTTATTTAATCATGAATTCTACCATTATCTTGTAGTTATATCGATAAGGTAGTTGATTGAATGAGAGATAAATGAAGTCTCTCATTCAATCATTTATCTTACCGAAGCTACTAAGTTTCAACACTCCCTCTTAGCTAGGGAAGATAATTGGAGGCCTATGTAAACATTGAGATAAGCATCATATTTCTCATAATAGAATGTATTACACGACCTCATAATACAAAGGATCATATCACATATGCTCCTAACATGATACATCACATAATAAATCACACAGAAATATATCACATCATCTCGTGATATAGATATCACATAACATGTGATATCAGTATCGCATAACACGCAATACCTTGGATATAAAATACTCGAGAATGTTGAATTCCCTTATATCTAGGTTATGGTATGTGAACTGACATTATGTCACATAATGTCTACCATAACATATCATGGCACATCCATGAGTCAGAGTGATATCAAGTCAGCATGATATCAACATTACAAGATCATCACCTTATAATGTTCAGTGCAAGTGCTTATTATCTAAAAAGTCATCACCTCTTAGAAATGGACATAGGGGGAGGAGCCCATAAAGTTATAACATGACAAAGAAGTTTACACATTAAACATATTATATATTAGTATAGATTATAAAGAAAATTACAATTCAACCATACCAAGTCCTTTCCTGAAGTGTTCAACTTTTACTCTGGATAGAGGCTTGGTCAGTATGTATGTTGTCTAGTCTCCTGTACTGATATACTGCAACTGAATCACATTCCTATCCACCATGTCTCTCACATAGTGGTAAGGAATCTCTATGTGTTTGGATCTATCATGAAATACAGAGTTCACGGAGAGTTTGATATAGCTCTGGTTATCACAATGAATTATAGTAGGCTTCAGTGGCTCACCGAATAATCCCACAAGTAGTTTTCTAAGCCATGCAGCTTCTCATGCAGCCATGGAAGTTGTGATATATTCAGCCTCTGTAGAACTCTGGGCTACTGAAGATTGGTCCTACTAATCCAAGATATCATGGTTGAACCCAAACTGAAGCAGTATCCTGAGGTGCTTTTCTTGTCAGTCACACTTCCAGCCCAATCTGAATTAGTGAACCCATGAAGATCCAAATCAACTTTCTCATACTTGAGTCCATAGTTAAGAGTACCTTGAAGGTATCTCATAATGTGTTTCACAGTCATAAGATATATCTCCTTAGGTTCACACATGAACTGGCTCAAGGCATTTACTGGATAACAAATATCAGGTCTAGTATTGACTAAGTACATTAATGATCCAATCATCTATCTATAGAGTGGGATCTACCAATGGGGAATTTACTGTTGCCTCCTTCAATTTGTGAAGATTGGTTTCCACAAGAGAAGACATGGGTCTGCAGTTCATCATACCAAATCTCTTCAATATGTCTAAGGTGTATTTTCCTTGATTAAGCACAATATTGTCAGAGTTTTGCCAAACTTCCAATCCAAGAAAGTAATGTAGAAGGCCTAAATCCTTCATATCAAACTCCTTTTCAAGGTCTTTCTTACATTGTCCAATAAGATGATCTTCTCTTGTAATCAGAAGATCATCAACATATAAGATTAATATCATCATATCACCTTTGGCCCTTTTGAAGTATAGATTTGGATCTGCATCATTCTTTAAGAATTCCAATCCTTGAAGATAGTTGTCAATTCTTTCATACCGGGCCCTGGGAGCCTGTTTTAAACCATATAGGGCTTTCTTTAATCTGCACACATGTGTTTCTGCATTATGGATCTCAAACCCTTATGGTTGTTCTAAGTAGACTTCCTCCTCAATTTTACCATTCAAGAAGGCAGTTTTCACATCCATCTGATGGACTTTCCAACCTTTGGCTACTGCAATGGCCAGTACTGCTCTAACTGAGGTGTACCTACCAACTGGAGCAAATGTCTCATCATAGTCTATCCCTTCTTTCTGTGAGAATCCTCGGGCAACAAATATGGCTTTGTGTTTCTCTATGCTACCATCTACGACATGTTTGATTTTGAATAGCCACTTGGATGAGACAACGGATTTCCCTTTTGGCATAGGAACAATTTCCCACACATCATTGTTGAGGATAGATTTATATTCTTCTGACATGGCATCTTTCCAAACTTAATGTTTAAGAGCTTCTGGTACAGTAGAAGGTTTTGATTTGGAGAGATCATTCATTAGGGCTACATAGCTAGTGAATCTTTGGGGCCTCTTACTTTCTCTAAAATTCCCTAAAGGAGTTACAAAGTCCCTTGCATCTTCCATTATTTTGTCAACCCATAGAGGTCTTTTCTTGGAGATTTCTTGGGGAGGAATTTGTACTTCATTTTCTTCTGAACACTCCCTCTGAATCTCAGAAGTGGGATCCTCTTCTATGTCTGAAGATGGAACATAGATTTCTGACTCAATAGAGTATTTGTCCCTTTTGAAGGCTATGTCTTCTTCAAATATTACATCTCTACTAAGTTCAATATTGCTATGTCCATGCACAAATATTTTGTAGGCTTTAGAGGTTTCACTATATCCAACAAGGATTCCTTTTCTTCCAGAGGGTTCTATTTTTGTTCTTTTCTCTTTAGGTATATGAAAGTAGACAGGGCATCCAAATATCCTAAAGTGAGTGATATCAGGTTTTATACTTGTGAAAACTTCTTCAGGAGTTTTATCTTCAATGTGGGAGTGAGGACATCTATTTTGTATGTATACAACAGTGTTGGAGGCTTCTGCCGAAAGATGAGTTTCTAAGTTTTGATCAAGAAGCATGGCTTTCGTTGCTTCTACAGTGGTTCTATTTTTCCTCTCAGCAACCCCATTTTGTTGGGGGTTGTAAGGGACAGTGAACTCCCTCTTAATCCCAGCTTCTTTACAAAATTACCTAAAAATGTCTGAGGTGTATTCCCTCCCATTATCAGTCCTTAGGGTTTTTATTTTCCTTCCTGAAGAGTTTTCAGAGAGAGAGATTTGAATTCCTTAAATCTCTTGAGGATCTCTTTAGATTCTTTACATTTAAGAAAGTAGATCCAGGTCTTCCTGGAGAAGTCATCAATGAATATTACATAATAAAGAAACCCTCCTAATGATGGTACAGACATTGGCCCACATAGGTCAAAGTGATCTAGTTCTAAAACATTGCTTGTTTTCCTAGAACTATTCTAAAAGGAACTCTTAGTATTTTTTCCTAGGGCACACCCCTTACATGTACCAGAATGGTATTGTTTTAACTTAGGCAAACCAATTACTAATTTTTCGATTGAACATAAAGCATGAAAGTTTAATTGACCTAATCTTCTATGCCAAATTTCATTAGAATATTCAATCTCATGAAGTAGGGCTAGGTTAGATTCAGTACATACCTCGTACAAATAGCCTTTTATATGTCCTAGGATTGTAGCCTTCTTGATGGAAGAGTTTTGTGGCCATACTAGAACTTTACCATTCATGAATGTTATTATGTACCCATCATCTTCAAGTGCAAATATGGAGATTAAGTTCCTCTTGATGACAGGAATGAATAGAAATCCAGTGAGTTGAAGAGGCATGCATGTCTTCAACTTAATGGTGTAGGTACCGACACCTTTCACTGGATGTGCAGAGTCATCACCAATGGTTAATTCTTCATCAATTTCTTCTAACATGGAATTCAATAATTCTCTATACCCAGTGATGTGTCTTGAAGACCCACTGTTAATGATCCAGGTGTTAGATTTATTGGATACTTGACTGGAGAGGGCAGAGTAGAATACATGCTTCTTGAAGTCATATTCTTCCCTTTTAAATTTTGCAAATGTGGCTTGTTGTTTGATTCTGTCCTGACATCTTGCTGCATAGTGTCCATATTGATCACACCTAAAGCATTGAATGTGAGAGTTGTCTTTCTTAGATGACATTTTCTCATGTCGGTTCTTTCTCTTCTTGAAATGTTTCTTCTTGTTTTTCTTGTTGGAGTTGGTATTTAGGACATGAAGATCTTCATCTATGTTCTTTTGCTTGATCTCCTTCTTATTTAGCCTTGATTCCTCTTGAAGACAATCTGCACTTAGCCTATCAAATTTCGGATATTTAGCCCTTGCACTAATGCCTTGGATGAATGTTTCCCATGTACTAGGCAACCCATCTAGAGCAATGAGCGTTAGCTCTTTTCTCTGGATCTCATATCCAAGTGTTTCCAGTTCATCCCTTAGGGCTAATAGCCGCATAAAGTATGCATTGATTGACTCTCCTTTGTTCATACTTATATGATTTATTTCTCTTTTTAGAGCCAGGGTTTTACTTGTGTTGTTTATCTCAAATGTACTCTCGAGTGCTTTGAACATATGGTAGGCACTCTCATGCTTTGTTATTATTGGCATAATGTGATTTCTCACTCCATCGACTATGATCTTCATGGATTTTTCATTTCCCTCAATCCATGTCAATTTGTTAGGTTCATTCTCTGGTTCTTTAGATTCAAGTTTTACAAATGATTCAACTTTATTTTCTTTTAGAATCGTCTTAATTTTGAACTTCCATGCTGAGAAATTATCGCCTCCTTCAAGTCTGTCCTCAAATGTGATAGAATTAGCCATGGAAAATATGATGTCTATATCTTTGATTTGAACCTCTCAAATTTGAATGCCTTAGGTTCAATCAGCGTGGCTCTAATACCATGTAAATGTTATTCAACTTTATGTTCAAGTCTGAAGTTGTATAATTTTTGTTATTCTTTTACTGATATTTATTGTTGCTTCTTATGTTACAAGTTTCTATAGATAACATTATTTATTTTCTATATCTCTACAACATTTCATATGACATATACTTGTAAGAAATGCCCACCGATCAAGGCATGCCTTGATCGGACATGACTCTTGACATGCTCGATCAAGACATGTCTTGATTGGTGCAAAAGCATCACTTCATAAGTGTTATGCCGATAACTATCAGGTCACGCCTAAAGACATTTAACATAATCAACCGATAACAAATTGGGTCACGTTAAATGCTATTAAATCTAACAACCGATAATAGATCGGTATAATGCGAGATTAATATGATAACTATTATACTTATCATATGATAACATCAATCGATGCTATCATATGATAGCTATGATAGTTATCATCAGTTCGATCTATTCTTATTACAATCATAGCATGTGTAATATGATTATAGCATGATCGATTATGTTTGATAATGATGTCCAAATGTCAAACTATTCAATCCGATGTTTTGGATAGTGAATGCATATAAAGATGATTATAACAAGTTTATTTATTTAATCGTGAAGTCTACCATTAGCTTGTAGTTATATCGATAAGGTATATGATTGAATGAGAGATAAATGAAGTCTCTCATTCAATCATTTATCTTACCGAAGCTACTAAGTTTCAACACTGATCAATAGCAAAGTTTCAGACTAAGGAAAATAATTGTTGTTGACTGCATTGGTGACTGCTAGTGACCTAAAGGTGAGCGATCATATTCTTGAAGTGTTATAATGTTATTATGAATTCATCTATATTTTTTTGCATTGTTGAGTTCATTTTTATTCAGTGGTGACCCATCAGTGCCAAGTGGTTAGCTGGGACATTCAGACCTCAGACATCTAGATTGTAGGTTGTAGGGCCAATGAAACATATATTATACTTTATAGTCTATTATTGCTTCTTCAATAAATTGATATTTTTTTGGCAGCCTTTATTTCATTAGAGATGTCAAATAGGAAGAAGGGTAGGAAACTTGAATGTGGGGAAGGCCATGAGAGACCAACAAAAAGCAGAACGTTGTCTTCATACTTTGGCTTTGGAAAAGATTGTGGTGAAAATCAGGAAGGTACATCATCACAAGTACAAGTACAAAATTCACAACCTACACCACATGTTGAAGATGGCGGTGAACCTAATATCTCAGATCAGGATGATCTTGAAGAAGATTATCTGGTAGATGCCCAAGTTATCCAGAATGATATAATCAACTGGGGTGATAATGCCATTGATGATAATGCATGGAAAGGGAAAAGAAAAGACAGATCAAAAAAGGATCGGGAGTGGGATATGTCAGTGAGGAATTTTCAAATTAATTGGGCATCAAAGTATCCATTCATTGAACTAGTGGAGAATCCAATTGAAGGCAAGCCTTGAATAGAATGTAGGTGTAAGATTTGCACTTGGAAACATAACAAGGAAATTAGGTTGCAGCTAAAATTTGACACCATAGAAAAGCATATGGGTAAAGTTTATGAAAAACAAATGATAGACAAGGTTGAAAAATCAGTGATAAGATGAAAAAAAAAGGAGGAATGTAAGCATGTGAGGAATGCTGAAGAGTATTATTTTCATGAGAAAATACAGACGAAGCCTACTGAAGTTAAAGGTTCTATTGAAGCTAGTTTTGGAAAAGCAATGCAAATAGAACAACTGGGAAAAGTTGTTCACTTAAGCGTTATTTTTTATATTTTGAGCAGAGGGCGTGCTATGACAGATTTCCCATCAATTAGTGGTTTATTACACTTTTGGAAAGTTCCTAACTATCCTAATAGACACTGGTCAGTAAACAGTGGATGGGAATGGGCAAGTTGTCTTGCTGAGGTTGAAAAAGAAGATGTAAAGGAAAAAATAAGAGAGTCAAACTTTATTGCATTTTCTTTAGACAAAGTTATGACAGTAGACAATACTTCATGGGTATGCATGCATGTTTATACTGTAGAGAAACATACCCACCAACCTCATCTACTATATGTTGCTAAAATGAAGGAGAGTGCAACAGCAGAAAATTTATTTCAGCTAGTAAAGAGAATTTTAATTGAATATGGAGGTCTGGATGACATGATGGTTGCCAAAAAATTGGTTTGTGTTGGAGCAGATGGAGCTTCAGTAATGCAAGGTCACAAGAATGGTCTTTGTACAGATTGAAACTTAATTTGCACTATACATTACTGCATTTCACTGCATGGCTCACAAAATGAATCTAGCTTTTGGAATTGTGAGCAAGTTTGCTTCGGTAAAAAAAAGAAAAATTTTAATCAGAGAGCTCTACTCACACTTCTATCGAAGTCCCAAGCGATTTATGGAATTTCAACACTTTGTTGATGGAATAACTGATGGGAACAAGCTTCTCAGGGATAATGATACCAAATGGATCTCTTTGGATGGTCTAGCGCATTGATTTTTTTTAGAATATCTATCCTTGATTGGACTATTTCACACAACTGGCGATGAATCAAATTAAACAAAATTTCCTGACCTTCTTCGGAGGTTAAGTAATCTAGAGATACTCTTAACTTTAGCAGCTCTTTTGCCCATGCTAGAGGAAATGAGGAATATTATGAAGGTTGCCCAAAAAAGAGCTTTGTATATTGCAGAATATGTTACGTTGCGTAAGATGACATGCATGACCCTCAACAATCTCTATCAAAATCAACCAACACTATCTGATGAAAAATTTGTTAAGTGGCGGACTGACACTCACAGATTTGAACAATCCTGATAACTTTTTACAAATCAGTGCAGACGGGGAGGTATGTGCAAATGTACGGGGAGTTGAGATACCAATGCACTTCTATGCTACGGTCGACCCCGAGGAACCAGGAAAGCACCCCAGGAAGCAACTAGCAAGAGTTACAAGGGAAGATTTCGACAAGATTGTTGATACTGTAACTACTTCTGTGAAGAAAATTGCGTATGATCTTTCCTCACAAATTCGAAGAACATTCCCTCCTGACAACCTACTTGAAGCCATGTCTATTGTGTTTCCTCATTATTGGAGCCTCAACAGTGTAGTTGATTTTCGAAGTAAGCTACTAACTTTGATAAAACAATTTTGCATATCCAGAGAATTTAATGAAGTAACTATAAATATAATATTAGAGAAACCTCATCTTCGAGAGCAATCATCTCATTTTTCATACACTATGAGAGAACAATATGGCAAAATGGAGAACCCCCGTGAAGAGGGGTCGATAACAAGGCTTTGGAAATATATAGCTGAGAACGCAACGTTGCGTGATTCAATGCCAGAAAATTTGAAGCTTGCTGATTTATGTCTTACCATGATATTGGGTTTGGTGGAAGATGAGAGAGTTTTTTAGTTCTTTGGGGTTCCTAAAATCAAAGCTAAGAAAAAAACTAGACAAAAAAATTTAAAATTGCTTGAGGCTCTATACATCTAGGTATGATGTCCACACTTTTCCTTATGATAGGGCACTGCAAATCTGGAGGTCCAAATGTGAAAGAAGAGGTTTGGGAAACACTTCAAACCAAAGTGTCAATGGGACTATTGACTCATGTACTGGACCTACTGGTAGCATTGAGATACAGTTCAACGAAGGTATGCAGACTCAGAGTGAAGAAACCATAGACAAGAATCAAGAAAGCTTTGAATTTGATGAGGATGAATGGCAATTGTAAGAGATTGGTATTTATTAATCCTATTACTGTATCTCATCATTCATATTACAAAAGCATATTACTTTTTGTAATTAGAATTTAATGTTGATTTGTAATTGTATTTTTCAACTTTCTATTTCCATATTTAAAATAGCATAATAAAAGACCATAATGTGTTTATTGATACAAAGATGTTTATTATTTATTTAGACATGTTTGAGAACTTAGATTTTCATTAATTCTTTCAAAATATATCCATATGATACAATTCATTCAATAGTAATACACCAATTTGTGTGATTCTCCATGCAAAAGTCAATACAAAGTTTCAGAACCCTTTGCAAATGACCCTGAATTCCCTTTTAAAGAAACAAGGGAGCAACAATAGCTTCAGGTCAAATTGCAACATGTGAAGACTGAACATCAAAATCACAAACTCAACACAGATTTACATGGCCATCACAGGCCAGATTAGTAATTTAACAACTGCTACATGTCTGATGTCTCCTGTTCAAAAAATAGAGTTCAAAATTAAATATTAATTCACACCATGAAAAATAAAATATAGATAACAGCAATGCCCAAAACCTAGTAATCAGAAATAGAGAAATGTAGAAATGTTAAAGCTTGGGAGAATTCGAGAATATAATTTTACAGGTTGAAGTTTTGCACTGTGCATCATAGATTCATAGGCCAAATTAGCAATTTAGCAATAGTGAGTGCTAGTTTTTTCCTATTCATAAAATATAGTTATTTTGAGCGATGCCAAATTCCAAACAGAAAAAACGTAAAACCTTGAAATTAAGAGTAAAAGAAGAAAACTATGCAATACATACTATGATTCTTAAGATTTTTGCACTAGTTTGTGTAGGGTGCTCCACTCTCCCTCTGATGGAAGGTCAATATTCTGTAAACTATGGAAAGTCAACTGCAACTTCGTCAACATTCCATATTTAAAAGAGTGACTTGACATCATTGTTTCACCCAATACCAAATTCAGAGTTGTAAATGGTTGGATGAATTCCAGAAAGCTTTGGGGAGTTGTGTCCTCAGGAAGCAAGTCTAAATTAGACTTCATTTTTATCTCCATGCTTTTTTTGTAAGCTTCTTTTCCAATGAATTTATTTGATGGGTCAACAGTCTTAGGCAAACCAAGTTTAATCAAATTAGTTTACTTTTCTTGCAGCTTCAGTATCATTTTGCCATATTTATGCATAACTTCTAAAGCTTCCCTTAGTTTCTGGCATTTTTGAATGATAGATGATGTCTTAACTATGGCATCAATGCGGCTCTTAATTCCCTTGGATGCCAAGTAGCTATCACTGGTATTGTAGGCTACTTGCAGAATCTATTTTTCCATATCCTCTTTTGAATAAACATGTATGCTCTTCTCAAAGTGCCCTTGATTTTCATATAAATTACTCTCGGACTTTCATTCAATTCAAACCATTCACACAACTTGTCACTCCTCTGCATTATTTGCCGCCAAATATTTTCTTGTATATACTTCGTTGTATTTTTCATATTATCTTTCAATCTATCCTCCAAAGTTTTAATTTTATCATTTGCATTGTGCAGGTCTTCTTTCATTTGTGCACATTTTTTTCTTTCTTCCTCTACTTCCTCTTGCAAATGTTTTTCTTTTTCCTTCTCATGATCCAATAGGTCCTGTGTTTTTCTTATTTCGGTAGTAGCAGACTCATAACTTTTGTATAATTTTTGAAAACTGGCTCTTTCCTCATCAAATTTTTTACTGCTTTTAGCCAGTTATTCTCTCAGGTCCTTCAATTCTACATCCATCTTCTCCTGCTCTGCAATTTCTGCTGCAGAGCCCAAATTTATTATCCTTTTCTGTAAATCATTGCACTTGTTATCTGTTGCTTTCCTCTTTGATTTTTTCGTTTGCCAGGTCTGCCTGTAACTTTTCTATCTGTTTCTCCAGTTTATTTATTTTTCTCTCCACCTTTAGCAGTGAAGTGTACACAACTTCATTAGTCCTTTTTGACACACTAATTTTGTCCACATTATGTACTTTGGAAAAATTCATTTGGAGGGTGCTAACTTGAAATTTAGAGGGATCTATCTAACTATGTGGTGGATTTTTATCTTTAGTTGGGAGCATAACAACCATGAACTCCATCATATCTTTGTGTGGGTCATATGTTGGAAATACCCTGTTCCTTGTAGGTTGTTCGTCTAAAACTTCAGTCAGGGCAACCCTATGAAATGCTCTCTTTTTTTCTTTATTTGCATTTGTTGTGTGTTCAAGTTTTTCATAGTAGTCATTGTTGGCATTACATTAAGTTTGTTGATATGATGATATTGAGAAGGTTGTTGGAGATTGATGATATAATTGATAAAGGATGATTACTATCTTAATAATATTATTTTTTCATTGATGTCAAGCAATTGATTTTCTGATTCAGTATGATGTTGCCATATCTTAAAGAGTATATCTTGATGAGTATAAAGATGTCGGTAAGTGACACAAAAAGAATGTGAAAATGAAGGGGAGTAATAAGTTATTAAATGGGCAACTATTACCGAGTTAGACAATGATGAGATTATGTTATTTTGATTGTTTTGATATCCTATATATGTGTATTCGAAGACTGAATAAGAAGGAGAAAAGATTTCATGTAATAGAATGAGTAAAGGTTTGATACTGTTCTATTTTACCGAGCAAGGAGCTAGTCGGTAAACACCAAAGTTATCGGTGTCGGTTAAAGAAGGAAGAAGTTACCAAGTAAAGTTTTGTATTTACCGAGTATCAACCGAGCAGTAACATAATGCATTGGATGAATAAATACACTATTAAATGAAGGATGCCAATGAGTTGGAGATTTATAGAAGATTGGAATGTCGTGCAAGAAGTTTGTTAAGGATCAACGACAATGAAAATTCAAGAATTGGATCTACAACACAGATTGAACGGTCATAACCGAGCACAAGTACCAAGGAAGGTATACAAGTTTCAAGGCAAGATAAAATGTTTTTCAGTTTGAAGGATTCAATGAACCTAGTCAAGTTTGAAGATCTGATGGCTAAGATTAATCATGGGAAATGTGATTAAGGAGATTAAGTGGTTAGGAATTGCTTATAAATAAGGAATAGTTGATGAATAATGTATGCAGGCAAATAGAAGAGCAGTGATACTGCAAAGGTGATTAGTGAGAACAGAAGATTGAAGATCTGATTGAAGAACAGATTGAGAAGCCCAGCAAGGATGAAGATAAGTCTTTTGACAAGATTATTTTGAGCACATAGAGTCTGCTTTAATATTTCAGATGTGAAGTTGCAGATATATTTTATTACTGTTATTTATTTTTGTAAGTGACAGGAAATCTCTTAACCGAGTGGACCTAATAGTCTTATTTGTAAATCCTCTAGCAAGGTAACATTCTGAATGAGTGTTTGAAATCCTTTGACAAGGTCACTTCTAACAAAGTGAAAGATTCTGATAGATATGAGGGAAATCCCTTGACTGGGTCACATCTAGCAAATGTGTTTATGTAATCTTTAACAAGATTGCCTTTTACCCGAGCATACTCTAGAAGAGTATATTTTCTTAGTGGATCCAAAATCCCACAGTGGTTTTTCCCTATTTGGGTTTCCACATTAAATCTGGTGTTAAATGTGTTTTGTTGTTTCAAGTTTATTAGTTTATGAGTTTGAATGATTTACAGTCATAGTTGCATATCAAGTAAGTTCTACTGAGGTTGAATCTGGATAGATCATTGTATTGTGAGTTTATCTGATTCACCCCCTCCCTCTCATCTAACTAACAATTGGTATCAGAGCTAGAACTCCGAAAGAAAATTTTAAAGGAACTTGAGGCAAGATTCGAAGATGTATAAAAGGGATGCACCAAAGTTGAACAAGTCAAGTTTCTCCACATGGCAGAAAAGGATGAAGCTACACTTATCAGGAATTGGAGAATATGCAACATATTATCTAGAGAATGATTACACTGCACCTAGCACCTACCCAATGAAAATGGAAGAGATAAAGACAAAGCAAGAACATATTCAAGCAATGATTGAAATAACATCAGCATTGACCGACTCAGATTTTAATGATCTAGAAGGTTGTAATGATGCCAAAGCTATGTGGAATAAGCTTATATCTATGTATGGTGGTGATGAACATGTTCAAAGAGAAAAAGTAGATAGTCTAAGAGGACAACTTAAATCCATGAGAATGAATGAAGGTGAGAACATAATCCAATACAACACAAGGTTAAAGGAAATTGTCAATCAAATCAAAGGAGCAGAAGGAACTATTGAAGAAAAGGATGTAACAAGTAAGTTGCTGAGAACACTTGTACTTGCTTATGCCATTCGAGTCTCTGCAATTAATGAATTAAGGTTTGTACCAAACATGTCAGTCTCCTTGGATGCTACTATCGGTAAGCTACATGCTTTTGAGTTGAGTAATTTTGATAACAGTGGGTCTTCGGTTAACAAAGTTGAATCTTCATTCAGTTCTTTTCATCTTGGTGAATCTAATGATTACAATGATAGAATGTATAAGTATGCTGAAGGAAATCACAGTGGAGCAAGTGAGAGATTTCTCAAAAACATGGAAGAAGTACACAAACTATATGAGGAAATCAGAAAGCAAGAAGAGTTTGAAGCATTATTGGCCAGAAGGTTACCGAGAGGCAAAGGTAAGTATAAAGGAAAGTTACCTTTGAAATGTTTTAATTGTGATAAAATTGGACATATGGCTTCAAACTATCTTGACAAATAATCTAGTGAAAAGAGAGAATACCGAGATGACAGACAGAAAGACAACCAATATAGAGGGCACCGAGACTTCAGAAGGAGAGATAGAAAGACATGCCTAGTAGCTGATGAGGAATCCAATGATGAAAAATCTGATGGGACTGAGACAGAGGAAGTTGTATATGTGGCTATCAAAGATGGATCAGATGAAGAAAGGTATGAAGAAAAAGCCTTAATATCACACATAAATAATAATGATTCTTGGATCATAGATAGTGGATGCTCACATCACATGACAGGTGATAAACACAAGTTTGTTAAATTAGAAGACTATGATGGAGGTTATGTAAGATTTGGTAATGATGCACCATGTCCTGTGAAAGGTAAAGGATCTATCACACTTCTTGACAATGCTAAATGTGATGATGTATATTGGGTTGAAGGTCTGAAATACAATTTGTCGAGTGTAGCACAGCTAAACAATATTGGATACCGAATAGAATTTCAGAAAGGAATTGTCAAAGTTCATGACAAACATGGAAATTTGGCTGCTACCGGGACTCCAACAAGAGGTAATACATTTCATCTTGACTCAACTCGGAACAATCCTCTGTATGCAAAAATAGAAGATACCTGGTTATGGCATAAAAGGTTTTGTCATGTAAATTTTGATAGCCTGGTCAAAATAAGTAAGAAGCATTGAGTAAGAGGTCTACCGAGCTTGGAAAAACCTGAGAATACAATATGTCGAGGATGTCAGATGGGTAAGATGACAAAATCAAGATTTACAAGTAAGTTCTACACTTCTAAAGTAATTTTAGATCTTGTACACACTGATCTTTGTGGTCCTATGAAAGTTCAAAGCTATTATGGTGATAAATACTTCATATTATTTGTGGATGATTACTCAAGGATGATGTCAGTTATGTTTTTAAAAGAGAAATCAGAAGCCTTTCAAATGTTCAAATGGTATAAGGCAAGAGTTGAAAATGAAACAGGAAGACAGTTGAAATGTCTAAGATCTGATAGAGGAGGAGAGTTCATTTCAGATGAATTTAACTTATTCTGCAATGATCATGGTATAAAGAGACAAGTATCTGCACCGAGAACACCACAGCAAAATGGGATAGCTGAAAGAAGAAACAGATCAATTGTAGATTGTGCCAGAACCTTGATGATAGAAAAAAAAAAAGTACCTCAAATATTTTGGAGAGAAGCAATAAGCACTGCAGTTTACACCCTGAACCGAGTACAACTGAAGAAAGGAACTATGAAGACACTGTATGAAATCGGGTATGACAAGAAACCAAATGTAAGTTATTTTAAAATATTTGGAAGTAGATGTTATGTTCACAAAGATGACAGAAATGGAAAATTTGATTAGAAAAGCGAGGAAGGAACATTTCTAGGTTATTCCTCTAGGAATAAAGCATTTAAATGTCTGATCAAATCATCTAACAAAATAATGGAAAGTGCAAATGTGAAAATTGATGAATTTGCAGAAAGGAATGATAAAGGAAACTCCAAAGAACCAGAAGATTATGAAGAGTTTGTATATGTACAACTGAGAAGTCTAACCGAGAAAGACGATGAAGAAAATACTCAGTTACTGAGTGATGAAGAAGATCATACAGAGCCTACCGAGCCTATATTAGAAAAATATGTCAGAAGAAAATATGAATCAAGTCAGATTATAGGAGATAAGGATGCTCCAATGATGACAAGGAACAAACTGAGACATAACACATGTCTGATATCTGAGTTTGAACTGAGGATAGTAAAAGAGGCATTAAGCAATGAATATTGGGTGAATGCTATGATAGAAGAGATTGAACAAATCAAGAAAAATGAAACATGGACACTGGTCCCAAGACCAAAAGAGAAAAATGTAATCGGTACAAAGTGGATTTTCAGAAATAAGCTAAATGAAAAAGGTGAGGTCATTCAGAATAAAGCAAGGCTAGTTTGCAAAGGTTATTCTCAAGAAGAAGGAATAGACTATGGTGAGACTATTGCACCTATGGCAAGACTTGAAGGAGTGAGAACATTGTTGGCATATGTTGCTTACAAAAATTTCAAGGTATATCAAATGGATGTTAAATCTGCATTTTTGAATGGTATACTAGAAGGAGAAGTCTATATTGAACAGCCTGAAGGATTTATTGAAGAGAAGAATAAAGATCAGGTATGTAAGTTGAACAAAGCTTTATATGGCCTAAAGCAAGCACCTAGAGCATGGTATGAAAGGTTGCACTCTTACTTAATCAAGATTGGATTTATGAAGACTAGTGAAAACAACAACATGTATATGAAGAATAATGAGGATAATGGAATACTGCTTTCAGCCATATTTGTTGATGATATCATTTTTTGTGGAAATGATTCTTTATGCAAGAACTTTGGAAATGAAATGTGCAAAGAATTTGAGATGTCATTAATCGGTGAAATAAAGTATTTTATAGGTTTACAGATACTGCAAATGAAAATTGGGATTTTCATTACTCAATCCAAGTATATAAAGGAAATCTTGAAGAAATTTGGAATGGAGGATTCTAAACCTGTAAGTACTCCTATGACTACTAATTGTAAACTATCAAAGAATGATGAATCTGAAATTTGTTGATGAGACACTTTACCGATCTATGATTGGAAAGTTGCAATATGTAGTTCACAACATGCCTGATATAGCACATGCAGTAGGTATAGCTACAAGATTTTCTGCAGATCCCAAAGAAACCCATATGACAACAATCAAGAGAATTTTCAGATACTTGAGAGGCACTGAAGATTATGGTTTACTATATAAAAAGAGGAATGATTTTGACTTAAAAGTCTATACTGATGCTAATTGGGCAAGAAATATTGATGACAGGAAAAGCACAAGTGGTGGAGCTTTCTTTTTGGAAGAAAGACTAGTGAGTTGGCTTAGCAAGAAACAAGGATGCATTTCACAGTCAACAACTGAATCTGAATATGTCCCTGCAGCATTGAATTGTACCAATATAGCATGGATCAAACAATTGTTGGAAGGTATGAATGAGACAGTTACCGAGCCAGTAACTATATTTTGTGATAATACAAGTGCTATTAACATTTCAAAGAATCTGGTAATGCACTCTAAGACAAAGCATATCTCTATAAAGTATCATTATCTAAGAGAAGAAGTTCAAGAAAAGAAAGACGTGCTGAATATGTTAGCACAAAGGAACAATTAGCGGACATCTTCACAAAGCCACTGCCAAGGGACACTTTTGAGTATCTCAAAAGTAAGTTAGCGGTCCTACCCCTATCTAGTACTTATTGATAGAGTTCGGTGAAAGCATCAATTCTATGACTCTACAGAATACTATTTGTGAGTTGATGCTGATTTACACACTTTAGGAGGTTGCCTAAAGTTGTGCAGGGAACAATGAATGAAGACAAGATGCCCTGACCGAGACTAAGATGATACAACAAGCAATGAAATTACTTCACAGGGGAAGTAATCATGAATTAAGTTTTACTTTTGGCATTGAAATCAAAGGGGGAGAAGACTAATGACAGGGGGAGAAGACCATAGGAGAAGTTTACAACTCAAGGATAATAGGAGAAGAATTATAGCAGTCTGAATCAATTGGAATAAATCAAGTTGGTATTGCCATCAATGCCAAAGGGGGAGATTGTTGGCATTACATTAAGTTTGTTGATATGATGATATTGAGAAGGTTGTTGGAGATTGATGATATAATTGATAAAGGATGATTATTGTCTTAATAATATTATTTTGTCATTGATATCAAGCAATTGATTTTCTGATTCAGTATGATGTTGCCATATCTTAAAGAGTATATTTTGATGAGTATAAAGATGTCGGTAAGTGACACAAAAAGAATGTGAAAATGAAGGGGAGTAATAAGTTATGCAATGGGCAACTATTACCGAGTTAGACAGTGATGATATTATGTTATTTTCATTGTTTTGATGTCCTATATATGTGTATTCGAAGACTGAATAAGAAGGAGAAAATATTTCATGTAACAGAATGAGTAAAGGTTTGATACTATTCTATTTTATCGAGCAAGGAGCTAGTCGGTAAACACCAAGGTTATCAGTGTCGGTTAAAGAAGGAAGAAGTTATCGAGTAAAGTTCTGTATTTACTGAGTATCAACCGAGCAGTAACAGAATGCATTAGATGAATAAATACACTATTAAATGAAGGATGCCAATGAGTTGGAGATTTATAGAAGATTGGAATGTTGTGCAAGAAGTTTGTTAAGGATCAACGACAATGAAAATTCAAGAGTTGGATCTATAGCACAAATCGAATGGTCATAACCGAGCACAAGTACCAAGGAAGGTATACAAGTTTCAAGGCAAGATAAAACATTTTTTAGTTCGAAGGATTCAATGAACCTAGTCAAGTTTGAAGATCTGATGGCTAAGATTAATCATGGGAAATGTGATTAAGGAGATTAAGTGGTTAGGAATTGCTTATAAATAAGGAATAGTTGATGAACAATGTATGTGGGCAAATAGAAGAGCAGTGATACTGCAGAGGTGATTACCGAGTACAGAAGATTGAAGATCTGATTGAAGAACAGATTGAGAAGCCCAGCAAGGATGAAGATAGTCTTTTGACAAGATTATTTTGAGCACATAGAGTCTGCTTTAACATTTCAGATGTGAAGTTGTAGATATATTTTATTACTGTTATTTATTTTTGTAAGTGACAAGAAATCTCCTAACCGAGTGGACCTAACAATCTTATTTGTAAATCCTCTAGCAAGGTAACATTCTAAATGAGTGTTTGAAATCATTTGAGAAGGTCACTTCTAACAAAGTGCAAGATTCTGATAGATCTGAGGGAAATCCCTTGGCTGGGTCACATCTGGAAAATGTGTTTATGTAATCTTTAATAGGATTGGCTTTCAACTGAGCATACTCTAGAAGAGTATATTTTCTTAGTGGGTCCAAAATCCCACAGTGGTTTTTCCCTATTTGGGTTTCCACATTAAATCTGGTGTTAAATGTGTTTTGTTGTTTCAAGTTTATCAGTTTATGAGTTTGAATGATTTACAATCATGGTTGCATATCAAGTTCGTTCTACCGAGGTTGAATCTGGATAGATCATTGTATTGTGAGTTTATCTGATTCACCCCCCCCCCCTCTCATCTAACTAAAAGTCATGAAATTGAGAATCTGGGCTTGCTGAAGCAATTGAATGTTTGAAAGGTGACATAGGAATAACAAAGGCTCCAGTTCCACTTATGCATGTGGTTTTAACTAATGCATTACTAGGATTACCAACAAACTTTCCTGATCTTGTCCCACTGACACTTTCATGTGTAGTTTTCATAATCTTTTGAGGTATGTGATCTGAAGCTGCAAATGATTGATTTGTAGTGTCAGTGGCACTTGATATAGGATTCTCAATAGTATGAGATTGAGTATCTACCGCTAGTCGCCTCTTGCGAGAGATATTTTGTTGTAGCTCTTGTCCAACACCAAGACAACTAGTATCAGTAGTAGTACACATGCCAACCCCACCAATCATAGCGGCACTTCAAGACTGAACAATAATAGGAATACTATCCCCAGATTCCCCATCAGTGGCAATGGCACTTGATTCACCACCAATGGGAATACCATGATGTGGTTGTAGTTGTGGATTTGAACCTGAAACAAATGTAGGTGGACCCTGAGGGTAATGAGTAGTACCTTTCCGTGATGAATCTGAAGAATCAAGTCTAATGATTGGTTTAACAGGAGCTTTTGATTTTGAATCTGATGGAAGTTGTACCTCAAGTGGATACCAAATGCCTTCTCCTCTAAAACCTAGACCACCACCTTCAAAACCCATTTTTTCCACAATGTTTGCCCCTTTGCTATATTTTTCTTTCATGGACTCATTGACTCCACCTAATATTTTAGGGACTGTAGTAGTTGTTGGAGTGGGCTCAACCTCATACTCATCATCATATTCACTCATGTCATATGTTGTTGTGGGATGCTCCATATTCCACAATTTGATAAACTCTTCATCCTTGCCGATGGTCTCAAATTCTGCACTAGTCTTTGGTTCATCGAGATTCTTCCTCATAGTCCAAAAACCATTTATTTTGGTTTGAGTCCAATAACTCTCTTTACATTCTTGTAGAATTGATTTGGGAATCGATTTGTTAGATGGAATGGCATATTTTTGGTAGAAATTGCAGGACCTCCTATTCTGGATGCCCTGGCCCTCCTCTATTGTCCTCTGTGTGTGCAATGCCATAATTTGTGATGACATTTTTACTGTTGAAATGTTATTGTCAGCGGAAATTTTCTCCATCTCTTTTTTTACCTCATCCCAGGAGTCCATGTTTCTAAGCTTTTCTAGCAATGGTTTACTTTCATGTTGACATAACGTTGAAGAGTTCCCATTTTTCTTTAGCCTCGCTTGAACTACACCGATTGGATCACACTGCCAGAGACCCTCATCACCAAAGCTAAAAACTGTCAAAAAATCATGTGCCACATTGAATGCTTTTCTCTCAAATGTGAACCCTCCACATGAGAAAGGCAAGGAAGGAAATATGTTCTTCTTTTGCTGACCATGGAAGTGCCTATCTGTGCTCTCCAACTGCCATACATATTCCAATGCAAATACCCTCTCTGTCACATGTATTGGAAGTCTGTATGGTTTTACTGCTGATCCGTAAAACCTTAACACAGTGAATTCTTCCATGAAGAACCAGTCAGCCAAATGTATTTGACTTCCAAGTTGAATGCAATCTCTACAAGACACAAGCAATCTAGGGATTGGAGTGCTTGTAATTTCATTATACATTGGTGCCAAAAAGAAGTCTACAAAATGGTTGTACTTCTTTTTGTTATCATGCATCCTTATCTTTGGTGTCCATTCATATATTGGACACTTTGTTCTATTTCGAGTCTTCTCATCAATCTTATAGTTCACAATTTGAAGATTGTTGGTCTCGAATATTGTGTGATACTTGGATAGAAGGAGATAGCACAAGTAGTATGAGAACCTAAATGTCTTACAGGAACCTTTTTTGATCATTAGTAATTGTTTTTGCATGGATTGAACAACGTGCTTAATAAAATTATATCTTACTGGCTGACCTACACAATGGATCTTAAAAATCATTTCAAGAAGGCTTGAACCCACTTCCCTATCATTTTCCAATCCTAGGAAAAATGGAAGCAAGGAAATAGTATCCCCAACCCATGGAACAAAAATGTTAGAATCATAAGGAGGCTTATGATTTTGATCCAACTGAGTACCATACTTTATTAGAGCTTTGATAAATTAATCTCTGCAACTTGGATCGAGACTCTCATAATTCTCTGTCAACTTTCCTAGGTCAATTTGGACATTTGAGTTTTGTGCTTCAACCCCTAGGTTCAACAAACGAGCAATTTCTCCCACATTTATGGATAGAATTTCCTCTTTTGTATTTTTATTGACAATTGCTTTTTTATCTTCATGATAATTTTTGATGCAGAGCATGACAAAATTAGGGCAAGGGAATACTTTAGGTAACACCAAGCTTCCCACGATGCGATTTTATTTGTTCTTAGTTTTAGCATTGCATTGAAAACAATAAATTTTGCCCTGGATGGATTTGTTGCCTTATTACACAATGCATATCTAATATCTATGATACACTTTTCACCATGGATAGCAGGGTTGTAAATATCATGGTATTCATCAGTGAAACCTAGTGTTTTAACCAATTTGGTCAGGTACATTTTTTTTTCACTTGGCTTCATGTTGAACTATTGCTTCCTGTTTTCCCCATTGCTATTATTGTTAATAATTCAAAATAATGTTAGATACAAACCTGAAAATGCTAACCCTCAAATTGGGCCATGAGATTACAAAAATTAAAAAAGGTGGGATGTGTTCTAGATTTTACCCGAAATTTCTATTTCACTAGATTGGCGCAGATAGTCTCTGTTGCAGCTTGCATTCCTCAATCTAGTAGTTGTTTCAGAATCTCCCTTGATTTACTGGTTTTTCCATGAAATGAAATACGATTATGATTTATGAGTCACTTATTTCGAAAACTCTGAAAAGTACAAAAGTAATACTTAGGGCAAAATATCTAGAATCATGTTGTAATTTTATTAATTATTATTAATATTTATTCGCCGCTGAAGGAAAAAACATTCATTACTTGAAACTTCAGTCTAAATTACGAGGACATTAAATGTAAAGCGTTCAATTCCGGGTGAAGTTCTCACAAATGTGTTCACTTCCCAAATTCGGGCCGAAATCCACCCTAAGTTGTTGATCTTTGCTCATCCAACGGACGATGGTACCTGTTGTTAGATGTCATGGGTCCCATGACTTCTGCCATTTTTCAAGTGCATCACCACACTCGAGTCACTTTTCGGGACTGTTTTTAAGTCTGTTTAATCATTTTAAACTTCCGCTCGAAAAAGAGCTTTATAGACTTAATTATATTTAATTAAATTTAAAACGTTCAATTCTGGGTGAAGTTCTCACAAATGTGTTCACTTCCCACATTCGAGCCGAAATCCACCATAAGTCATTGATCTTTGCTCATCCAACGGACGATGGTACCTGTTGTCAGATGTCGTGGGTCCCATGACTTCTCCCATTTTTCGAGCACGTCACCACACTCGAGTCACTTTTCAAAAGTCGGGACTATTTTTTAAGTCTGTTTAATCATTTTAAACTTCTACTTGAAAAAGAGATTTATAGACTTAATTATATTTAATTAAATTTAAAACGTTCAATTCTGGGCGAAGTTCTCACAAATGTGTTCACTTCCCACATTTGGGCCGAAATCCACCCTAAGTCATTGATCTTTGCTCATCCAATAGATGATGGTACCTGTTGTCAGATGTGGTGGGTCCCATGACTTCTACCATGTTTCGAGCACGTCACCATACTCATGTCACTTTTCGGGACTGTTTTTTAAGTTTGTTTAATCATTTTAAACTTTCACCCGAAAAAGAGCTTTATAGACTTAATTATATTTAATTAAATTTAAAACGTTCAATTCCAGGCGAAGTTCTCACAAATGTGTTCACTTCCCACATTCGGGCTGAAATCCACCCTAAGTCGTTGATCTTTGCTCATCCAACAGACAATGGTACCTATTGTCAGATGTCGTGGGTCCCATAATAAGAGATATTTAAAGATGTGCAATAGTTTGAGATAACTATTAAATATAATGTTAATATTATTTGTAAAAATATGAAATTCAAAAATAGTATAGAACATGAAACTTAGTTTCTAGAATTAAAAAAATAACTAAATAAAAATATAAATTTTGATATACAATTTGAAAGGTAAAAGTTTAATATAAAAAAGAAAACATTCAATATTAAATCTAAAATATTAATTTAAAGTTTAACAAAATTCTTTAAAAATATGTGTACGATATATAATTTTGAAAAATAGTTTGAAAATATATATAAAAGTTCAACATAAATTTAGTGTAATATAAATTTTATTTTAATAAATAAATAAAGACAAAATACATATAAAAGTTCAACATAAATTTAGTTTAATATAAATTTTAATTTAATATAATTTTATTGATAAATAATGTGGTGAATCTTATTGATAAACCTGCACCTCCTAAGGACCTATGCAATATGCATTACCTTTGATCCTAGTGAGACTATTGAAATTTGAAACACCTGATGGCCCACTATAAGTCTATATATCACCTGCAAAGATCAAAGACATACTCTCACGAGGGGTTCTCATTGATGATTGATCCAACATGTATGGTGAATGTAATAAGTTAAGAATATCTTTATACTTTACAATTGCTTGAAGTAACATATTGATATGATAAATTTGATTTAGTGGTTAAGATCTTGGATGGTTTCTCTTGTCCTACTATAGGTTCTATTACTCTTCCTGTTAAGGTTGGTACTAAGTGCTTAGATGTCATTTTTGCTATCATTCCTAAATCCTACTTTAGATCGATTTTGTGTGAAGTTGGGACATCCTGGCCCTTGGTTCTCTTCCATGAAAGCGATCCCATCTACCCTTCATAAATGTCTCAAATTTCTTCATTATGACAAAATCTTAACTATAAATCATAGCATGTGCCCAGTACCAACCCATGCATGCACTAGTTCAAAACTTCAACAACAAGTAAGTTGGACTTTTAGTTTTAATTCACTTGTTTTTCGCGAGATAAACTTCTTTTTTATATATATTTATAAAATTATAATCAACCATAATCAATCTACAAATAATTAATGGAACGAACTAATTTTTTATATATATATTAAATATAGAGGAAGAAGCATTACATAAAAAAGATCACAGTATTATATTTATTTCCATTGTTTAACAAAATATTGAAATAACGTAGCTCATAGACAAAAAGCATTTGAAAAAAATTCATTGATAATTTTTACGTCTGAGACTTGAGTCCCTCAAAAACTTAAAAGCCAAAATGAGTGAGCCACTGAGCCTGTGATGTTTCGAGGACATAGGCAAAAAAAACTACTAGGGGGTCGAGGCTAGGGCACAAGTGGTGGATGGTTTACAACTTTGCCCTAAGAATCTGGCCCTCCTTCCATGTAGAATTCTTCAGAAAGCATAAGCTGAGAGAATTATTCAAGCCACATGTAGTTTGGAAAGTCGTCTAGGAGCAACCATTTCTGGAGGAAGTCCTTGCCAATCCGTGCCCATTTCCTGTGACGCATCAAGTGCTCCGCATTCAAGTTCAAGAGAAACGGTTGCCTAGCCACTTGCACTGTTTGGTCAAGGAGGAGAAGCTTGGATAATTCACTCACCCAAGGGATCCCCACCCCTACTTTTGCAAGGATGACAATAGTAATGTTGTATCCAAGGAAGTCTTCCTTAAAAACCTTCCTCAACAGCATCAGCATATCCACCTTGTCTTGTCCGAGGTCTAGAAGAGACGCCAAGAACTAAGATGTAATGTCTGTGTTAACACGGTATCTATTTTCATTTTGTAGAAACTCTCTGCCCAACACCATCCGCACGGCCTCATTGGTGAACAACCCAACCTCCTTGTAGACTGATTGGAGGGTTGGGTCTCAACGGGGCCCAGAAAGGTCGTCTGGTCCTCTGCAAAAATGCTTCTCAAGCGGATGGGAGTGTCCATCTTGAGAAGTCGGATTAAAAAAATAAACAACCTATGCCTATAAACCTAAACCAGAGGAAGAATTTAAATACCGTGAGCTCCGACGATTTATCTACCAAATGGCAAAGGCTAATTGAAGATGAAAGAAGCAGAGATCGTATATAAATAGTTGAAGCTCTTGATTGTAATAATTACTTCTCTAACCATATTAATTGCTTTAATTTTTTTTAAATCTTTCGTATCTCTGCAAATCTTTCTCATAAATGCACTAGTGTGCGAAATTGGAAACAACTATAAACCAGTACCAAGTTGGCAAGTACCACATTGGAAGTCGTGGGGACATAGTGGCTTGCAGTTAGTGAATAGATATATATTAAATGACCAAAATTATTGATCGTGATTCGTGACATTTGATACGTGTCTATTGCATCCAATTCCAATCCGAGCACTTTCTGGTGAGCTATGTTCTCTTCAAAAAATTGGACCAAAATAAAACTTCAGCCATTGATCTACAATCATTGAATGGTTTAAAATCATTGATGGATTTTAGGTATGTGTCATCCTTCACATGTCAAAGAGGTCGCGCTTATTGATACATCATGCAGAGTCCGGACTCAAATGATGTACTGATGTGATGTGATGTGCCTTGTCTATTAATGACAATGAATTCATGAAATCGCCAATAAATTATATATTTTTCGATAAATAACAAAATATTCGCCAAAACAAATTAAATAATTTTCAAGCAGTGGATAAAAATCGCCAATACATTTAAATAATTTTTCCTTCGGAGTAAAATTTTTCACCCATATAATTATATATTTGTTCCTTTTAACAAAAATTATTCGCCTCCTAAAATATATATTTTCCCAATAGAACAAGGTATTATTCACTAGAAATTTATAGAATTTTTGTACCCTAGAAAAAAATCGGCAATACAAAATAATTTTTTTCCCTATTTTGAAAAAAAAATTTGCCATCAATATGAAAATTTCCCCCCGAAAATAATGTCTGATTCGCCAGGATTTTACATAGTTGCTCGGGGGGTGGTTTCTTAAAGTTATCCCTATCTATTGGCTATTCATTCTCCAAGGCATGGGTTTTTGCAGGTGGTTTTGGCCCTTTGTTTTGGGAAAATAACATTGGTTTTTCATCTCCCATTTGGCTATAAATTGGAACCAAGACATAGTTGTTTAATCATCAATTGGTCATTATTTTCAAGTAGTTTTAGGATCATTTGGAGAAGTGTATTATTGTGGTGTTCTCTCTTTTGAAGAATAATAATATTGTTAGAAATTGGGATCTTAAGATACTAATCATTATAAATAAGATGTAAAATAAATGCATTAAGAATCATACGACCATAAATTAACACGTTACACAGGATATAGATGGGGATAACCCCAATGTAAAAAAACCCATAAAGCATCATTTTATTAAAACACTTACAAATGTCGTCTATCATAAAATAGACTAGAACCTGGGGATACTCCTCCAGTACTTCCACATGGCCAATAATACATCTTGTACATAATGATATAACTTGCCATAAATCTCCAAATTCAAACTCCTCTCAAATGAGAGAGGACCTCCTTAAATATAGGAGGAAGGGTGACTTCACTAGTCACGCCTTTTTAATAACCCCCATTCATAAATAATTAATAATCTAATAGTTATTAGATTATAATTATTTCAAATAGGATATGTTTATAAAGCATATAATATATAAGGTTTTATAACCTTATATTAGAACATCAGATATAAATGTTATAAGGGTATGACCCCTAATAACATTATGTTCTAACAAATATACTTGCTCTCGTTCTCTACTGGAGTTTTTTCCCGAAAGGGTTTCTCCATGTAAATCTGGTGTCTCTTTTGGTATGGTTGTTTTTCTATTTATGTTGAATGGTACAATCACAGATTCATTTCAGATTTGTAATTGCATAAGAAATCTAACATTGCAATATTTCTTCACCTTGTTTCTCAACATTTAATGGTGTTGGTCTAGAACAAATATTTTAGGTTGAAGTTGTTGTCATTGCTTGCTACTTGATTAACAAATTTCCTACATCAACTCTTGTTAATAAAACACCTATGGAAGCATGGTCAGGTCATAAGTCTTCATTGAGACATCTTAGAGTTTTTGGTTGCAAGGCATATGCACATTTACCAAAGGATAAGTGAACAAAGTTAGAGAAAAAGGTTGTGAAATGTATCTTCATTGGGTAAAGTTATCGTGTGAAAGAATACAAGCTTTGAGATCCTATTACATAGAAGATAATATTTAGTAGAATTTTTTTTTTAGAGAAATAAGTCTCTTTCGATTTCATCAAAGCTAGAACAAACTAAATAAGAAGTTATGATTCAACTTCCTTCTACACCAGACAAAGTTGAATCAAGACCCCTACATAGAGAATAATTGAGGAGATCTCATCTTGCTCTAAATCTTTAGAAGAGGAGAAAGAACCTGCAACTCAACTTGATTGAAGGTCTACATGACATAGACAACCACCTAAAAGGTATTCAAATGATGATTGGAGAGGTATTTTGTTTTTAATACTAACATGGATAAGCATAGATTTGTAGAAGAGGCATTAGGTATGAATGATACAGAATCTGGGAAGATTTCTATGGATGAAGAAATGAAAGATTTGAAAAAGAATGATACATGGGATCTTGTACCATTTCTTGAAGGATAAAAACCTATTGGTTGAAATGGGTGTTCAACAAAAAGATTTGTTTAGATGAAGGTATTGAGAAGTATAAAGAAAGGTTGGTTGCAAAAGGCTACTCTCAAGTTGAGGGTGTTGATCATGGTGAAATATTTTCTCCTATTGCAAAAATGACATCTAAATTAGATTTTTGCTTTCTATTGTTGTTGATCATGATTTAAAAGTTGAGAAAATGGATGTGATAGATTATTTCCTTCATGGTGATTTGGAGGAGGATATTTATATGACACAGTTAGAGCACATAAAATTAATTTGGTTTATAATTTGAAGAAATCTTTGTATCGCCTCAAACAAAGCTTTAAGATGTAGTATCAAAAATTTGATACATGTGATGAGATTGGGATTTGAGTGTTTTAAATTAGATCATTATTTTTATTACAAATCCGATGATGATCATTTCCTATATATTGCATTATATGTTGATGACATGGTATTCATTAGCAAAGAGAAAAGAATGATTTCAGAACTAAAGTCTCGGCTTGCAACTAAATTTGAAAAGAAATATCCTTGTGTAGCTAAACACATTCTTGGGATGGAAATTAGAAGCGATAGAGTGAACAAAAAGATATGGCTAGGGCATAGTAAGTATGCAAACTCAATTTTATAGAGGTTTAACATGCATGATTGTCGACCACTGTGTTTCTTCTATAGTTGGAAGAAAGTTAGCTACTTAAGATTGTCCTACATCCCCATTGAAGATGGAAGACATGAGTAGAGTGCCTTGCCAGAGTGTAGTTGGAAGTTTGGTGTATGCTATAGTTTGCACTAGATCAGACATTGACCAAGCAGTGAGAGTTTTATCGAGATATATTTCTAATCCTAGTAGAGTTTATTGGGATGCAACTAAAAGAATCTTTAGATATTTGAAGGGCACCTGAGAGTATTCTTTGTGTTATTATGGTAATTTGATAGGAGAAATAATTTCCCTTGATATTCATGGTTATATGGATTCGGAATGGGTAGGGGATATTGATAGCAAAATGTGCTCCAAAACTTATTTGTTTTTTTTTTTAATTTGGTCGTGTAGTCAGTTGGAGTAAGTGATAGGTTGTGATTACTTTGTCCACTGCCGAAGGTGAGTATATGGTAGCTACTCATGCTTGTAAAGAAGCCATTTATCTTAAAAGACTATGTTCGAATATTGAATAAAATAAGGTGCAGTGACAATTCATTGTGATAGAGTGAAATCTACCTAGCTAAGAACCCAAATTTTAATTTTAGAACCAAACACATTGATGTTCAATATCATTTTGCTAGAGATTGGTCAAGGATGGTAGGGTGAAGATGATTAAGGTAGATGGTTTGATGAATGTTGCAAATTCATTAACTAAGGTTGTGAGCACAAAGAAGTTTAGATGTTGTTTAGAGTCTATGGGCCTCATGGCCCCTATCAATTAAATTATGGTATAGATAATCCCTTTTCTCTAGCAAGGTGTTTGACAAGTGGGAGAATGTTAGGAAAATGACATCTCAACCTTGCATTTACATAAGGTTACTATTCATAGTAAGTTTACATTCGAGCACAAATTGGTCCAATTTGATTTAGAGATTTAATTTCAATTGACAATAATTGAAAACTAGTAAATTGTATCGTAGTTGAACAATAACCAAGAACCTATTTCCAGTGAACGAGACTTGTTTCCTATGTGGAAGTTGCTTTTGACTTATGTTGACCTGAAAACAATTTATCAACGTACTATAAACATGTTTCCGACATGAAACAACTTTTTCGATGATAAGCTTTCTCGCATGGGAAGCCTACCAGCTAAATATGGAACACCTTACATAGAACCTTTAATAAAATTAAATGAAATTTATAACAAAGAAAATACATCCAATCCAAATTAGTTATTGGAAACACTAAAAAAATTGCTTACATTAAGCACATTGGTAATCTTTAGATGGAATTATTGAAATGGATAGGAGATTTTTTTTCAAATTCATTAAGACTTCAAAAAAATTTGTCCTTCGATCCTCTATCCTTGAAGAGTTTCATCCTTGGATTGATTTCAAATACAAGTACTTTAAAAAGTAGCATATCTATATTTTAAAAAATCTATGTAAAATATGCTCAAATATATCATTCTTGAGATTTAACCTTTAGAGTAACTAAACCTAAACTTTTAGATAGCTAAGAAAAACCATCAAAACACTTTTACAAAATCATATATATTCAGAGAGACTTATTAAAGTTGCCTTTTTGTAATAGAAAATAGACATTGCATAGAAAAAGGATTGCAATTCAAAATTAATATTTAACAAAAACTTTAAGTGTAAAAAAGTTTTTTTTTTTTTTTGGCTTTTAAAAAAAATAATAATCACCTCCTTGATTTTCGTTCTACATACATTTTCAAACCATCCTAATATCTTCCTTATTAAATAATTTTAAAAAAATTGACATAATATAAATGTATTTGAATCCTCATTTTAATCCTCATAGGTTTAAAAAATTTAAATACAGTGGAATTTTTTTCAAATCCAAGAGTTATTTTTAACTCTTGTTAAGAATGAAAGCAACCTCAATTGAGCTAAACAAACCATAAATGAAACTGATATGATTCATTTAAAATAATTAGAATGATTAAGATAATGATTATTGCATAGTAGTTGAGTGGTCATTTCCAACCTAAGCAATCTATTGGCACAAATGAGTTCATTAAACAATTTCATGGAATGCTATTTGACATTTTTAATTGCATCAATTAAAATTTAAATGTTTAAATGATAGAGTCACTTGTGGTATGCTTATTTTAGTTTTCTCTTTACATATGAAATTGGATCTATATATTATAGATTAGAATTAAAATTCAAATGTTTAAATAATAAGAGTCATTGGTATGCTTATTTTAGTTTTCTCTTTACATAGGAAATTGGATGTATATATTATAGATAAGAATGTGTATATTATAGATTAAAATTCAAATTCAAATATTTAAATGATAAAAGTCATTGATATGCTTATTTTACTTTTCTCTTTACATATAAAATTGGATGTATATATTATAGATTAGAATTAAAATTCATGTTTAACTGAGAGTCAATGTAATGCAATGGCTTATTTATTTTAGTTTTCTCTTTATATATAAAATTGGATGTATATATTATAAATTAGATATTTCAGTAACTGATTGTGAAGAAATGTTTTGTTAAACTGATTGTGAAGAAATGAAAACCTTTTTATATACAATCTTTTTGATAGTTGCTCGATTTTGGGAGGTAGTGTATGAGGCTCATTCTTTTGATGCTTGGGTAGACAAAGGGAAGTCCTTATTTATTTTTTCATTTTGAAAGATATATCTTTCTATAATATTGAATTTGATCAACAATTTTTATCTTTTTTCAATTGATGATGTTTCAAACTTGCATTGTTGTAAGCTATGGTCAAAACCCTAAGTTGCAGTTTATATAATTTTGTGCATACATTTCTAACATTGATTTGTTCATCACCAATGCTATTGTTTTAAATGTGGAACACCAAATGAAAGAGCACAACCGTTAATACTTTTCTTTATAAGGAAATAAGGATTGGTAGAATAGCATCATTTTGATTGATATATAGCTTTCAATAAGTGGATTGTGGGATCAACAACCCTTGATTTCAAGTAATATTATTTATGAATAATGAGTTCCACAGTTTGTTCACAGGCATGGGATGCAGAGTGCTTCAACTGTGTGATTGTTAGATTTCCAAATTGAAGACAAGATCTTCAAGGCCTTTAAAAGATAGATGATTCGCGGTAGCGAGTAGTGTGGCCTTAGTATCCGAAGCACATGCCATCAGAGGACACATACGCCTTGCTCACATCGACATTCAAGATTACACAGGCATTTCATGCAATCACAGTAATTCTTGAAAAAAACCCACCGAAACCATGTCTAGTGACTCACCTCAAGATTCCGCACAAATTTATATTTTTCTGTGGAGGATGTCGATGACAAAAGATGAGAAAAAATGGGCAGAGTTTGCAGTAAAAATATTACGAAATGCTAGCAAAGCCGAATCGTATTTTAAATGAGACAGATCAAAATCAATCTCCCGACAAATGTTGCTTCAATATTTCACAATTAACGAAAATTATATCTAAGAATATTGGGGTTTTTGAGCAAATCCAGACCAAATCACTAGATTGCAAACAAACCCTCTAATATGCCTGTGTTTGTCTACACTAATATTGACTGCACTTATCACACTCTCCAAAGAAGAGTCATCATTCTTATCTATGTTTGATCCATTAAACCCTAAAATAAAGCCATATGGATACAGAAACAGACGGCCAAGCCTAACTTTCTTAGTGAGATTTGGCGCTGCGGCAACATCATGTGTAACACTTGAAGCAGCCTAAATACAAAAATAGGGGAAAACCGACAAATTATAAAAATGGAGAAAAATGTAGTTTCGCGATTTGGGGAGATGCAGCACAACACACATTTGGAAAAACCCCATGCTGTCAGCCCGCCTATTGATCTGGAGGAAGAGAGCGAAGATCTGGAGAAAGCCACCAGGGATCTGTTGAAGACGAGAGCGCGGGCGGAGGTCCAGAACCCTGCATTACACACACCATTCTTGAAAACTACATAATCTCTTTAAATTATAGAAGGAAAAAACCTAATCTCTAACACCACCATCGCGCCACTCTATCAGCTGCGTCCCATTTAATTCATCGTTTTCATTTTAAGACGTTTAAGAGAGTCAAATAAATAAATTGAAAAAAAAAAAAAAAACTGATTTTATGATCACAATGAGAGAGGAGCTAATTTTTCTTGTCAAAATAATCTCAATTTTTTTTGGAAAGAGCTTCAATCAAGAAAGAAGCAGATTGAAAATAATATCACGTCTACATAATGCTTTGATTATGCAAGGCAGCTTTATGAGCATGATATGGAGGTGGCCTCCCCGCCCTTGGTCAACATTCTCACAAATCTTTTCACTTTGGAATATATTGAATTGGGTATTAAGAAGTTGAGTGTTGGTAAAGTTAAAGGTTTAGATGAGCTTCAAGCAGAATATCTCAAGTGGGGCATGTATGTCCTTACTCCTCATATTACAAAAATATTCAATAACATCATCCTCCATGGGTTTCCTAAAGATTGGACAACAAGTCTTGTTGTACCTCTTTTCAAAAGCGACGATGTTAATAACCCTTCCAATTATAGGACCAGATCAATCCTTTGTTTGCTAAACTCTTTGGAAGCATAATAGAAAATAGAATCAACAAATGGGCGGAAAAAAATCATAAACGTGCAAAGGATCAAGTTGGTTTCAGACCTAAGCATTCCACAGTTGACCATGATATTACTTTGAGACACATCATTGAAAAAGCTCGGGAGAAGAAGGAAGAAGCCTTTTGTTGCTTTGTTGATTTCAAGAAGGCTTTTGACACGGTCCCTAGAGATAAGATTTGGCATGGGATGGAAGAACTTGGTATTCTAGTTCATTTTAGAGGAGTTGTTCATAGGCTTCATGAAGAGGTTAAAGTGAAAATTAGAACTTCAAATGGCATTTCAAACAGTTTTAGAAGTGATATTGGGGTCAAACAAGGGTGTCCTCTTTCTCCTACTTTGTTTGGCTTATACATTGACAAGCTTGAAGAATGGTTAAACATGCAAAATGGTGAAGGTATTCAGCTGGGTGAATTTGTGATAAGGTTGCTTCTTTATGCGGATGACCTCATTTTGATTGCCAAATCTTCCCTTGGTTTGCAAGAGCATTTATTTGCCCTTGAGTGCATTTGTAATACGGTGGGAATGCAAGTTAACATTGGCAAGACAAAAGTCATGGTTTTTTCAAATAAAAGGAAACAAAAGCAGCATAAATTTTACTTTGAAGGCAACATTCTTGAAGAAGTTACAGATTACAAATACCTTGGGATTGATTTTAACAAAAATCTTAGTTGGAAAGGTTGCAAAAGAAAAAGAACTTTAGGAGGTTGGAAAGCATTGTATGCTCTTCAAAATAAGTGCAGGGAGGCAGAGCTATGGGACTGGAGCACCATCCAAACTCTTTTTGGTCTTTTGGTGTTGCCAGTTGTTCTTTATGGATGTGAAATTTGGGCCAGCAGTACCTCTGTCTCTCAATGGAAGCAAATAGAGAGAATTCAAAAACGTTTAATCACAAGCAAGTTCAAAATTAAAAGTATAGTTCCATATGATATCATGTTAAGTGAAGTGGGAGCTGCCCCTATTGAAGCAATTTCTATGGTGTGTCTCATTAGCTATTTAAAAATAACTGAGCAATTGGGATGAGGTAGATGGCCTAAAGTTGTTGTCAATGATTTATTGTGCAAAAGGAAGAAGACATGGATGCAACAAAACATCAAATGGTTGAAAAAATGGAACATCTATTTGAGTTTGTGTCCCACAAACAAGGAGGAGATAAAGGTCTTCGTTATGGATAAGTTCTAAAAACAAATCTGGGGTATTGGGTTAGGTAGAAAGAAACAGTATTATATCAACGAGTTCAGCCCCACTTATGATCATCTCCAAAAAGTCTATATAGGGGCTAATATATCCTGGAGAGCTAAAATCCCCATTGCTCAGCTTAGAACCAACTCTCACCAACTTCAATGTGAGACTGGGCAGTGGAAAAGGCCAAAAGAGACTTGGGAAGAAAGAGTTTGCCTGTTTTGCAACACCCGGGAGGGTGGAAACTGAAAAACATTTTATTTTGGAGTATGAAGCACTTAAAGACAACAGGGATAAGTTTGTAAATATCTTAGCTAATAACACATGGTATAATTTATTCAACAAGGAACATATAGAGAAGTTGGGCACACTCATCATCGATTTGCATAGGTAAAGATTTGTTCTTCAGAAATTGGTTAAGATTGGAGAGGTTGTCCCACAAGCTATTCTTGGCCTCGTGAACGTTAAAATTCTTTCTCTCTTTCTTTCTTTTCTTTCTTTCTTTTTATGCCGAGAGGCATCTACAATGACATCAAAATGTCTGTAAACAAAAATTCAGTTTTGAAACAATTTGACATGCAAATGACATGTAAATGCATGAAATGTGCCATTTTTTATTTTGGTTTTTGTGGAGGTGCTATTTTACTAGTATATCTATATTTAAACTAATATATCTATATTTATAAAAAAAAAGATAAATTATGTCAAGAAATATCTTATAACAGAAGGGAATCTGACAATTGCAACAATATTAGTAGTATACAAGAGTTTCAAAAATATGGATAATAATAGAGTTGATTGTTCCCTTTTAAATAGTATGGCACTCTTCGACTATAATTTGAATGTAACAGTTTCATATAGTTGGAAACAAGTGGCGAGAGTTCTATTTTATTTGGAGTAATAAAATAACACGCGAGGGTTCTATTTTATTTGGAGTATAAAATAACACACGAGGGTTCTATTTTATTTGGAGTAATAAAATAACACCTCCACAAAAACCAAAAGATGACATATTTCATGCATTTACCCATCACTTGCTTGTCAAATTGTTTCAAAATTGAATTTTTGTTTACAGACATTTTGATGTCATTGTAGATGCCTCTCGGCACAATAAATATAACTAGTATACTTATATTTTAAAAATATATGTAAAATATGCTGAGAGATATCTTATAATAGAAGAGAATCATCTCTAAAATAAATGTTCTTCTAAAATACTAAACACCAAGAATACAAATCCATTAAAGTTCTACATGCAAAAAGTTGTGAATCTAGCTGGAGACAAGTGACAAGGGTTCTATTTTATTTGGAGTAATAAAATAACATCTCCACAAAAGCTGAAACATGGCATATTTCATGCATTTACCTGTCATTTGCATGTCAAATTGTTTCAAAGATGGATTTTTGTTTACGGATATTTTGATGTCATTGTAGATGTCTCTCGGCATAAAAAGTAGTATATCTATATTCCGAAAAAAAAATATGTAAAATAATGCCGAGAGATATCACATAATTGTCTTGCATGTTTATTAGTTGTCAAGAAGGACATGGAGCTGAATAATGATGCACTCTTTCACTCTCATTAAAGATGTAACAGTTTCATGTACTTAGAGACAAGTGGCAATGATTCTATTTTATTTAGAGTAATAAAATAACACTTATAGAGAAACTGAAAGATGCATGCATTTACCTGTCATCTACATGCCAAATTTATTCAAAATCATTTTTTTGTTTACGGATATTTGTATGTCATTGTAGATGCCTCTCGGCATAATAACACCTCCACAAAAGCTAAAACATGACATATTTCATGCATTTACTCGTCATTTGCAAGTCAAATTGTTTCAAAAATGGATTTTTGTTTACAGACATTTTGATGTCAATGTAGATGCCTCTCGGCATAACTAGTATATCTATATTTAAAAAATATAGGTAAATTATGCCGAGAGATATGTTATAATAGAAGGGAATCTCACGATTGCTACTTGATTTTATTGATTGTTACATTTTAAAAATATTATGGCACTCTTCCATTGTCATTTGAATGTAACGGTTTCATATAGTTGGAGACAAATGGCAAGGGTTCTATTTTATTTCGAGTAATAAAATAACACCTGGCATATTTCATGCATTTACCCGTCATTTGCATGTCAAATTGTTTCAAAATTGAATTTTTGTTTACAAACATTTTGATGTCATTGTAGATGCCTCTCGACATAATTAAAATATTAATATTATACAATAAAAATATTAAAATTATAAAATATAAATATTATATTATTAGTACTTATTATTAGGTTAGTGTAATTTAGTTATTAAAAAATTTATTTGCACCAATTAAAATGTAGATTTATTTTTTTTATTTTATTTGAAGATTTTTTTTTATAGAATACATGTATATTTTTAAGTTTTTAAATTGTGAAAAATATTTTTTGCTTATTTGATTTGCTACAAATGTTGGATTTTAGAATTATATGTTGAAACACTTTTTTAGGACCTATTTTAAGATGTGTAAATTTTGTTTAGTAATTTATTTATAATTGTTCTTCAAAATATGCCACATGGAATTGAAGATAAATATTAATGACAATAATATTATAATTTGTATAAATTATAATATACAATTAAGACTATAATATAATAAAATATAATATAATATAATACAGTAATAAAAATATATTATAATAATATTGATTATAATATTATTAAATTATGATCATATTATACTATAAAAATATAACAATAATCATATAATTAACTTATTTGTCAAACTTAAAATCAATGATCAATTTCAATTGCATCTAGTATAAATCAAAATTAATTATTATAATCTTCACTAATCAATTACAATTAAATTGATTTTGGTTATACTACTATAGTACTCTCAAAAAAGCATTCACCTATTTTTAATTAACTATATCATGTCAACTTGTCTATAAACTAGAAAATAAATTTTTTACCAAAAAATAATTTCAGTTAATATCAAAATTAATGAAAATAATATCAAGGTTATGACTAAAATTTATTATAATTAAAAATAAGATTAGATTGAAATTAATTATAATTAAAAATAAAGTTTTAGCTACATATATCTTTACAATTACAATTATATACATTAAATTAAATGAGTAGTTTGCCAATGATATTTGCAATCGAACACCATTTGTTCACAAGATTCATTTGCCATTGTATCTATCCACCTATCTAATATTTGATCCTTCCATTTCATCACTGTAATGCCCCACTATGAGGCCTAGAGGACTTCAACAAATAACCAATGAAAATGTGAACAATTTTTATTTTTTTTAGAATTAAAAGATATAGCATACAATTGCATTGAGATGCATGAAACATCAAGATAAGGAAATGATGTACAAGAACAACTAGCAAAGTCCTCAAGGCCCCACAACGATGTTACTCAAGGATAACAAAAACCATACATACAAAGACATGAGAAATCTCATAAAATATGATAACACTGTCTAACAAGGATCATGATACATATTACATTGCCTTGAGAGAATACATATGATCATCGGTTACATCACAAGGTATCCATAAGGATATAATCTCCATGAGTACATCAATGGAGTGAATACATGAATCTGGTACAAAGAGCGAGTCTTCAATCTTCCCACGAGCCATCATGAACATGTCACAGGACGAACCAAAACCCAATGGGCGTGAAAATCACTGCACCCAACCATGTGGTACCATCAGGTCCACTCCTTGTGCTAGGAGGTATCAGCCAGACCCGAGAGACAGAAGGAAACACAAGAATATACAAATGACACACATGAGGCTCACAAAACTACTGAGAGACTCACAAGGCTACGGTCACAAGAGACTCACAAGGCCAAAATCATGGGAACTCGACAGTAAAAACAACCAACTTCCAGAGCCACGAGCAATCCATGGAAGGATAAAAGAAAAGCATAAGTTACCACTAGGTATGCAATAGGGAAGAGTGTCATCACTAGGTTGTCATGAGTTACCCCGGTAGGTCTTCACTAGGTCCCGACCCCCATCCTGGGTTACCCAGGTGACCTCTCCTGACCCTGACCCGCATACAAACACTAGTGGACCACACCAACCTTTCGAAAGGAGAAGATTGGTGGAAGTTATTCCAGGCCCTTCTCTACTTACCTCAGCCCTGAACAAGCACCTGAGCGTAAGAGAGGCAACAAAATTTAATCTTATTAATGTGAGCTAACTACCCATCCCAATTCATTATATTAAGTTTTCACTTGATTACAAAACTCTCATTGAGTTACCGTAACGACAAGTTTGGGTCCCGACCCCCAATGAAAGCCACTCCCCCAAGATTGCACCTAGGAATCCAAGCAACATCACAAATCAAACTAAAAAACTCAAGATGGTAAATCACCAAAATACCATAGCAGGGCTTGACTCTCTTGCTAGAATAAGATAGCATACAAGGATAATCCAAGGTAGGCTAGGAAACAACATCTAGCTTCCAAAACATACAAGACTAGAACAAATTTCATCAAAAGAGAAGCATGACTCAATCAATAATGAATTCCATAAACTCCCTTCATAAGCCTCTAGAAATCAAATACATAAAACCACACATCTGAGTATCCCCACAATGAAAGGAAATATCCAAAAGCAAAAGCAAGGTCTCATTATGCCAAATACAAAAGAGCTCATTCAATTCTTCCAAAGAGACCATAATAACACTTATACATTAAATAGTTCCAAATCAACAATGATTCCATTAATCCATTAGCTCGATTTACTGACATCACATTATTTCACACACATAGTAATCCAATCCTACAATTTGCTTTCATTAAATTAAATGAAGATTACCCAAGTTCATATGAAAACATATGCGTATAGAAATCCTAAGCAAAACTTAACCAAATATTGAGATATAACATATGTATAAACCTAAATACATTTACTTTCTCAAGAATATATCTAATTTCCAATTAAGTCTATATTTAACAAAACACATGCATGTACATATTTCGCAAACTATAACTCTATACTCAAATCTTTTAATCTAAAATATCTAATTTTATCTTTTATTTTATCTTTATCAATGTCTAGATATGATTATCCAAAATATAACAATTTTACCCATTTTACTATCTTCATCAAAACCTAACTATATTTATCCCAAAACATATATATTGTGCCAATATAGTATCTTAACCAAATACACTACATTTTCTAAATTATAAACATATAAAAATATTTATCTAGTCATTTGACCAATTTAGGTATATATATATATAAACATGAATTATTAATGTTAACTAACTTTAAATTTTTTTATTTTTTTTTTTAAGACTGTTCAATATTGCCAAGAGGGGGGGGGGAAGCCTCGACCACCGTGGACCCCCCCACGGTGGTGGTGGAGATACCACCACCGTGGGTTAGCCCACGGTGGGTGGCTCCCCACCATCGTGGGAGGCCCATGGTAGGTGGCGCTCCCCACCATCGTTGGCAAACCCATGGTGGGTGGGGTTTCCCACCACCGTGGGTGCCCATGACACCCCTAAAACCCAAACACCAGAAAATAATTAACTAGACAGAAAAATTAACAGAAATAATAATAGCAAATTCCATTTTCGTTTATATATATATATATATATATATATATATATATATATATATATATATATATATAACAAAATCCATTTATAATTTTCTCTATTCAAACAACCAATAAGTTGATTTCAACCCAACTAAAAGAATTTCTACTTGCAAGAAACAGATCTGGAACCCTACCTCTAAAACGCTATCTGGTAACCACGCACAGAGGCAGAAGCATAAACCTCCAAAAGATTCACAACGAACACAATATGGAAGGCACACAATACCAGTAGCTTCAACAAATTCTTCAAACCCCCAAATCCACAGCAAAACCCAAGACAACCTCCATTGATTCTCCCCAAATTCCCCTTTTCAAACCCATTTTTCCCAAATCTTTTTTTCAAAGCCATAACCAGCAAAAAAAAAAAAAAAAAAATGGTGTACAATGAACTTCACAGCAAGAGCCCCCCCTATTTCCCCCAAAAAGAAGAATTAAAATATTTCCCAAATATAACCCCCAAAAAGCATGCAAAACCCCTCCACATTAAATTCATTAATTATTTTACTATTTTCTTTTTGTAACTCCCATACATGGAGGTTTTAAATTTGAAAGCAATTAATTATTAGATTTGATTTTATTCTTCTGGATTCAACCGTGTAAATTTTTGCATTGCCAACGTTTTGGATCAAATACCATGATCCATCATCAGGCCAAAAAAGCAAGTAATAGAGCAAGAGAGAAGAATATGAAGATGATAGCAGACCTAGAAGATTAAAAAGATGAAAGCCCAGACACAAGGATATAGGCACGGAAACCAAGATGAGCTAATAACAAATACAAAAAATAACACCAAAAAGAGACAAAATACAAAGAAGAAACACTGGAAAAATAAAGAACATAAAAATAGAAGTAAAATAACCAAAAGTAGCAAGAAATAGAAATGAACAAGAATACAAATAAAGAACAAACTAAAAGAGGAAACCAAGCAAAGCTATATATATATATATGACAAAACAAGAACAAACCAAAACATACATATACGTCTATATAAGTATACACGCATATATGTATATAAATGCAAAAAAAAAGAAAACAAACATCAAAACAAACCTACAAACAAAACTTCTATATATATATATATATAGACACACATCCACACACACACACACACACACACACACACACACACACACACACACACACACACAGATATATATATATATATATATATATAAAAGTGTATATATAAAAAAGTCTGTGTGTGTGTGTGTGTGTATATATATATCCTCTCAGATACATAGATACATAAACACGAAAGAGTATTTATGCGAATAGAAAAATGTGACTATGCAAGCAGAGAGAATATGTATGTATATAGAGGCAATTATTTATGTAAATATATATAATTATTTTCATATATATATGTATATGAAAATAATTGCCTATATATATGTTAGATTCAATGACAGTCCCAAAGACACTAAGAGGCGGCGGGGGGGGGTGTGAACCAGTGTCTAACCAGTTAATGAAATATTTAAACTTATTTATAACTTTGCAACCCAAATCAATGTACCGGTAAACAAGAAATAATGCAAGAAAGAGAAATAAAAGAGACATCATAAATGCACACCATAACACAGAATATTTTGGCGAGGAAACCTGCTGTGGGAAAAACCTCAGTGGGATTTGTGACCCACAATATTTACTCACTGGTCAATATGAATAAATATTACTTACAACGTGGGAAGGCCAATAGCCTAGAGCTCACTGCTCAATAGAAGAGTCTCATTAACTACAAAATGGATAATTAAATCCAATACAATGTACTGCTCAAAATAGCATCTCAAATGCCTGGTTCAGTACCAGTTTAAGCTCAATCAAATACCTTAACAAAAAACCTTTCGTTGTCTTTACATATACCAATAACCTATCCTATCCTTCTTTTTATCATTCAAAAATGTCCTTACATGTTCCAAAATGATCTATAAGATCTCATACATATATGAGTCTTTTCAATACATCATGTCGGCTTACAAATAATTAATTACATTTACAATACAAATCATATAAACAAAACTTTGTCTCATGTCGGCCTGAGAGCCGGTATACTTCATTGCCGATGTAATCTGGATGCCGGTGAATGTGCCTGTCGGTGTCGGTGCCTGTCGATGTATGATGTCTGCGATGTCGGTGCCTGTGTAGAAACCTGTTACCGGTTGGTTTCCATCAATGACAACATCAACCACATTCTCATAGAGTGTAGAATGCCAACAATCTCCCCCTTTGGCATTGATGGCAACACTCATGAGAAAAATCCAAAATTGTTTATCAAAAATGAAGTCCAAAATCTGATCCCAAAAAGAGTGTGCTCCCCCTAAGAAAGTGATCTCCTCTATGCATTATTTTTCTCCATACTACTCCCCCTTTGACATCAATGGCAAAGGATGTCAAAAAGAATCAAAGAATACAAAAATGCTACCTCATAGCCTATAACCGGTTCTGTACAAGTTGAAAAATGTTTGCTAAAATTAGATTTAGGCTCTGCATGAATTTGTTATTGTCAGAAAGAATGGTCTTTGTTTGTTGGATCAAGCCAGTTAGATAGTGCATCTGTTGCTCCGGTGATCGTTCTCCTTGAATTGATGCCTTTAATAGCTCAACCTGTTGAGTGATAAGACTGTCCAATCTTGGACCAAGTTTTCTTTTTAGTTCCCGAGCTTTTAACCTTATTCTTTCTTTCTCTTTCTCAAGTTTCTCCAACTTCTCCTCAAAAACTGCCATTTCATGCTCAAAAACTGAGATAAGTCCCGAAGAACCTATCATATTATCCGCAATATCATCTATTTTCTTCTATGTCTTCTTAATAGCCTCATCAATATCTTCAGTCAGCTGGTGAGGCTTGCAAGCTTCTTTATATAGCTCCTTATATTCCAAAATTTTTGAGTTAAGTGCCAGTAATAGTGAATCCATGTGCTCAGTATAGTTTTTGATGGTTTTCTCAAAGAATTCACCTTTCTCTTTATCTACTCTTTCCTTTACAGTATCCTCATTCACCTTATCTATAGTTAGAACATTCTCAGCAATAAATTTGGACAATGTGTCCAATTTACCTAATGAATCCTCAATGTAATCTATCTTACAGGTTGGTGCAATCATCTTCAAGATAGGTAATGTGTCATCAATAGCCTTAAATGCTAAGGCACTGCAATATGTTATCCTCTTAATAAAATCCAATAGAACATCTATTACATTGGTGGGTCTGAATTCTCATGTAGATGTGCTTGGTTTTGTAATAGATTTCCTTTCAACAGATACTTGCCCAATTACCTTCACTATTTCTTCCTTATTTCCATCAATTGCCTCCTCTTTATTTACATTTTCAACTAGTTTCTTTGTCTGTGTAATTACCTCTACTTCTATTGTTTTTTCAGTCTGTATAAGTACATCTTCAACTGTCGGTTTCTCTGACTCCGGTTTCTATATGTTTGTTACCTTATCATCTGTCAGTTTCTCAGTCTTTGGTTGCTCAGCTTGTACCGGTATCTCAGTGTTCTGAGAGTCAACAATGTGTGTCGGTTACTCAGAGATTTCACTGATCTTAGCATCATCTGCCTTAACCTCTGCAGTCTCTTTATCCATGACAATGTTAATATCTTGTGTATCTACATTCATGGTGAAAAGAATTTCAGAATCAGGGTTAGTGTCATCATGAGTTACTTCTTCAGTTGCCTTAACCGGTTGATTGTCTGTATGTACCGGTGTCTCAGAAGTTATTGGTGGAGTATCCTGTGTTGGTGGAGGAATGTTATCTGTTACCTTTATAACAGGTATACTACCAATTTTTCTTTTCCCTTTGTCCTTCTGGTATACCTTAGCAAAAATTTGTCCCATTTTGTCTCTCCCTTTCCTCTTTCTTTTCTTTTTCCACAAAAAATATGTCCCATTTGTCCACAGTTTCATCAACAATCTCTTTCACTCTCCCAGCCATTAGGCTAACCTGTCGGTGTCCACTCACAAAAACTGACCGGTTTGCTTCATAAATTAGTTCATCAATTTCCTCTTTAGAATTTACAGGATGTACTGCCAATAATGCTTCAATCTTTAACTTTTCATCTAGTTCCATCACTGACATTCTTTTAGCTTCTAACATTAAATACAAGTCATTTGGAAGATCATCTACAACTTCATTCAAAACCTTCTTATAGATGTCTAAATGCAAAATAATACTAGCCTCTATTGTGTCCTTGTTAGAATCTTTGAATGAATGATACAATTTTTTTACATTGCAAAGATTTACATCTTGTGTTATCTCATTTACTAGTTCCTCCGGTGTAAGGGTATCTGGTGTCTTAGTTTGTTGTTTCTTCTTTGGGGTAAGCTTCTTCTTAGGTTCCCTTATAGCCTACTACTTTTTCCTTAAAGTTCTAGCCTTTTTAGGTGAAGGAGAAGGTACCGGTGAGGGTTTTCTCTTCTTCCTCTCTACTCTTTTGAACTTAGTTGCTTTTCCATTGTCTGTATCCGAAGATGTGACAACCGGTGAAACATGAGCTTCTGATTTCAGTCCTTCTAGTTCACTAGCAGATATACCACTCAAGTTCATTACATTTTCCTTAACCTCCTTAGCCATCTTGGATGCATATTTGATAAACTTTTCTCTCCTTTTTATCTGCTTCTGCATCGAAACAACACTCTCAATGGTCTCAGCATTACCAAAAATTTCTTCAGATGGTTCTTTAGGTGCATCAAGGAGTGTTTTAGCATATGCTTCAAGAACATTCAGGTCAACTTCATAACCCATTTCTATTATCCAAATAGTTCTAGGAGTAACAACTTCCATCCATGTTTCATCTCGTTTGATTACAAAGCATATTTTCTTATCATACTTATCTACTATGCTCTGTGGTAACCTTTCTCTAGCTCTCATCTTAGTTTGGAAGTTTTTGAAGTAGTCTTCTATAATGTTGTCATTGTTAGAGCCCATACCGGTGATAGCTTCCATGTTTTGCTTGCCTACCGAGATATCATAACCAAAGTCCTTATGACCAATGTTGGGTATCTCTTTGGTGAAGTAAATCATTAAACACACAAGTTGCCAAAATGAAATGTCCCCTTCTTGTCACCTTTTAATCTTCTTCAAGTTATCAATCAGTTCATCCTTAAGTCATTCACATATATCAATCCTAGCATTGTTCTTGACCATCTCATATGCACTATGAATAAATAAGCTGGAAACAGAGTTTACTCTATTTGTATGAATTACTCTATAGTCAAGTACCATGGTCACATATCTCACATTTGCATCAGTAATGTCATTAACCCTAAGAGATCTGTTGTCAGATGTAGCTCCGGTTAAATCCATAACACCCTTGTTAGGGATCTTCTTAGTTTTGTCGGGCCTACTACCAGTTGAGGGTAAACTAGTAACTACCTTGATTGCTTCCTTAGAGATTTTAAAAACTGAATCAAGTCACATAAATTCTCCATGAACTCTGCTCAGTGCAAGATGAACTACCTCCTTCAGAAATTCAGGTATGTTCAGTATTTCATCAAATCCTAAGTCTCCTACAATCTTGTGCTTTGGTTTAATCAAACCTTGCTCATCAGTAATAACATCATTGTACATGTTCTTTAGGTAATCAATCCCTAAATTTTCTATGTTGCAGTGAATGTAGATTCTAGGGTCTTCAGCAAAAGCGACTCCCTTCAGAATTTTCAAAAAAGCTCCGATAGAATCATCTTGCTTGGCAATTTCAAGGATGATCTTAAACATGGGCCTAGGGCACTTAATGTTTTCTACCACAGCAGGGTTTGCAATAAACTCAAGTGTAGAAGATGAATATGTCATTTCGAAAGAAAAATACCTCTTGCTTGAAATCTTGAATGCCTAAAAAACACTTTGCTGCTTCACCTTTGGATGCCTTTGCTCAATTTCGCGCTCTCTGAATGCTTGGTGGATTGAAATGAGGGTTTTCCGATGCTTTACAACCAAAAATTTCTTCAAAAACCACATTAAATGCTTGTTGGTTAAGTGAAAACTTAACACATCTGTCGGTAAAGAAGAAATGTGTCTTCTTACCATCAACTGAGGGTAGAATGCATGATTTTCAACTTGTTGCCATACCCCCTAAGAATTATTCCTTAGTTAGATGAAGAATCTCCTACAGGTGGAGGGTTACTCTGTTCTACGAGTACAGAGATAGATTCATCAACTCTCTGATCTATTTTCTTATTCCATTGTTTTGAAAATTCTTGCTTTATTTCATTTACCTTTTATTTTCCCTTCTCATTAGATCCTTTATTGTTTATCGGTATAGTCTTGCTTCTACAAAATTTTACAATATACCCAATCTTGTTACATGCATAACAAGTTACATTATTCCTCTGAATAGCTTTTCCATAACCTTGATCGGTTTGTGTTCCGCATTGATTAGATAAATGTCCAAATCTACAACAAACATATCATTTCACATTCATTCTGCAATTTTCTGAATTGTGACCAACTTTATTGCATTGGAACATTGACCGGAGGGTAAGTTTGTATTCTGATTATTTTTACATCTACATTGATTTGCTCTATGACCAAATTTGTTGCAATTGAAACATTTCCCATTAAATTTATAAGCATTAGGTTGTCTTACCATTTTATTGTGATCTTGATTATTTGTAGTCCCGAAACTTTCTCCATGTTCAAATCCAAGTCCAATTGTATCTCCATCAGGTTTTTGTCTTTTCAGCATGTCATCAAGTCTTTCTGAACTTTTCTTGAATTTGTTTTTGTGTTCATTTGCAGTGATCAACTCATTTTCCAGAATGCCAATTTGTCTCCTAAGCTCCTCTTTATCATGTTGCATGTGAATTAGATCTGTCTTTAGCATATCATTCTCATGACAAAGTCTCAAATTTTCATTTGCTCCATCATTAAGTCTCCTAGTCAAGTCTTCTTCATTCTTCTTTCTGTCTTCAATATCCTTACACAACCTCATGGTTAAATCTTGCATTTCATTCCTCATGTTAGTGTTCTCTTGCCTCAACTTGTCTGCAATATCAGTAAGAGTTTCCTTTTCATCATCATGTTTTTGCATTTTCTCATGAAGCTCCTTCCTCTTTTTTTGTGCTATAACTAAGTTCTCCTGAAGTCCTTTAATGAATTCCTTAGCAATCCTCAGATCATCTTCAAGTTTGATATTCTTCAATTTTTCTACATCAAAATCTTCAAGAGCTCCTTCCAACTGTTTTCTCAAACTTTCCATCAGTACCGGTTTCAGAATCTTCCTCAAACTGTTAGGCTTTTGCAAATAGAGGACCAAGCTCTGATACCAATTGTTAGATTCAATGACAGTCCCAAAGACACTGAGAGGGGGGGGGGGGGTGAATCAGTGTCTAACTAGTTAATGGAATATTTAAAATTATTTATAACTTTGCAACCCAAATCAATGTACCGGTAAACAAGAAATAATGCACTAAAGAGAAATAACAAATACAACATAAATGCACACCAGAACACATAATATTTTGGCAAGGAAACCCAATGTGGGAAAAACCTCGGTGGGATTTGTGACCCATAATATTTACTCATTGACCAAGATAAATAAATATTACTTACAACGTGGGCCTGCACATGCAGGAAGGCCAACAGCCTAGAGCTCACTGCTCAATAGAAGAGTCTCACTGACTACAAAATGGATAATTAAATCCAATACAATGTATTGCTCAAAATAGCATCTCAAATACCTGGTTCAGTACCGGTTTAAGCTCAGTCAAATACCTTAACAAAAAACCTTTCGTTGTCTTTACATATACCAATAACCTATCCTATCCTTCTTTTTATCATTCAAAAATGTCCTTGCATGTTTCAAAATGATCTATAAGATCTCATACATATATGAGTCTTTTCAATACATCATGTCGGCTTACAAATAATTAATTACATTTACAATACAAATCATATAAACAGAACTTTGTCTCATGTCGGCCTAAGAGCCGGTGTAATATGGATGTCGGTGTCGGCGCCTGTCAGTGTATGATGTCTGCGATGTCGATGTTTGTGTAGAAACCTGTCACCGGTTGGCTTCCATCAATGACAACATCAACCATATTCTCATAGAGTGTAGAATGCCAACAATATATACATAAATAATTACCTCTGTGTGTGTGTGGGGGGAGAGAGAGAGAGAGAAAGGGCAAAAAACCAAAGCTACAACAACAACAAAGACCAAAAAAGAAGGCAAAGGGAACCAACAAAACCAATTATTGACTATGGAAGCTTCATGAATTCAATCAATTATTAATCATCCCTTTTAAAATTATTCATCCAAGAACACAATAAAATCCAAAATAAATATCTAATTCTCTTTTAATAAATTATTTTCCAAACAATAGATTATATTAAATCACTTAACTATGTAATTAACTAAATATAATAATTCACAATCTTACAATTATATTAATTAATTAATCATTAATATTTAGTTGTCATTAATATTAAATAAATATTAAACTATACACTGGGGTAACAACTGCGAAAAGCCAAACACGAAGGACCAATCGGATGATACTGACATGATCGAACAAAAATGCATGACTAACAACAACCACAAGGATACCTGATAGAGATCTTGTTTCGTAGGAACGATGACACGTCAAAAGGGTATAACTAATAACTCCAATTTTCCACTTTACCATTGGGTAATAGAGCATGCTCAAACCCGAATATTTGGGTGGAGTCAATACTCGATACCTGCAGCTCCATAAACAAATTGTCGTACATGTACATACAACCATATGATAACATATCGTGAAAAGGGAATGGAAGTGACGTAGCTTGTCCATAAAGAGCAGTGTGGTGTTTTTTCCTTTCACCCAAGCACATCAAGAATAAAGCATAGTGTATATTAGAACAATTAAACATCGATAAATATAAAAACTAAATCCTAGCATCACATATATCATCTAGCTATCAGAGAATGAATAACAACATATAATCACATCAACATGTAAATCATCGATCCATAAAGCATATACCATAGATAGCCACATAAATTGCAACAAAGGTCATCCTGAGTCAAACTAGGCTAAATAGAGTTTGATCAAGGGAGGGGCATTACATCCTCCCCCCTAGGGTTTGACTTACTCCTAGAAGTCGCAAGGCTAAGATAGCTAAAAGAAGAACATGTTAGTCATAACACTTATATTAAGTAATTCTGAAATCCTCATTCCACAAGTATTCTTGCAAAACATAAATTCTCTTTTGATTTCTTTGTCGAAAAGTGGACATATCATAATGTGAAAACATCAAAACTTACACCAGAGATGAGAACACTTCCTTAACATCTTTATGCATCATTAAAATAACAGATACACATCTAATTTAACATTTACACATATACTTCTTTCTGCACACTAGGGCAATGTAACATATTTCCAGATTAAGTTCTTCAATTCAGTCATAGCTAATGTATCATTTATCATCCAAGGTCCATAACACATACACATGAAAGAAGAAGAGAGTTCATGGTACATATGTCATTTCACATCAACACCAACTTCAATCATAGAGAACAAAACAATCTCAATCTAAGAGAGGAAGTAATTATAATTGCATACATCAACCCTCTAATGTCAACATAATTCAAAAAGAATCCAGGTAAACATTCACAAATACTCGTCATACAATAAATTTGCAAATCAATAAATTTATCTCATGCTTATAACATGATATACTTAATCCAATTCACACTTTGTCCTAATATAACTTATGATCTAAATGGGTACAAATATTCTTCATCATAGAGAATACACTTTTATTTCCTTAGTTTACTATTAAAGCTATATAATTACCCAACATGCCTAGATTTAATCTTCGTGGTGCTCTCCCATAACACACTATCAGAGGTTCAAGCGAATGTGATAGAAGTAACACTTAAGACTTAACTAGGGCCAGCTAATTCAAAGATTCGGAATAACCACCAAAAACAAAAGAGAAAATAATCCAAGAAACAAATCTGTCAAGCTCAACATTAAACAAAGAAAAGTGGTGGTGATTTCGACAACCAACAACACCAAAAACACGAAAAGTGTCATAAATTAAATGGAAAGAAAAGAGGATTTACTTTCCAAATAAATTTCAAAAGAATAATGCCATCCTCGTAATCAAAAAACTTAAATCATAAGAAAGCCAAAAATTCATGATCACAAAAAAATCTCAACACGAGGTGACTGATTTCGGCCACAATACAGGGAGTAACTACTACACAACACCCAAGATCTCATGTCCTGAGTGTGTTAGAGAATGTATATTAGACACCTCAGGCTATTCGATTAACTACATATATTACTACTAGTATTTTCATTAAATACACGTCCTTTACCATTCAAACAAGACAAGGAAGTAGCATCATTAACAAACTCAACATTCATATATACCTTCCTAACCATGCAAATTCCTTAACAAGGCTTAGGACCTTTATCCACTAACATAAAATACAACCACAAAAGAATAACTTCATGTTCTCTATACACATACTACATGTAATGCATAACTTTACCTTAATTCACACTTATTCTCTATCATGATCTGTCAACTAATTAAATCATATGAACTACCTAAAGCTTTTATGCAAAAGGTAATCTACCTACTAACTCCCTTTACATGAAATCCTAAATGCACCACAAAGCATTTTATATCTTCAATGCATAATTAATCATACATTCCTTAATGAAAGTCATAAAATATTCATTAATATAGGTACTTCTATTTAAGGTCAAATATATCATTTAGGAGCATCTTTATGAATTCTTATATCTAGATAGAGAGAAGAGGGAGAGAATTTGATAGTCAAAGAATTCATTCATATGCATGTAAACCAAAAAAATCACACAAAGATGATTAAATTTTTCTATACATCACTTTTATGGAAATACACTTCATTACACTTCTTATTTAAAAGCATGCAATTTAACCTATCATGACTTTTCATAAAATTAGAGATGCGGCTAGAGGTCCTAATTTCCCAAGATGATATCTACACGGACAAACTTTTCTTACATACAACACCTCTTGCATATGCACTCACTACTCCTAATTGCTACACATACATCCTTAACTATCATTTTCCATTAAATAACAAAATACAAGGAGAAGAGGAAAGTGTGAACTATTAGTTAACTAATATATGATGTATACACATCCAACATGTCCTTCTCTAACACATCCTATTTATGCAAATTCCATGAAATTTGTCAAATGCAGGCACATTATCGTGCTATTCATAACAAAGACATTTATTAAGTTAATCATCCAAAGTACACATAATGGAATCCATAAAGAAAATACTTACAATACCCTCCTAAATCTACCCCAAGAATATTTATATCACCATAACCTCTCCCAACATTCACATACATACTAGAATCTTCAATGCACACATTTAAGGGTTTCATGAAATTACAAGCATTCGCTCAAAACAAGAAGACATAGACAAGCTCTAAATACACAAGATACAAATAGTTTTTAATTTCTAGAAAGAAGGAGAAAGAGAGAAATGCATCCAATTCATTCATGATTTTGGTACTAAGTCAGATCCCAAACTTATCACAAGCACATCACCATATTTTTCAGGATTAGAGCAATTCATTATCCAACCCAGTAAGCTAGTTTACATAATACTACATCAGATAGGGAGACATATAATTCCCTCTATAATAAGAGTAATTGAGGATCTTAAAAGCAATCAAAAGCCCATGCACTCACATAAAAGGCACTAACATCAAAAAGATAATGATAAGCATGATTATGAGAGATTCTAGAAGGATTAATTAGGTTGAGTGGGATTAGGAAAAGTGATTTGTAGGAATCACATGACTAGGTTAATTAATTAGAATTAATTAACTGAGTGGGTTTAGAGGAAATAATTATTGGAGGGAACTTTAGAAGAATAGGGGAATAATTAATTTATTTGATTAATTATTAGACAATAGTGATAGTATTAATTAAATTAGATTTAATTAATACTGGGGAGAATAAGGATAACACAATTAAGTTAATTAACTATGTTGATAGGCTTAAATTAATTAAATATTAATTTTAGGTGTCTACATTTTGCCCCTCTTTGATATAGCGTTGTGAAATGATGTTATATCAAAGAAGAATAAAACATAGTGGAAGAAAAGGATAAGGACTAGTAGCATGATGCCCCAGTCATGAGATGAAGAAAAGGATAAGGACTAGTAGCAGGATGCCCCAGTCATGAGATGAGGAAGAATGATGAGGAGGAAGGATGAAGAGGAAGTAGTGGTATGCCCCCTCGAGAGGACATGCGAGTTTGAAGAACACAGGTGTGCTCTCGAAAGGAATTAGAAGAATAAGTGATGAAAGGATGAAGATAATGAAAGAGGGAAGTAGGATGGGTTGGAGTGTTGTGAATGAAATGAGACAAAGAAATGATAAATGGATTGGATTTCTTGTTGAACAAGTATAGAGAGCAAACCTAGATTTGATATTGCCATGGATAGTCTACACCACTGATTATAAGAACTAGGATGATATGAAGATCCGAGGCGTGGATTGGCGCTCAGTCAAACAGGAATGCCTTGTATGCAAGCATGCAAGTGTTCATAAACACTAATGCAGGGTTGTCGGTTCGAACAAGGAATACCTTCAAACATGCCATGCCATGAAAACTGTGCCCCATTATACACTAGCCAAGACATACCAAGATATAGGATGATCAATGAATTCCTAAACAAGTATAGTCCCGGGACATAAGATGAAAACAAAGAGAAAAGCTCAAACATGCAAATAACATGCACATTACCAATTGACATCTGTTGCCAAGAGTAGGACATGGATTTGGATAAACTGTCCGACTAGGGAAGGAGGCATCCCGATGGGCAGGTGATGGATTTTGATGAGCTGCCAGACATGGGAAGGATTCATCCCAATGGGCAGAGCGATGACAAAAGACAAGATGGATGTGCAAGATATGTAGATGAGAGGATTGTTGTTTGGATTGGATTATCAAAGTATGGATGGGTGCTTGGATTAGGCACAAGTTAGTGCGAGCTCAGGTAGATGGGGAAAGCTCAGTTTGATGGATTGGATAGGATTGGAGGAAGGATAAATGATTAAATATGATGAAAAGGGGGATGGATGATTGAATAGGATCAGATTGAGGATGCAATTAATGATTGAATGGGAAGAGATGGAGAATATGATTGGATGAGATAGGATTGGATTATAAATTGGATAGGATGGCGTGGATTGGTGGATAGGATTTGATTGAATAGAACCAATGATAAGGGAGAACTAAGGATTAGTAAGAGGATGGATGAATGGAAGGAGGGAGACATATGGATGGAGTGGATGGATATGTATAGGATATGGAGGACTGGAGGGGAGGGTGATGGAGACCCAAGGACTATGTTGCAAAGGAGTGCAATGCCCCACACTAGAGGTAGTCGAATTAAGGATGCAAGGATTATGGATAAAGATATATGAGGTGGAAGGATAATGTGTAATGGATATGGATGGTAGAGTATTAAGGCTTGAATGCTCCAAAGCATGCATGCATATACATTATTTTGCCTCTTATATGATCAAGATGAAAGACAAGAATGGAGAATTCATTTTGATAGGATGAGGGATATGAGATGGAGGATATGGATAGGATAGTCAAGATCAAAGATAGGAAAGGAGAATGGACTTGGATATGATGCAGATGTATGAGAGGATTATGTGGATGAAGATTTCCCCCAAGTGTAGAGTGCAAGAGGATGAGGGGATTACACATGATGCTTGTTTGCCAAGTTTTCATCATGGTACTTACCCAAGGCTCCACAAGAAGTGGTTTTCACCATTGGAAGAAATGATTTTTCTTTACTTTTTTTCTATTTTTTTATTTTTATTTTTCTTGATTTTTTGATTGATTTTTTTTTTTTTTTGGAATAGTTTGGATGGATAAGGATGAGGATAAGTAGATGTGGGAGATAGTGGATGTATGAAGGAGGAAGGGAGGACTCAAGCATATAGCTTCATGGATGGTATCCCTTAGTATTGCTTTGAACTCGAGGTATGCTCATAGATGTTGGTAACAATAATTGGGGAGATGAAATGGATAGGGGATGGAAGATAAAGATTTGGAAAGGACTGGACTAACAGAATGGGATTGTGAAAAGTGGATGGTGGATAATGGACAGGGTTTTGAATAATTTGTGGAAGATCAACATTGGCACACACCTTGAAGGGTGGTGGACTAGTGGAGGAGAGTGTTTTGAATTAGATGGGGGATAAAGTGTGGATTTTGGGAAATGACAACCCAAAATAGAAGAAGGGGATGATGGAGTTGAGATGGTGGATTTTAGGACTTAAGGACCCAAAATGGATTTTGAAGATGGAGGAGTGCTAGATGGAGGATTGCAAGACTTATGAATGGATGGAGCTTTTGGATTAGCAAGTTTGGATGCCAATTTTGATTTTTATTTGGGATGCATTGCCTCTTTGGGAATCCACATAGTTTTTTATTTTTTCTTTTGGGCCTTTGTGGCCTTTTTGATTTTTCTTTCTTTCGGATCATATTTTTGTTTTGAACATATCGTTTTGAGGGGACATGTTGATCCTTTGATTTTTGTGGATTTTGAGCTTTATGATTTTTAGATTGGGTATCCAAATTGCTTCCAATAGAAATGGGATAGGTGCATGAGGATGAATGACTTAAGGATTTTATGGATGGTGGGATGGTGGAGGGAGCATGTTGGAAGGCATTCAATGGTGTGTGCCTTTGTTGATCTTGCTTAGGTATTATTTGAGGTGATGGAGTGGTGGACGGAGGGACGTAAGGACCCAAAATGGATGGAAGGAATGGAGGATTTAGCTTTAGAATATAGGGTCCCAAAATGGATGTGGATGACGAGGGATAACGGGATTTTGATTTGTATGAAGGAAATTTGGATTTAAGAGGAATATAGGATGTACCAACATCTTGAGCATTATTTTGAGGACCCTTATTATTTCGGAAACAAGATGCGAGTCCATTTTGAGGGGGATGAGATGTGGAAGGAAGATTAGGATATTTAGATGGATTGGGGTCATGACATGGAGATGAAGGGATACTTTGATCTTGACTAGGGAGGGTATCATGAGATGGAGTGGGAGGGGTGATTAGATCATGAGATAGAAGAGGATCATGCAATGATAGAGGAATCATATGATCATGAGAGGAAGTGGAGGGGATGGGATAATTAGATGGAGAGGTTTCTATGCTAGCATGCTTTGGAACAAGCTTTTGGCATGTTTGGAGTTGTGGGGATTGTGTGATGGAGGAGGATATGGAAGCTTCAACTTGGGTGGATGGAGGTATGATGGTATCATGAAGTGTGGGGGATTGGGATTTGTTTTGAAGTGAAGGTGATTAGGGTGGATGGAGGACTTGAGGAAACTTGGCCACTTTGCTTTGAGGTGAGGATTTTTTCTCCTTTGCTAGCATGTCCTGGATAAGATTATGGATGATGGATTTGGAGGATGTGGACAATACGGATTTTGGAGGATTAGGATTAGATAGAGAATTGGGATTAGATGGGGGATTGGGATTGGATGGAGGATTAGGATAATGGATTGGGGAATTGGGGTTAATGATTGGAGGACTATGGAGTAAAGGATTTGGATGGGGAGTAGAGGTAATGAATGTTTTGTGAAAGGATAGGGATAGGGATGTAGATTGGGGGGGGGGGGGGGGGGGAGATGGAGGTATACATATTGGATTAGAGAAGAATATGGATGAGGGATAATATGGAGATATGGATGGGGAATAAGATAGATTTCCCTTGTCGAAGGTAGAGGAAGGATAAGAGATATGGTATAGATTGGGATTGGGTGTAATGTGTTGAGATGGGATGGATGAAAGTATGATAGGCAAGTGGGAGATTATGGGATTAACTTGGTAGGAAGGTTCATGAATTTCCATAAGCATCTTATCATACCAAGATTTGAAATTTTGGGTAGTCATGTTGAGATTGAAGGATTAGATTGGAATTGGATGAATATGTTTTGGAGGGGAAGGATTATGAAGATGATGTTAAATGAAGATGAGGATTAGGACTTGACTTGGAATGATGATGGATTAGATTTGATTAGATTTGGATTGGAATTGGATGAGTCCTTGGATTAGGACTTGATTTGGATTGGAATTGGATGAGTCCTTGGATTAGAACTTGATTTGATTGGATGATTGATTGGATTTGATTGGATTGAATTCGATTAGATTGGATTAGATTTGATTTGATTTGATTTGATTGGATTGGATTGGATTCGATTTGATTGGAATTGATTTGGTTGGATTAGTCCTTGGATTAGGACTTGATTTGATTTGATTGGATTGGTATTTAGATTAGGACTTGATTTGATTGGATTGGTCCTTGGATTAGGACTTGATTGGATTGGAATGGGTCCTTGGATTAGGACTTGATTTGATTGGATTGGTCCTTAGATTAGGACTTGATTGGAATTGATTGGATTAAAGGATTGGATGATTGCTTGATGGAGGATTGGATAGCCGGATTAGGAAGATGGATGGATTTGATTGATTGGAATTTTGGAGATTTGATCGGATTAGAGGGAGAATGATTATGAAAGAACGGATATATAATAGGAAGAATAAAGGGGGAGGCTACCCAAAGTCGGATGAATGATTTGGACAAAATATTGGTTGAAGAAGGATGATTATTTGAACGGATGAAAGTGGATTGTGAATTGGAGAATGTCTTGGATAGATAGAAATGGATTAAAGATTTGATGATGACAAGATGGAATTTGGAAAGAGGGATGATTGATTGGTTGTGGGGGATGGACTTGGTAAGAGATGTCAAGTAAAGAAAACACAATAGTCAAAAGAAGTTAGACTCAAAAGACACTCATTCTCCTTCACAACATATCCTATGGCGAGAAAAGACAATAGTCAATGGATCCCAATTGGTTTCCCAGCTACGCTTACCCAGAGCAGACACTTAGATGCTTGACCCCACTAGCTCCCCTCCACGACACTCACTTCTCCAGGGCAGCCAAGCATCAATTCCCATGAAAACTCCTCATGGCGAACTTTGTGTCTCTACTAAGGGTCGTAAAAATATGGGCAGCTTCGGAGGTTTGACCTTCTGTACCAATGACTAGAAGGTTTTTGGCCACTATGCACAAGGTGCTTAGTATGTCTTCCTGTTAGGAGCTACCCCTTGTATTTGCGCAAGCGCAATTGAGGCCTATAGCCCAAGGAAGCACCAAGAACTTAGTAGTCACGCAAGCGTGATTGAGATCTCTAGGATCCTACTAAGCAACCAATGTGAGAGTGAACTCTCACATAGCCCCAACCATTGACCCTTTCATCATAAATGGCCTATTTATTATAGTGAGTTGGGAACCCCAGGTCTGGGTGTACTCACTTGGGTCGTTCCCCTCTCACCGGCTCAAAGAGCAAGTTGGGAGGGCAAACCTACTAAGGGTAAACATGCAACAAACAAGAAAAGGTTTGAGGGTCGGGATTTCTGATTGTCTATCCAGACAAGAGCATACTCTCCTACCTCTACACTTTCCTCAAACACAAAAAGCAAGAGTTCTTTTACCCCTAATTAAAATCTAGGTGCCTAGAATAAAAAGATTAAGAAAAACACAATGTTTGGTTGGATTTCCTTGGGCAACCTGCAAAAAAGTGGATTAGTAGTTATGTTGTTTGAGCAAGATAGTCTTTGGAAAGCGGGAACTTGGACTAACATTCTGCAAAAACACTTGTTAGGTTGTCAAAAACATCAAAAACTCCTGATCCTGAAATGCCCTGAAATTTGACTGTCTGAAATTTGGAAGATCTTCAAAAAACTAGATTTTGCATTATAACTCCTGGAGGTCCAAAACCCCTCTCAAACATCCTGACAATATATATGGAATATAACATAAAGTATAAGAAAGAGAAAAGAGAAGAGGAAATGTCACTTATACTTAAATGTTATACTCTATATATAAAACTCCTAAAAAAAACTCTCTTTTTTTTATATGAGTAAACATAAACATAAACTCGTACGAGTTATTCTACAAGCTCATATGACAAATCCCAGAAAACCATACGACAAAACACAGAAACTCGTACAAGTTTCAGTAGAGAGGACAAAAAGCAGAAAGAAAAGAATCAACACAACAAATATACATAAACTCGTACGAGTTTTCTCAGTCGCCCATATGACAAATCTCAAATGCCCATACGAAAAAAGAAACAGAGTCGTTCTAAGTTAGATAGAAACTCGTACAAGCTTTCGCGCTGAAGTGGAACCTGCGACAAAAATTCACAAAAACTTGCAAAAAGAGGTTAAATTTAGGGACATGGGTCCCACCGGGCATGCCATAATGAAGTGGGGAAAACGGGATGAAAGGTCAAATGATCAAAATGATAATTAAATAAACAAGAAAACCATAAAATATCAAAAGATCATTTTATACCTTTGCTATTTTACCTCTTCCTCGAATTGAGCCTTCGGTGAAGTTGAATAACACCTCTCTTCAACTTGATTGGATGGGCTCCTTCTTGATGGATGTGGAATGCTCTCCAAATGATCAACAAAGTAAGTGGATTCTTGGATTGGATTTGGATTGAAAGATTAAGGATGCATGGATTCGATAGAGGATTATGAAGAGGATGAGAGAAGAAATAGGCAACATGACAATGCATGAGAGGTGGATGATTTGTGAGGAGAATAGGCTCCAATTTATAGATTGGATGAGGCCAATGGAGGGCCAAGATTGATTTGATTATGAAGGGTTGAGATTGATTTTAGATAGAAGGCATGGATCAAGGGTGTCTTGGGAAAATAAATAGGAATATAAAATTCCTTGGGAAAAAGGGGGGAGAAATTTGAATTTCAAATATGAGGAATTAAAATTTCAAAATAAGGATGCATTGAGGGATTATTTCTTTGAGAGACTCAATGTTGATGTGACATGAGTGGGAATTAAAAATTGAGGGATAATGATAAGCATGATTATGAGAGATTCTAGAAGGATTAATTAGGTTGAGTGGGATTAGGAAAAGTGATTTGTAGGAATCACATGACTAGGTTAATTAATTAGAAATAATTAACTAAGTGGGTTTAGAGGAAATAATTATTGGAGGGAACTTTAGAAGAATAGGGGAATAATTAATTTATTTGATTAATTATTAGACAATAGTGATAGTATTAATTAAATTAGATTTAATTAACACTGAGGAGAATAAGGATAACACAATTAAGTTAATTAATTATGTTGATAGGCTTAAATTAATTAAATATTAATTTTAGGTGTCTACAACACTGTCTAACAAGGATCATGATACATATTACATTTCTTTGAGAGAATGCATATGATCATCGGTTACATCACAAGGTATCCATAAGGATATAATCTCCATGAGTACATCAATGGAGTGAATACATGAATCTGGTACAAAGAGAGAGTCTTCAATCTTCTCACAAGTCATCATGAACATGTCGCATGATGAACCAAAACCCAATGGGTGCGAAAAGCACTCCACCCAACCATGTGGTACCATCAGGTCCACCCCCCATGCTAGGGTATCAACCAGACCTGAGAGAAAGAAAGAAACACAAGTATATAAAACTGACACACATGAGGCTCACAAAACTACTGTCACAAGAGACTCACAAGGCTACAGTCACAAGAGACTCACAAGGCCTAAATCATGAGAACTCAATAGTAAAAAACAACTAACTTTTAGAAGCTTGAGCAATCCACATAAGGATAAAAGAAAAGCATAAGTTACCACTAGTTATGCAATAGGGAAGAGTGTCATCACTAGGTTGTCATGAGTTACCCCGGTAGGTCTTCACTAGGTCCCGACCCCCATCCTGGGTTACCCTAGTGACCTCTCTCGACCCCCAACCCCCATACAAACACTAGTGGAGCACACCAACCTTTCGAAAGGACAAGATTGGTGGAAGTTATTCCAGGCCCTTCTCTACTTACCTCAGCCCTGAACAAGCACCTGAGCGTAAGAGAGACAACAAAATTCAATCTTTATTAATGTGAGATAACTACCCATCCCAATTAATGTAAGATTAATGTAAGAGAATAAGATAACATATAGGGAGAATCCAAGGTACACTAGGAAACACCATCTAGCTCCCAAAACATACAAGACTAGAACAAATTTCATCAAAAGAGAAGCATGACTTAATCAATAATGAATTCCATAAACTCTCTTCCTAAGCTTTTGGAAATCAAATACATAAAACCACATATTTGAGTATCCCCACAATGAAAGACAAGATCCAAAAGCAAAAGCAAGGTCTCATTATGCCAAATACAAAAGAGCTCATTCAAATCTTCCAAAGAGACCATAATAACACGTATACATTAGATAGTTCCAAATCAACAATGATTCCATTAATCCATTAGCTTGATTTACTGACATCACATTATTTCACACACATAGTAATCCATTCCTACAAATTGCTTTCATTAAATTAAATGAAGATTACCCAAGTTCATATGAAAACATGCGTATAGAAATCCTAAGAAGAACTTAACCAAATATTGAGAAATAACATATGTATAAACCTAAATACATTTACTTTCTCAAGAATATATCTAATTTCCAATTAAGTCTATATTTAACAAAACACATGCATGTATATATTTTGCAAACTATAACTCTATACTCAAATATTTTAATCTAAAATATCTAATTTAATCTTTTATTCTATCTTTATCAATGTCTAGCTATAATTATCCAAAATATAACTATTTTACCCATTTTACTATCTTCATCAAAACCTAACTATATTTATCCCAAAACATATCTATTGTGCCAATATAGTATCTTAACCAAATACACTACATTTTCTAAATTATAAACATATAAAAATATTTATCTAGTCATTTGACCAATTTAGGCATACAAATGTATTAACATTTACAAAATAATGAATAGATCTGAAATATATATTAATTCTACTTTTTTTGCAGGAAATAGGGGGGCTATTGCTGTGAAGTTCATTGTTAATCTTTTTTTTTGTAGACTGTTCAATATTGTCGAGAGGGGGGGGGGGGAAGCCTCCACCATGGACCCCCCCATGGTGGTGGTGGAGATCCCACCACTGTGGGCGAGCCCACAGTAGATGGCTCCCCACTACCATGGGTAAACCCATGGTGGGTGGGGTTTCCACCCCCATGGGTGCCCATGACACCCCCAAAACCCAAACACCAGAAAAGAATTAACTGAAGAAGTTGAGAAATATAAATTCAGAGATCCCAAGAACACTTGCAAGCAAAATACCTGTGACAAGAGAAGAATGGAGGCAAAAAGGCAATAATGGCTCTGAAGAAAAAGATTATCATTCAGAGAGGGAATGAAAAAGAAAATACAATAATGATAATCTGACTAGTTAAGGATTACAAAGGGATCAATCCTTATAAAAGGAGATCAAAACCTAAAAACATAAACCCTAAAAGCAATTAATAATTAATAATGAATTAATTATTAATATTCCTAAGTTTAGCTTCTTAAATTTAGCTTAAATGAAATAGAGAAAAGGTGACTTAATTATTAAATCAATATGATTTACTTAATTAAGTAAACTAATACCTTTTACTCTAACACCCCCAGTTGAATTTTTTTTTTTAAATATTTTTGATGCAAGTGTAGGTACAACCATATAGATTTTTGTGCCTCGAAAAATGTGCCAATAAAAAATCATGCCCCAGATGCCCCTGTCACCGAAAATAGGCAAATTATATATCAAAATTCATGGAATCGACCTTCAAAATCCAACCATGAGGTCCTTTTGGGCCCAAATTGCTCCAAAAAATAGGTTCCCCCTAGATCACGAAAAAAAAACTAAGTCTTCAAACCCTCACAGATCTGGCCCCGTGAATCAAAATTTGACAAACAAAAGGTCAATCTTGACTAATTTGCACGTGCCAAATTCAATGATGAGGTCCAAATCAACCTAAATTGCACAGAATACCTGCTATATTCCCAATCAAACGAATAGGAAAGCATCATATTTGAAGCTCTGATACCATGTAAAAGTTGTGAAATGCAACCTCATAGAACCTAGTGAACACATGTATGCAAATATCATGTCACAACAATGAAAGATTCACAAAAAACAAAGATTTCTTTGAAAACCCAGAGCAAGAATATGCAATAATAATAATCAAATTGGTTAAGGATTACAAAGGGATCAATCCTTATAAAAGGAGATCAAAACCTAAAAAACATAAACCCTAAAAGCAATTAATAATTATTAATATTCCTAAGTTTAGCTTCCTAAATTTAGCTTAAGTGAAATAGAGAAAAGGTGATTTAATTAATAAATCAATATGATTTAATTAATTAATTAAACTAATACCTTTACTCTAACACCATGGCCCCTGAGACCCTCTTTATGTCCTAAAAGAGGGGTTTTTTTTTTCTTTTGGCCATAACTTGGGCATACGATATCGTTTTTTGGCAAACGAAATATCATTGAAAAGCTGGTTTCGTCTACTTTCCAAATTTGTGGGTTTCATCAACTGGTTTTGCTACTGGTACATTCTACAACTATTTGAAGTCAGAGGTGTTGTTTTCAATCCTGAGATCGTATCTTTTCACCAGTTTCTCTGTTTTTCGCAATTCCAGCGCCGTTGGGATGGTGTTTCAGATCTCTTCACAACCATCCATGCACTTTTTCCAGATTTTACTCTAGGTACATTTTATTCAGTTTTTTGTGTTTTCACTCTGGTGAATTACTTGGACAATCGTGGAAACTTCTCGTTTGCATGGAATGACTCATTTTTGGCTGTTCTTAATGTATTTCCAGTCTTATGTCTTTTTTTTACATTCTGAGGTTTCATGTAAGAACTTATGATTTTGTAATCACACTGAGATAAAGTGCCTTTGTATTGCACATGTATTATGGGATCTTGCACATCAATTTTGTGCCTTATTGTACTCGCACTATGATATAAAATGTCATGGGTGTTTGATGTTTGTCTTTGTTTGCCTTCATATCTTTCTCATGCGTGTGTGCCTTGGTTTTCACACCCTTTGTATTTGCTTGTACTTTCATGTTTGCACGGTCAGATATTCTTGGCTCTTCTTCATGCACTACATTATGGCTTTCAGATTCAGTGTACCTATCATACCCCTCCCTTGTCATCATTATGGGGGTGTTTCTACTATTGGTGCTAATGCTTCATTGGTTTCACGTTGGAGTGAGCTATGTATTCAGTATTTGTTCCTATGTGCTAGGCGGATGCAGCGGCTAGTTACCCATGCATTTTGATGAGATGGAATACTTACCATATGGACACTCTTGCATTTCGATGAGATGGAATACTTACCATATGGACACTCTTGCATTCCTATTTTTTAGAGGCAACCTTCCATTTTTCATTTGATCAATTCTTCAAATTGTTGGTACTTGTGCCATCTATATCTTCAAGTTCCAGATGTTTTGTCTATGTTTGCCATCTGATTTGGATTCAAGTAGTGTCATTGTGGGCACTCATGCAGATTCATGTCTTCTTGATCCTGACCATATTTTGTTTCAGATGAGGTTCTTATTTCAGCATCTTAGCGATCATTCTACAATAGAGTTTGCAGCTTCTTCATGCTCATCTTTTGTTCCTATCTTTTGGAACATTCTTGTTTGGAAGCTTCTGAGTCCTTCACTTGAGATTTCATCTCTTCTTGGAGAGGAGTTTTGTTCCTAGTGGGTTTTCTCCTTTTTCTCTACTTTACAGAGATTTCATTGTACTTGGGTACCTCATCAAGTCTTGTTGTCAGGACCCATTTTTAGATTTCTAGCATCTAGTCCTTAGTTTTTTTTAGCTTCTCCCTAACTTCATCTTAAGGGGGGGTGTTAAAGTAAAAGGTATTAGTATACTTAATTAATTAAATCATATTGATTTAATAATTAATTCACATTTTCTCTATTTCACTTAAGCGAAATTTAGGAAGCTAAACTTAGGAATATTAATAATTAATTCATTATTAATTATTAATTTCTTTTAGGGTTTATGTTTTTAGGCTTTGATCTCCTTTTATAAGGATTGATCCCTTTGTAATCCTTAACCAATCAGATTATTATTATTGCATATTCTTGCTCTGGGTTTTCAAAGCAATATTTATGTTTTGTGAATCTTTCATTGTTGTGATAGGTTATTTGCATACAGATGTTCATTGGGTTCTGTGAGGTTGTATTTCACAACTTTTACATTAACTACACAAAAAAATTAACAGAAATAAAAACAAAGAATTTTATTTTCATTAATAAATATATATATAACAAAACAAACTAACAAGGATTCCCAAAATATTACTTGAGGAGAGAACAATATACATTTTTTTTTTTTAATTTTAAATCCAAGAATCTAAACGCACAAATTCACCAATAAACACATTCTAGCCCCTAAATTGTTTTTTCCAAATTATTTTAACAGAGATAAAACAAATTTCACAAAACAAGGTCACAAATTGAATCTTTCCAGATATCATATTTGAACCCGAAAGTAATATTCGGAATTCTAATCCCCAAATCATTTCCAGATTTCACAATATACATTTATTTTAACCCAGATCACAAATAAATCTCAATAATCCAAAAACCCAATTTAATAGACAATCCATTTAAAATTTTCTCTATTAAAACAATCAATAAGCTGATTTCAACCCAACTAAAATAATTTCTACATGCGAGAAACAGATCTAGAACCCTACCTGCAAAACGCTATCTGGTAACCATGCACAAAGACAGAAGCAAAAACCTCCAGAAGATTCACGACGAACACAATATGACAGGCACACAATACCAGTAGCTTCAACAAATTATTCAAATCCTCTTTCACCAAATCCATAGCAAAACCCAAGACAACCTCCATTGATTCTCCCTAAATTCCCCTTTTCAAACCCATTTTCCCCAAATAAAATTTCAAAGTCATAACCAGAAAAAAAAGCGTACAATGAACTTCATGGCAAAAGCCCCCCTATTTTCCCCCAAAAAGTAGAATTAAAACATTTCCCAAATGTAACCCCCAAAAAACATGCAAAACCCCTCCACATTAAATTCATTAATTATTTTACTATTTTCTTTTTATAACTCCCACACATGCAGGCTTTAAATTTGAAATCAATTAATTATTAATTATCCCTTTTAAAATTATTCATCCAAGAGCACAATAAAATCCAAAATAAATATCTAGTTCTCTTTTAATAAATTATTTTCCAAACAATAGATTAGATTGAATCACTTAACTATGTAATTAACTAAATATAACAATGAGCAATCTTATAATTATATTAATTAATTAATCATTAATATTTAGCTGTCATTAATATTAAATAAATATTAAACTATACACAGGGGTAACAATTGCGGCAAGCCAAACGCGAAGGACCAATCCGACGACTACTGATATGGCCGAACAAAAATGCACAAGACTAACAACAACCACAAGGATAGCTGACAGAGATCATGTTCCATAGGAACGATGACACGTCAAAAGGGCCTGACTGATAACTCCGACTTTCCACTTTACCATTGGGTAATAGAGCAGGCTCAGACCTAAAGATTCGGGTGGAGTCGATGCTCGGTACCTGCAACTGCATAAACAAACCATCGCACATGTACATACGACCATATAATAATATATCGTGAAAAGAGAATGGAAGCGACACAGCTTGTTCGTAAACAACAGTGCGACACTTTTTACTTTCACCCAAGCACATCAAGAATAAATCACAATGTATATCTGAACAATTAAACATCGATAAATATAAATACTAAATCATAACATCACATATATCAATATCTAACTATCAGAGCACGAATAACAACATATAATCACATCAACATGTAAATCATCCATCCATAAAGCATATACCATAGATAGCCACATAAATTGCAACAAAGGTCATCCTTAGTCAAACTTGGCTAAATCAAGTCTGATCAAGGAAGGGGCATTACAATCGCTTACAAGTTATCAAACTCACTCTTAAATGTCAAAAATGGAGTATTTGTAGAATTTCTAATTGCAAATATCATTGGAGTTATAAAATATTTTACAACATTTCTCAAGTGTTGTAGTTATTCTTTGAGTTATTTTTTAGTTTCTTCATCTTTAGAAAAAAATCCAACTCAAGAGAAGTTGGGCCCATGGGCCAATAGTAAACAAATAAGAAGAAATTGAGCTACCTATTTTGAGGATTACTTAGAGGTGATTCCACTGTATAATATTGAGAAGAAATTTTTAGAAAGGACTAAGTTATCTATTGATCCATTTTTCACCCTTGCCATCCATTTCCTTTATGAAAATGGTATCATATTGTGATTGTGTCTTGTTGAGAGGAGACTTATGTGTCTAAAATATATCCTCTCCTCTTCTAAGTTATTCTTCTCTTTTTCAATATTTTCTTTCTAGCATCTTTAGTCTATTCGTCCTTTTGGTTCTTTAAGATGATTGACGTTGTAGAAGTAGGTGGTCTTGGTGGTGACCTACTAGAAGGATGGGAAGTAGTTCTTCTAAAAGAAGGGGATGATGAAAATTCCACCCACTCAGTTGACTTATATACAATGATGGAGAAGGATCAATGAATTTAAGCTAACTAAGGTAGATCTATTGTGAAAATAGTGCTACCTCTCCATCCGTCCCCTCTTACTCCTCTATTTGTTCTTTTCTCTCTCCTCTTCTACCTCCCTCCCCTCTCTAGGTATCTCCCTCCCTTTCTTCCCCCCTCTCTCTATCTCCCCATCCATATATACCCCCATATCTATCACGCTATCCCACGCTCTTTTATTCTCTCTTCCACTTGTATTCTCTATCTACTATTTAGGTTATCACCTCTCTCTCCCCTCTCTAGGTTTCTCACTCCCTTCCTCTCCACCTATTTACCTCTACATCCATGTCTCATTACCCACCTCTCTCTATCCCCCTCTATCTATCTCAATCCTCTCTCTCGCCATAGGTCTCTCATATCTCTTTCCCCATCTAGTTCTCTCACCTATCTATTTGTCCTCTCTCTAGTTATCTCCCTCTTTCTCCCCCTCTATCTACCTCCCCCTTTACCCCTATCTATTTTAAAACTCTCTCCTTCTCTTCTCTCTCTTCCCTCACCTCTTTATCTCCTCCCGCCCTAGATTTTTTACTCCATCCATGTCTACCTCTCCTTCAATCCCCTCTTACTCCTCTCTCTCTTTATTCTTTAATCTCTTCTCTTATCCCTCACTCCCATTTCTAGTTATCTTCATTCCTTTCTTCCCTTCTCCCTTTCTATCTACCTCTCCCTCCTTACCACTCTCTCTCTCTCTCTCCCTTCGCTACTAATTCTTATTCTCTCTCTATTGTCTACATCATCAACTTTCCATCACACGCTCTCTCCCCCTCTCTAGGTTTCTCCCTCTTTCCCACTTTCCCTCTCTACATCTCCATCCATATCTCATTACCTACCTCTCTCTATCCTCCTCCATCTATCTCAACCCTCTCTCTCTCCCCATCTAGGTCTCTCACCTTTCTCTGTCTTTCCTTTCCTCCTTACCCCCATCTTTATCCTTACATCCTTCCCTCTCTCTTCTTCACTCTCCCTCTCTTATTATTTCTCTTTCCTAGTTCTTTCCTCTCTACCTCCTTACCCATCTTTCTCTTTTTGTGAAATTATCTCTCTTATTTTATTCTCTCTCTCCCCCTCACCTCTCTACCTCTTCCCTCTCTTGGTCTCTAAATCTCTCCTTACCACTACTCCCTCCCTCCTTTGCTCTAAATTTCTATTTATTCTTCCCTCTCTCCTCTTATCTCTCTCTCCCTTGTATAGGGTTTAGATAATAGGTTGTAGAATATAAGGTTTAGGGTATAGGGTACAAGGTTTAGGGTACACAGGGTTGAGGGTATTGGTCATATTGATGCTATTGGCATTAAATTATCATTGATGTCAACAGTTGAAGAGATGCATGAGACAGAGATGTAGGATGATGAATGTCCCAGATGAAGGTCATATTGAGATTGTGTTGTCTCAGGTTGGCGAAGCTGAGCAAAGAACAGTGAGAACAATACAAGCAAGCTGAATAAGTATGGCGTTTGCATGTAGTCAAAGGCCACAAAGAAGATAGAGAAGAAAATTTGAGTTTATTATCGAAATTGCAGTTGGATAGAGGACAAAGGCAATAGTGCTACGAAGGCACTAGGTGAACTAGCTCAACTCAGAAAAGGTGTTGTTGCAGTACAGTATTTCATACTGTGTTATCCATATACTGTTACAGAGAGAGCACAACATGTGTTTATCACCATAGTTATCACATTTCTGTAGGTGAGACATTAACTAATACCAAGGTAGCTGAAAAATTGCAAAAACCCTTATGTGGTTTTGCGGGAAGTAAGGGCATAACACATTGTGATTATCGCCACGGTAACTGCTATTTTGCAGGTCAACACTTTGCATTCACCAAGCTAGCTATTAAACCGCGATAAGAGGAGATGACAACATACTGGGCTTATTGCCATAGTGAAGATAGAGAAGAGAGGGTTATCGTTGTTTTGCAGGTCAACACTTTGTGTTGACCAAGGTGGTTGTGAAACTGTGGCAAGAGAAGCAGATAACAAACTGTGTTTATCGCCATAATGAAGATGGAGAAGAGAGGGTTATTGCAGTTTTGTAGGAGAAACATTAACAGCTACTAAGGTAGTTGTGAAACTGCAACAAGAAAAACACATAACACGTTGTGTTTACCGCCATAGTTGCCACCAGTTCAACACTCTACCCGAGAGTCCACCGTGGATAATATAGTTATATATTTTACTAGTGGCTTCAAGTGATGGTTATGCATGTACTTTTATAAGATGGACCATTGTCAATTTGGTAAGAATGACCATTGTATGATTTTACTATGAAAGGAAGATAGCACACATGACGCAAACCATTGTATCCCAATGTTGGAATCCAACTATATAAAAAATGAATTATGAAGCATGCAACAAGGCATGAATTTAAAAAAAATAAAATTATATCATGCTTTGTTGCAAGAAAATATAAAGGAAAAGTCCCTTTCACAACCTTTCCCTTTGGGTAATAGAGGTATGTGCACCTCAACAAAATTGTGCACATAGAGGTAAAATAGAGGTATGTGCACCTCAAATTAGGACTAAATTAGGACTGTTATAATCTTCATTATTGTTGTTTATGTAAGTTTATTATTTTATTCGCGTGACATTATCCATAAAAAGGGATTAACATTTCTTGAACATGTGACTAATTTCATCTATTTTGTCAAAGGAAGAGTATGTAAACAAAAGAATTGAGTGGTTTTTGTATTCTAATCCATTTTTGTACTATAATGAACCAAGCTTGTCCACGTTGAGAAACACAATGTGTAATTTAACTTGCTCTTTCATATTTACAATGAAATCCTATCACAACCCTGTAGTAATACAAAATGAGGAATATAGTTTTTTGGGTTGCACTTATCTTTGTTACCTAAAGAGGAAGGTTGTAAAACTCAACGTTTACTCTGATGGTAGAGAAATATAGATATTAACCTATTTTAATGATTAACTAAACAAGAACAAAAAATCATAAATTAAAAGATAGAGAAATATTCTATTGAATGGTTTAAAATTTTTGAAAGACAAAATGGGAAAAGGAAGAAAAGAAAAAAGAGAATGCAAAACAATTATCCTCTTAAAGCATATATGAGGTCTAAAATGAAGAAAAATATGTCTCTCATAGTTAATATACATGAAGCATATTATCAATTTGTACAACTTTTAAAGAGGAATATTGTCCAAGTTTATCTAATGGTCTCTTGCCCATAACACATTAGAAAGACCATAATATTATATTAGTAACTCAAAATTAAGTATCATTCTTTTTAATTTGTATACTTGTTGAAGAGGGATACAATGAAGCTATTAAAATTTCTATAATTTATTACCTCTTGTATGTGACAATGCTTTAGTAAATTTTTTGGTCTCTTGCTCATGATACTAGGAGACATTTGATTCATAGAAAAATTCTTAAGATATTGTAACAACTAGATGAAAAAATCATTTCATATTTCTTAGTATCTATGCTTCCTTGCGATAGCACATTTAAAAACCATGGCTATAAACATTGAGCTCAAATTGGATTTATTGCAAACATATAAAAGTCATAAAAGTGAACCTAGTTGAAGTGAAGGAAGGATTTGAACATAATGACTAAGTGCAATATGTAAGAAAGATTTCTAAAATTTACAAAATTTAGATGTATATTTTGTATTTGTAGGTCCAATTTGAAAATAAAGGATAAAACACTCATCAATTTATATATATATTGTCTATATATTTATGCTAAATACTAAATGTAGTAATTTTTGTACGAAAACAATAGAGAATATAATATTTATCATTCTATATGTGCTCACACTTTTACTTATGATTTTGGGATCTATATTTTAGTTCAAAGGCTAACCATGATTATTCATACAATCCTTTACCAAAACATACTAGTCCTATAGGACCACAAAGTAGAATAGTCTTATAATTTCCAATCATGGATTTATTCCTTTTCTATTTTCATAAGTATAACCTTTGAAATTTTTATTATTTGCCCCTGTTTGTCCATTTTCCATTTGTCCATTTTCCATTGTCTCAAAGATAAAATTACATGGTAAATTTGTGGTTAATGTAAAGCATTTCATAGAGTTATATTGCATCTTTATTTTTTGTGCTGTGTGCATTGCTAGTTATATCACCACTTATTAAATGCATTTGAATGGTCAATGTTATCTTACTATTTATTGATTGCCATGTGCTTGGCTTGCTAGAGATACACATTTCAATTGTATTTAATACGAGGTCATTTTTCAAAAATAGAGAGTAATGTATGTGATTCCAATCCTATGAAGCACTTAAGGTAAGAAAGAATAAGAATATTCATATAAAATGAGTATAATTAAATATTCGTATAAAAGGAGTATAATAGATTAATAAAATTTAGTTGAAATATCATTTAGGAATATATATTATTGATAGTAAATTGATCTATAGGATCAAGCTTATATCTAATGCATATATAGGGAACAAAAAGTTTTAAAAACTCTTTAAAAAAAGGATGTTATTATAAAACGAAGAAGTGATTTTAGTCATAGATTTGATTTATTTTTAAATATTAATATAATTAGTCTTGTTAGTGTTGATGTTTATTAATTTTTAAAAAAATTTAATAGAATGGATATGAAGACTTTTTATAACTTTTTTTTTTTTGGGCAAAAGTGGCAAGCCACTAATATATATATTAATAAAAAGAAAACTGATTCAAGAGCTCAATAGGGAAAGAACCAGGAAGAAAACCCTATATCCTTGCTCAGATACAATGAAAAAGAGGAAAGGAGGCAAAGAGAAGAAGCCACCCAATCTGGAGAGATAGATAGGGACTGCTCATAGAGTGAGTCGCTTAGGGGCCAAAATTAGAATAAACAGTCGAGGCGAGACCAGAGGAAATCATAAATAACCGGCCCCCTTAACTGGTTACCGTGGCGACTGGGAAGCGTGGCTCTGAATGTCGGAGCACTGAAGAGCTGCAACAACCGGTTATCGATTTTGTTGTACCACTGCTTTGATACCGGTATGAAGTCCTGATGACTTTTTATAATATTAAATAAGAGGCAAAAATATCTATTGAAAAAACCATAAGGATTGTTACAAATAGAATAATAAAATCATATTTGCAAGTTACAAAGAGTTTAATACAACATGAAAACATTAAGGACATGTTGTGAAGTTTAGAAACCTAACAATTTTATAGAGAGCCCATCTTACCCTAACCTTTTTTGTATAAAAAATGTGATGATGGATAAAATAGAGGATTAGCAAGAATGATTGAAATGGATGATCTAGAGTTGAAAATGATGGCATGATATTATTTGATTAATCTAATTATTGACATGTTTTCTTGCTATAATTTAATAATTGTATGTAATACTAACTACATCAATTTAAGATGAGTTGAAACTATCTATATTTGAATATACAAAAACATGTATGTCACATTGTAAAATAAAGGTTGGAAACCCTTATTTAATTAACTCTAAGTAATTATAACATTCCTTACATGGTTAGTTTAGTTTCAATGTACTTTTCTTCTTCTAAAAATCTATTATTCAAAATTAGTATGAAAAAAATTATATACATTAAACAAATTTCATATATATAAAGATTAAAATTTTGAAATAGATTTGAAAATTTCGATGGCGAGAGTCTAATATAAGTTATATTTCAACTTCAATTAAGTGTTTACACAATGTAGAAATATTGAATGAAAAATTACATTGTTGCTACTTATAAAACAATATATAATAATAGAAGAAAATACTATAACAACAATAAAGGGAATAGTGTGATTAAGAAGAAGAATAATAAGTAATTTGTATTTTCTATAAAATAAATGTTTGCAAAGTGAAAAAAATAACAATCTAACTAATATAGAAGCTTATAAACTATACAAGAAAAAATATAAATATTTATCATCACCATATTTTAGACTCAATCCAAATTAATGTAATTCTAGACAACATAATATGTATTTCAACAAGCATCAATAATGAAAAAATTTAGAAACATAAGGATCATAGAAATTATATAAATGAATATCTTATTAGTAATGAAAAGGTCATTTTCATTTTGAAATTATCAAGTTTGTATGCTATGAAGAACTCTTATATTATGAAAAAATTGGTAAACAAACAAAATCTACCTTCAAATTTAGGCTTTCATTAGAGCTATAGGTTAATATAGAAAAAAACACAACACAATTTCTTAATGTACCATGAAACTTACAACATCATGTTCTAAATACAATTGGCAATGTAATCATTGATCACTTATCAAAAGTGCTTTGATCAAATTTTTAAATCAAAATTTTAATTCCTTTTGATCCTAAACATGTTTTCTTCATTTTCTTGAGTGGTTAGTTTGTACCTACACCCCGATTGGCTCGATCATGACCACCCTTGGGTCATGTACCTACAAGGAGTTCAAGTCAATCATGTGTGCGAAATCGGAAGCATACTTTTTCAAATAGGAAACATGAAATACATCATGCAACCGGGCAAGAGCTGGTGATAGAGCAATTTTGTAGGCAATCGGGTTAATGATTTCCAAAACTTCAAAGGGTCATACATATCATGGGGCTAGTTTGGAAGACTTTCCAAATTTTATGGCACTCTTGTTTGGTTTTACCCATAGAAGCACTTTCTCTCCCACCACAAACTATCTGGGAGTACGTTTTTCATCTGCATAGCTTTTCTATCGAACGTTAGCTTCTGCTAACCTTTTTCTGATCAGCCTTACTTGCTCTTCCATTTCTAAGAGCATTTATGGACTAAGGGTTATCCGATCTTACAACTTATCCTAGCTGATAGGAGTTCTACACCTCCTTCCATATAGTGCTTCGAAGGGTGTCATCTTAATGGATGGTTGGTACAAATTGTTGTAGGCAAATTCAACCAAGGGAAGATAACCCTCCCATTTGTATTGTTGATCCATGCAGTACATTCTTAAAAGGTCCTCTAAAACTTGATTGACTCTTTCTATCTAGCCATCTATTTCAGGGTGATATGTAGAGCTAATGTTCAACTGAGTTTGTAAAGCTACAAATAGAGTTTTCCAAAATCTGGATGTTGTTTTGGCATCCCTATCTCAAATTATTTTCTCTGGTATTCCGTGTAACCAAAATATTTCTTGCATAAATTTATAGGCTATGATAGGCGCTCCATCTGTCAGGTTACCTGGAATAAAGTGAGCTACTTTGGTTAATTTGTCAACCACTACTAGAATGACATTATGCTTGTTCCTAGACATAGCCAATCCCTGGACAAAGTCCATGTTTATTATCTATCATTTTCAGTCAAGTACTGCATTGGGTTGTAACAACCCTGTTGGGTGTTTATGTTCAGCTTTAACTCGTTGACATTCGAAACAGCTGGCCACAAACCTTGCGGCATCATTTTTCATCCCTTTCTAGAAATACAAAGGTTTGATGTCAATGAGAAGTTTAGTAACTCTTGGATGTTCGTAGTAGGGTGCAAAGTGTACTTTCAACACTAAATTTCTTAATTCGGTAGACTCAGGTATATACATCCTACCTTGGTATCTTAGAAGTCCATTAATTTCAATTTGGAAACCTTCATACCTTGGATCCTGGGGATTAAGTCGTAGGGATTTTTTTACCTACTGGTAATATATATCCCCTCCTAACAACTGTAGGACACAGTTTTTGAAATCAATATGTACTGCAGTAATGGCATTGATACGGCGTTGATGACTCAATGCATCTGCCACTCGGTTTTCTTTACCCTTTATGAAGTTGAACTCAAAATCGTAATCTAAGATTAGTTATAACCATCGTCTTTATGGTGCATTGAGATTGGTTTAGATGAAGATGTATTTCAACCCTTGGTGATCTAACCGAACCTCGAATGGTTTACCTAGCAAATAGTGACGCCACATTTGCAGGGCATGAACTATTGCCACGAGATCCAAATCATGTGGTGCATAATTCTGCTCATAGTTTTTAATCTTCTGGGACTCATTTTATTACCTGTTTGTTCTACATAAGAACTCCACCCAGTCCTTCCCCTGAAGCATCAGTCACTACCAAGAAATGGTCTTCGAGATCTGGCACCTTTAGGATTGGTGTCATGGTCAACTTCTCTTTGAGGATCTCAAAAGCTGCTTGGCACTTTTTAGACCACTCAAATCTTTTACCCTTCCTCTGCAATGATGTGATGGGATGTGCTATACATGAAATTTTCATTACGAACTTTTTGTAATACCCATCTAAACCCATGAAACTTCTTACTTCATGCATATTTCTTGGAGTTGGCCACTCAAAAATTGCTTTAATCTTTGTCGGATCTTCTGATATCCCCCTGGCTGAAATTATATGCCCTAGGTATTGTACTTCCTTTTGGAAGAAGGTATGTTTAGATAGTTTCCCATATAGATTGTTTTCCCACAAGCATTGTAAAACAAATTGTAAGTGTTGCAGATGTTCTTTCTCATTTTTCGAATATATTAGAATGTCATCTAAGAATACCAAGACGAATTTTTTGAGGCAATCATGAAATACGTTATTCATTAAATTCATGAAACCAGTCAGGGCATTGGTGAGCCCAAATAGTAAAGCAGTGAACTCGTAATGCCCATAACAAGTTCTAAAGGCATTTTTATGGATACATCATCCCTCAATCTCAACTGATGGTATCCAGATCGCAAATCGATCTTAAAGAAGACTGTTGATCCATGCATTTCATCGAATAAATCATCAATGCGAGGTAGAGGATATTTTTTTCGAATTGTCATCTTATTAAACTTCTTGTAATTAATGAAAATTTAGAGAGTCTCATCTTTCTTCTTGATGAATATCATTGGTGCCTCCCATGGCGACACACAAGGTCTTATCAATCCTTTATATAATATTTTATGAAGTTGTTCTTTTAACTCCATCAATTCAACTGTTGTCATATGATAGGGTGCTTTTGGATACTAGAGTTGTCTCTGGTATCAATTCGATAGAGAAATCGAATACCCTTTTTGGTGGCAAACCGGGCAGTTCTTTTGGAAACACATATTGATAGTCTCGAAGACAGGGATACTTTTCTTCAAAAGACTTTCAGTTTCCTACTTTTGCTAAATTCTTCTCCATGATGACCATATTTCTCATACATCATCATGTCATCTTGATACTTAACATCCTTTAAGTCATTGATTTCTTCCATTTTTACTGCAAACACTTGGCAGCCTTTCCTTTCACTTCGTCTTAACTGCATGGCAAAAATTTGTCGCACTCTAACTTTTCGTTGGATTCCTTGCAAGAATACCTTGTTGCCAAAATAATCTTGACACTCAACTGACTTGTCAAAGCAATTGACCTTAGCCTTGTGTTGTCCCAACCATTTCATTCCTCAAATGACATCATAGGTGCCTAGAGGTACTACAAATAGGTCAACTTTTGTGGTGAAGTTTTAAAAAATCTACTCTTGCCCCAAACAGGCATTGCTCTTCCCAAGCTATTGTCTAGTTTGCATACTCTACAACCTAGGAGTTAGGCATAAGGCCAACTCTCTTAAGAGACTTACTAAGAAATTTAGGTGAAATAAAATTTTCAGTGGCTCCTATATCAAGGAGTATAGTAATAGGAATACCATGTAAAGTACCTAGGGTTTCCACCGGAGTAAATTGATACTCATCTTGTTGATTATCAACTATTGCATGAATTCTTTGTTGAGGTGGCAACATATTTCTCTATTGTTTCCCTCCATATTTTTTAGTTGGGCACTGGTTGACGTAGTGATCACCACCACAAATAAAACAACCTCCTGGCAATCCTTTCTTTTATGTTTTAGTGTTATTTCCCCCATTGTCTCTTATGGGTTTGTCATAGCCCTTTCGATCTCCTTGGCTATTTTTCCAACCTCCTTTGTACCCTTTATTGTTCTTATTATTTGATCCATATCTATCTCCTTTCTTCTTAAAGGTCTGAGAAGATTGTGTATAGTTTCTCTTTTTCCTGTTCCTATCTCTTATTGAATCATCCTTGCGGAGTTTTTGTTCTTGCCTGATAGCCTTTTCATAGGCTCCATCCATAGTTGTAGGAGCAAGGACATCCATTGAACCTCCTATTCAGTTATTCAAACCCATGATGAATTTCCTGATCTTGTATTTCTCGTCCACTTGGAAATGAGGCACATATTTCAGTAACCGGGTGAACTTTTCCCAATAAGCATGGACAAAAAGTTCCCCTTGTCTCAAGTCCTGGAAATCTGTCAATTTTTGCTCAAAGAATAGTTGCGGCAGCCACCTTTGCCTAAATACTCCCACAAACTTATTCCAGGTTATGCTATCTAATCTCATACCAAGTTTGTCCTTATTTTTGTCCCACCAACCAACAACTTCTCCGGTTAGTTGGTAGGCTCCCCAAATAACCTTCATGTTTTTTGTGTAGACCCTGATTTCAAAGTATTTTTCTATGCTCGTAAGCCATGCTTTGGTGGAATCTCCTCCTTCGGATCCATCATATTGAGGATTTTTTACTTTTTTCATATCATCAGATATGGATCCCATTATTTGTTTATCTTTACGGTTCTCGATGTGGGATTGAGTCCCTTGGAACCCACTCTAACGAGTTTTCTCATGTTCAATATGTTTGTCTCTAAAATGAGAATCATATTCATCGTTGTGGGTTTGGGTGTGACCACTTCCTTTTTGCTCCAAAACTTGGAGCCCATTCTAAGTGTTTTCAACCATATAAATAAGTTTGTCTAGTTTATCAATTCGAGTTTCCAGAACTCTGAATTCTCCCCCACCTTCTTGGTTTTGAGACATGTTATTGTTTCTTGTTTAACCTATTATTCTAGAACATGCAGTTTTAGTTTCTATCTAATTTCATCAATTAAAAGTATGAAAATGAAACATAAATTTTACATGATCCAAAGTTGATATATTTTTTTACCATATATACCATGTAAAGTTCTATCTAAGAGTTACTTTCAAAAGCAGTAAGGGGTTTTTGTTTTTCAATATATACAATGTAAACTCTATCTAAGAGCTACCTTAAAAAACAATCAAGTATTTTGTCTTTCATTATATACCATGTAAAGCTCTATCTAAGAGCTACTGTTTGATTTAGTCATGGGCTCTTCCCGCCCTTCAAAATCGAAAAAGGGCACTAATCGAAAACCCAAAGTGGGTATCTATGTCTTCTTTGGTTCTTTAGGCTTTTAATTATAGCAATGTTAGATCTTGTATCCTCAGTTGTTGTATTAGCAGGTTTGGGTGCTTTGTTGCCTAGGATTTTAGTTCGCACTACTGTCTTCCTGGCAGCAGTCCATGGTTGTCTTTCTTTTATAATCCTCTTAAGGGCATCTATTAAGATTTCATCATCAAATGGCAATGAGCAGCATGTGTAATCATGCTTGAGATTTGTTACTCTCCATAGCTGAGAGTAAACTAGATCTTGTATTTATTTTCGCTTTGTTGTGTGAATCAACATCCTGGTACAATACCAAAATATTTTGTCTCAGTTATCTATACTAAGATTGTTGTTTGTAGTGAGCCTTAGGTTCAGTGTTAACACTGGTGCTCTCATACCATATGTAACATGTGTTAGTTTCTTACAATGCATTAGCAATAAAGATTTATTTCCTTGACTAGAAGGCTCAATTCTCTATTATCACTAACTCATTTATAAGGAATTCATTCAATTGTCAACCTGGGAACGTATACTTGAAATAGGATTGCATTCTATGTGCACTAAGAGACTTATGAGGAACACTAATTCAAACTTGAAACAAATAAACAAGAAAGTAGTGAAAAACATTAGATTTTAACATTGCTTCTACTGACATTAACTTGTCCTATTGAATGTGAAGCTTATAATTCTATGCGAGAAATAAACTAACCCAACTAGTAACTAAAACTTTGTTTTTCTTTGGTTGCAAGAACAGTCATAGAATGAAGTTTTTGTTGTTGTAGGACAGTCAACCGAAAGACCTTAAACAACAAACTTAATCTCAATAGTAAACTTACTTAGCAAAGCATAGAAATGAGCAAGGGTGGATGCTCCCCAAGTGGTCCCCCTTGGTTGAGCCTCCAAGATTCTAACCAAACCTAAAGATTATAACATCATCTCATGCACATCAAAATTCTAAACAACAGATATGACAGAACTGAAATCTCTTGCTTTATTAAATTGTGAAAGCAAAGTACATTAAGTATTTGAAAGATAAAAACTGCATTATAAACTTCATCCACAACTGATGGATTTATAGGAAATTCAACAGCTAACTAACTACGCAGCCGATGCACTCCCAACAGACTAGGAGGACAACTTTTATTAAATGTAAAAGCATAGAAGGGTGAATCATCTCAAGACTTAGTCCAATGCATGAATATAGGCCACAACACCCTCTAGATCTTCTCAATAGACCGACACACATTCTAAAACAACAACAATTAGGAGATCTGCTAGGGTCATCAATTGCCAAATTGATTGGTTCAACAATCCTTATTTGAGTAGGACTGCAACTCTCTTAAAACAACAACCAAAGTCTCTTTGTTGGCTTAGTCTCTCTTCTTGTTGCACACATGGAAGTTAATGCACACAAACACATACTCGAACAATATTACTTCCAACCAACATTTTATCAAGCATTCCCATATGATTATAAGAGATTTATCATATCATTAAGGTTGTTTTAAGAGATGGCAAAGTTTATAGGTTCAAGCTATAAATAGACTTATATCCATCTTAACTGAAATGTCTAAACTATAAATTGACAATTCTAACATACCATAAGTCTATATAAAACAACCAAAAAGACTACCCATCATTTCCCCCCAACCTAACTAATCCTTGTCCTCAAGCATTTTGATGTTCCGCTAATGTTTCCACCCTAAAATGTGTCACTTCACTTTCCCCTATAGCCTGAACATATGGATCCCAATAGAAACCTTGATTTTCCTCTATCTCCTTCCATCAACCATCCTTAGCTTCCTTATTAGCAGTCTGCAGGTTCTTCCAATCTGGAATAGGGTATAGTAAGAGCGGAGGATGGAATGTGAGAGGAATCCACCTCTCTTGTAATGATCTTTCCATCTGCACGTACCTGGCTGCCCTCCTCAACATGGAATGATATTTTTGTAAAGAGTGTGGCTCTCGTTGTTTCAACTCATCTGTCAAATCATTCCACCACTGTGTAAGGTAGCCAAACACTAAACGGGTTGAGGTTTTATCCATGTTTGCATACTCCTGATATACCTACTCCCTTCTTGTCGAGACAAGATCCTTGTTCTGGTCACTACTCAAAATTTGGTTCCATTCACATAATACATCATCTGAGAAATATGTTTCAGCTCGAAGTTCCAATGGGGAAGTTAACTCTAAATCTCTATATTGTCTAAACTGTTGTCCCCAATTATTTTGATTTTGTATGAAGGACATGAATTCTATGAGATGGATGTCACCAATCTACAATAGTGGATTCCAATGAGTATCCACTGGCACTGCATAATTATGTAAATATAATTCACAAATTAGATTTATATCAACATCACTAGATGTTTCACAGGCACACATGAATTCCTTTGGGGTTAACAACGAAGAACACAAACTGGAAAATTTTGTTGACAGTTGATAGGATAGATATAATTCCTTTAGGTACACATAATACACTCTAGGAGAAGGTCGACATTGCACGATCTGGGGAACTAACTCCATGACCTCCCCCATATTGGTTTTCAATTTTAAAATTTCCTTATCTCTCCTATCAATTTCCTTTTGCAACCTTTTCTTTTCTTGTTTCGAGGTTTCTCGTTCTTCCTGAATAAGTTTGCACATTTGACACAATACTTCTTGACATATGAATGTTGGAGGTATGGGAAATTTCATCCTTACTTCAGCTTGCCCTGCAGAAGTTATCTACTCTACAACGACAACAAGCTTATCTAGGCCAACTACCACATTAGTTTTAAGCTGATTAGGATCTTGACATGGCACATTTAAATTAACTATCAAATTTATCCCTCCTTCCTCTTCCATGGCTACATTCTCTGATGAAAAGTTATGAGGAGGAGATGGAGGACTTTGAGCTCCGGGAGGTGAGTTGTCGTACATCAATTTTACCAATTCCTCTACAGAATTAATATCCGACTCAGTATCACTTTCAATAATCACCTGATGAGGGTCTACCTTAGCTTTACCTTTAAAGTTTAGTTTTACCTTGATTTCGGCTACTACATCTCAAATGGAAATCAGAGGGTTGGACAATCTTTATGCTTGTTCTAGCTGCAAGAAAGGCTGCATGTGAGGGTTTGGCTTTCTTTGATTTAGGCTTCAGAGGACTTTTCTTTTAACACCAAACACCTCTTTTATGTCAATCTCTTTTTGTTCTTTGGGTATATCTTTTGATGGTGTTTTATCCTTCATAGGATTCTTCTTTCTCTATTTATCAGAAATAGGGGTTGAGGATGCTAGGGTTTTTGCCTCAATGCTATTATTTGGGTTTGAAAAGGAAACCCTTGCAACAAACTTCCTTGACTTCCTCTTTCTAGAAGAAGGTTGAGCTACAGTCCCTAAATTTTTAACTTGTTTCCCTTGAAGAAAATTATCCCAAGACAGTCTAGGGTTTATGTCCTGAATACTTCTTTCTACTAATAACTTGATTAAATAGTGATGAGACACATAATTATCCCTACCTTTTTGTGTCTCAAAAGACATCTTCTTTAGCATGTGGTACAGGATGCTCGGGACGTTCATGTGTCTCCCATGGCAAAGGTGAGAAAGAAGCTGAAATGCACAACATGAAGAAGAGACTATCGACCTTCATAGGTAATGTATTTGATGATATATACAGCTACAAGAGCTTAGTCTAGATGCAAAGATCTCCTACTTGTCCCTTACCTGGAAATCTCTAATGGAGGATCCTCGGGATGTATAAATTTAGCTCTGGCTGATCTTACATCAAAAGTGTCCAAACACTTTTCCCCAATTGCAAGAAGACTAGTTACCTCGGAAATTCATTCTTTCGTGGCTATTACCTTAACCCCTCTTACCATGGCTTCCCCTTCTCGAAATGTGGATGCACACTCATGAGCTACAACATGATCAAGACTGTTGAGCTTCACAAAATAACCCAGCCATCCAGAGGCTTGAAATATTGGCACGCAGTCTGCATCTGAAAGAATAAGCTCATGGTCTACTAGTTCATGTCTGGTTGGCTATCCTCCCATTTCCTACAGAGCTTATCACTTTTGGTTCACAGAGAAATTTTCCTCTTGTTCTTCACAGAACAGTTTTCCTTCCTTCTGAATGTTCCTAGCAATTTTCTAACTTGCAACCCATAACCTTCACGAATTTCAAAGCTAATTATAGCACCTTTGTTGTTACACATACGAGCTGAAGAAGTAAGGGTGACAAGAAAGATAGTTTGAAGGAAAATAATAACTCCAAACTTAGGAAAAAAATTTAAAAATCAAGCTTTCAGAAGGTGCCCAATATGTGAATTTCATAGTTTAGTTTCACATGTGCTAAAAAAAACACATCATCTACCCTCCCCCCAACCCAAATGTTACATGGGTCCATGCATGGGAAGGGATAGGAATATAAATAGGTTGGGATATGATATGATAATATACAATGATATGAAATTACTGAAATAAAATGCAATTAAGAGTAATAAGTATAAGATGTGTTAAGGCATACCTAAAGTGTGATCCATAAGAAGTAATAATTACTAGTATTGATGTGATGGTTGTGAGATGTGCAAAACAACAAAGTTAAAGAATGAAGAGAAAATGTTTACAAATGGATGGCATGCATTAGAGAGATGAGGTGGAATGAAGATGGAAGATAAGAAGAAAAGGTTGCCATGTGGACATGGTAATGTTTTGAGAAGGTGGAAATTAACCTTAGTCAACATGTGGCAAACTTGGAAACCTGCCATTTTGTTCTGCAACAAATTTGAAATTTGTATTATTCACAAATTGTTGCAGGAACTCCTTCTTTGAATTGGGCCTATGATAAAGGCGAAGTTTGTGGTCATTCACCAATAGTTTAAAGCGGATCGGATCTATTGTGGTGAGATGAATAACCCCATTGTCAAATACTTCAGCCACTTCATATGGTCCCATCCAACGTGTCTATAGCTTGCCCTAGTTTTCTTGATATCTAGAGTCATACAGTAATCCCCAATATCCAAGGGAAAATTTATTGCTCTTAATATGTTTGTCATGCCATCAAACACGTTGTTGTTGTATGAGCTCTATATGCTAAAGTGCTTGCTTCTGATATTCATCTAAAGCATTAAGTTGCATGATGCGGTCTCGTTGTGCTTTAGAAATGTCTATATCCAGGTCTAATGTTGTCCTTAGAGTTTTGTATTCAAATTCAATTGGAAGGATAGTTGTTTTGCCATAGAGAAACTCAAATGGGGTGAAGCCAACTATGAACTCACAATACTGGTTCCCACTTTTTGACCAGCTTTGACACTTAGATGAATATTTTGAAAAAAACCTACACTTTCCGACACCTATAACTTTTAAACCGTTAAGAATTTGAAGATGATATAAACTAGTGATTTTTAACATCTTGTTTGTAGATTTTAAATATATTTTTTTCAGATTTGTTTGAATAAAATTTTATTGATTTTTCCATCTCCCTCAAAAAGTAGTTTTTTACAGCAAACAACATTTTTTAAGAGTGATGTGTATCCCGAAACGCATGATTTTTTTTCTATAAATGATAAAAACTTAATTCTTTGGAATTTTGGTTTGTAACATCAATACCCAGGGCATGTAGTTGGTTTGATAGTGATATGTTGAATATTTTTCATTTTATTAAGTTTTGAAGTTCGACAAATTATAATTTAGATATAGGTGTACGTTTGAACACATAACTTGTTCTATATATATATCAAAATTCAATTTTCTTCTTTTTTGTTAGAAAGAAAACATCAACACCTAGTGCATAGATATTTTTCAGAATTTTTTTGAATTAGTTCACTATTTTTCCCAATGCATTGAACAAAGAAGTTCATGTTCAGTGAAAAACCTACATTCATAAGAAATAAAATAAAAATATATTAATGAAATTAAATATATTAAAAATTATACTATTTGGAAAGCTTATAATAAGGACTAAATACTTTTTTTTTTAACTTTTAAATGAATTAATTTGACCCCCCAAAAGCTAATCTAAAACTGGTTTTTTATTAGCATTTGATAGATGCAAAGGAGACTCCATTGCAAGTATGATTTAGAAGTAGAGGTTATATCCAAGAAATTTTGATCTAAGAGCCTTTGATTTAACTCTCTTCAATTAATTACTTAAAATGAGACCTCTTAAAGCTTAAATCATTATATTTTCTAAAAAATGTATGATTTCAGCAAAAATCAGGACATACCAAAAAGTGGGAACCAGCTTTGTGAGTTCACTTGTTCCGTGAAATTCGGTAAGCCCATACTACCTTTGGTAATCTAGAGGCCCAAACCTTCTTGTGGGGACTCACAGTTTTTGTAAGAATGGCTTCAATTTCCCTATTAGTGACCTTTACTTGGCTATTGGCCTGGGTATGATAGGGACTGGAATTTTTATGGTGAATGCTATAGTCATTCATGAGAAGTGTGATTAAGGTGGAGGTAAATTGTGGCCCTTTATCAGTGACCAACTCACTAGGATGCCATATCTAGTAAATTTTCAACTTTGTTATCCCTAGCATGTCTCATAGCTCAATTTTCCACCCATTTAGTAACATAATTAGTGCAAACAAGTATATAAGACTTACCGTTAGAAGGAGGATCAATAGGACCAATGAAGTTCATTCCCCATTTATCAAATGGTGTAACAACTACCTGTGTTTGCAGGGGCATGTCATTAGATTAAGTTGGTCATCCCATCCTTTGGCAACGATCACACTTTTTAGTATACTTAATGGCATCCTTGTGAAGGCTTGGCCAATAATAACTAGTGTTAAGAATCTTCATGGCAGTTCTTTTGGCAGCAAAATGGCCTCCACATGGCTAATCATGGCAGGCATAAAGAATATCATACGTCTCATCTTCTCTAACACATCTACGCATAACATGATCTAGTCCAATATAGTATAAACAACTTGCAATCCAAGAATATGGAAAACTCTTTTCAACCAGTAGTCTCTTTTCTTTAGGGGAGAAATAGGGAGGAACCTTGCCTACAACTAGATAATTTGCTAGGTCAGCATACCATGGTGTATAGGTACTGATAGCAAAAAGGTGCTCATCTAGGAATGAATCATCAATGACAATATCAAGGCCAGATGTTGCAAGTCATGAGAGAAAATCTGCTACTACATTGGCTTTCACTGGTTTGTCCACTATTGTAATATCAAAGTCTCAGAGTAACAACAACCACCTAGCCAATCTTCCTGCTACCAAAGGTTTATTCATTAGGTACTTGATAGTTGCATGATCAGGTTGGACAAACACTACATACCCAGTGATATAATGCCTGAATTTGTTTAAAGCATAAACTACTGCTAGCATTTCCTTTTCTATCACTATGTAGTTCAGTTCAACTCCTTGCAAGTTCTTACTGGTGAAATAGATAGCATGTTCATTGGCTCCCTCTTTTTAACCCAAGACAGCTCCAACTGCATAATCAGAGGCATCTGTATGAACAAAAAATGGAAGCTCCCAGTTAGGGCCCCAATGATTTTTTTAGTGGCTAATATTCACCAGTTGGCTATTTTTTAAAATTTGGAAATCAAAATTTGGCTAAAAGTTCAAGTTTTAAGGTGACTTAAATCGCCACATTTTTACAAAATTTTATTTTAGTCTTATTTGAATCGCCATATAATTTATTTAATTTAATTTAATTTTTGAACTCAAAGGTTTGTCAAAATATTCAAAACATGATTGGATCAGATTCGCCAAAATTTTATAATTTATTGTATAAAATTAAATTAATTTGCCAATAAAACATTATAATTTTTAGTTAATTTAGGGTTTTATCAGCAATCTATAGTTGCCACCACTGATTCAAAATATAATCTAATGACCATCATTGCATTCCATGAGGTAAATTGTACCTACAAGTTGTAATGCTCAAGGGGGTTGAGTTGCTTTTCAATTGTTGACCTCAATGGAAATCAATGGTATAAAAACAATTTTGCGCCCCATGAGTATTACAAATTTTAAGTACATTTTATCTGACAAAATACAAAGAGGGCTATTAGATTAATTTAAATTAATGACAGTAACTAAATAAAGAAGTGTCTACCCTTTAAACTCATTAATGATTTCCACCTTAGGCCTCTACTTTTCTATAAGATTTTTCTTTTTAAATGAAATTATTTACAATAGTAATTAATGCATGTACTCATATTATTTTCTAAGATTTGCTAAGATTTTCTACCAAAAAATTTTGATGTAAAAAATTGCCAATAAAATTAATATTTTTCTTTTAAAAAATGAAAGATTCATCAATAAAAATTATTATTTTTATCCAAAATAAATAAATATTCACCAATATTTTATATCTTTTTTTACAGGGGGGTTTCTTAAAGTTATCATTGAGTTAGGCCCTCTAAGAATGGGTGTTTTAGTCAGAGCATCCTTAAGAGTGGAAAACGCATGATCACAAGAATATGTCCAATTGAATTCAGCATCCTTTGTTAAGAGACCATACAGTGGTCCTGCTATTTTGTTGTCTTGGATGAATCTCCTGTAATAACCTGCATGTCCCAGGAAGCTCCTTACATCTTTCTGCTTTGTGGGCATTGATAGATTCTTGATCACTTCAATTTTGGCAGGATCCACCTTAATGCCTAATTGAGATATATGGTGACCTAGTACTATGCCTTATGTCATCATCATGAAGCACTTCTCACTGTTTAGGGATAAATGATGATCTTCACACCTTTACAAAATCTTTTCCAGATTAGATAAGGCGTCATCAAATGTGTCTCCATAGGTTGTGAAATCATCCATGTAGATTTCCATTCTGTTGAGAGATGTCAGAAAATATGCCAATAACTGCCTTTTGAAATGTTGCAGGGGCATTACACAAACCAAAAGGAAGGACTGAATAAGTATATGTTCCCCAAGGAAATATAAAGGTAGTATTCTCCTGATCCTCAGGAGCAGTTCTGATCTGATTATATCCACTAAATCCATCCAAGAAAGAGAAATATTGCTTGCTTGCTAAATTATCCAATACCTGATCAATAAAAGGTAATGGAAAGTGATATTTCTTTGTGGTTGCATTCAGTTCTCTATAATCAATACACACTCTCCACTTACCTCCTTTCTTTGGTACAATGACCAAAGGAGATACCCACTGACTATCAGAGATAGGATAAATAAATCCTGCATCTAACATTTTTTGTAATTCTTGCTTGACAATTTCTCTTACTGTAGGGTTTACTCTCCTCTATGGTTGCCGAATTGATTTGCACTCCTTGTTGATGTAAATTTTATGTGTGCAAAGCATAGGATCCAATCCCTTCATATAATGATATTCCCAAACAAATGCATACTAGTGAGTTTTTAGGAGTGTTGCCAAAGATTCATGTTGTGTTGTGGACAACTTATTATAGATATTAAGAAATTTTCCTGGGGAGACTTCTAATTGCTCAGTCAGTGCTATCATGGTTGCTTGACTAATAGAAGGGATCTTTATTTCATGTGGAAGTAATGCATGCAAAAGGTGTGCTTGATTTTATGGTACTGAAGTAGAAGATGATAGTAACATCTTTTGCAAAGGACATGAGGTATAATCATATGTTTGACAATTGTTCTGGAAAAGTTGGGATCATATCTCATCCTCATCTTGCAATTCCAAGATTGAATTCCTTCCGATCATCATTAATGGTTGTAGTGAATTAATCTCCTCTACATCATCACCCAAGTTGGGCCATACTGCAGTATCATTTTCTTAATTAGGCTTGGCTAGTGGAAAGAGAACAAGTTTCTTAGTGGTATTACCATTGGAGATTGTCATATCTCCAGACTTGCACCCTATGTAAGCATCTGCAGTAGCCATCCATGCTCTTCCCAATATAACAGGATATCCTCCTAGAGTGGCTTCGGGGGATAGAATCATAAAGTCTGCTAGATACTCCCAAGAGTCCAAGGTGACAATAAGGTCTTCAACAACTCCCTCTGGGGTAACTGTTGAATTGTTAGCCAATTGCAACACATTAGGTGTGTGCATTAGAGTTGTAATATTCAATTTTTGCATCGGGCTCTTGGTCATAACATTTATAGTAGCTCCCAAATCTATAAGAGCATTTTTAACCAAAAATCCATTAATGCTTATTTCTACCACTGGACTACCAAAATCAAAATACTTAGGAGTGATGACTTTACCCAGCATAATATCTGCCAATTGACCCAGAACATGGTCAGTTTTTAGGTCTTTTCTTTTCCTTTCTGGTTTCTTGAGACACATTTCCCTTACTACTTTACTATAGATGGGAACATCTTTAATGGCTTGAAATAAGGGTATTTTGACACAAACATGCTTGAGCTAGTCTAAAAAGTCAAAGGTTGGCTCTACTTTTGGTTCTTTGACTGCTAACCTATGAGGAAATGGAGGGTCTGACTCACCTATTTGTGCTTGCTCAGTGTCTCCTTTAGGAGTAGACTATGTGACTTGAGGGTGATCATTTTCTAACAATTCCTCCTATTCAGGAGAGAGTTCAGTAATTATTGGTGAATGAGAAACCCTCAAGTCCTTTCCTGAGCGGAGTTGCATGTTGTTGATATTCACAGCATAAGCAAGGTATTGGATAGGGTCAGTAGCAAACGCCTGTTGCTGTAGTTTATTGTTAGGATTTGTTGCAGGTTGTGTTGGCAATTGAGTAGGCCCGGGTGGATATGCATTTGGCCTAGCTTGAGGTAATAAGGCTTGTTGAGGAGGAGGAATAGGTGACTGCATGTAACCAGCAACTTGATTTTTTTCATTGTTGTCCTCCTCTCCATTGAGGTGTTGTCTGTCAGTTCCCTTGAGGGGGTTGCCAATTCCCTTGAGGTTATTGCATGTTCATATTCGGGTAATTTGGCCATGAAGGATTCTGGTTTCCCCAATGGTTTTGCCCATAATTTGACCAATTAGCAGTATTTTGGGACTGTCAATTTCTATTAGCATTGGGACTTACATAAGGATGATTAAAAGAGAGAGGTTCTAAAGGCATACCTTATCTTGGTGCCCATGGTCTTCTTTGTGCAACAAAGAAAACTTGTCCTTCTTCATCCTCAATTGGTTTGAATTTTGGATACTCTCGCTTGCTTTCAATGCTTGAAATATTCTTGCATATGTGATCCCTCTTCTTCTGTCTGCAATGGGGGCAGTATTTTGACAACATGGCTTCTACTTCAACATGCTTCTTATTAGCCTGAAGTGTGTCCAATTGTGTTGCCATGTTGTTGATAATGTCTTCCTTGAAATACTTGAGTAAATGAGTTATCTCCATCCTGGAGACTGTTGAAGATTCTTTTTCAGATGTAGACCTAGGTCTATAGTATCTACCTTTCTTGGCAGAAGCTCTTAAGTACTTATTCAGCTTGAGTAATGTCTCCTCCTCCCATGAGGTCAAGTGCTTCAATACAGACCTCATTAATTCCCCTTAGAAAGATTAATTTCATAGAGTTTGCATTCAAGGTTTTATGTTTGGACTTATTGACACTGAACATGAACCTCTCAAGATAATCTTCTAGGATTTCATCTTCTTTTTGTGCCAATCGGAAGATATCATCACCATGACTATCCATTCCACTGCAGTAATATTTATATTTTGTCAGGAATTTTTCCTTCATCTCATCCTTGGTAGTTACTGTATCCCTACCTAGACTCATGAACCACCTAAGAGTGGCTTCCTTGAGGGTAGCAAGGAATAGCTTGAGTTTATGAGCATCAATAGTATAGTCATAGCTTCTGCAGAGGATATCAAATTCAAACAAAAAGGTATATGGATCTTCCGTGACCAAGCCATAAAACTTTGGAAGAGAGGAGGTTGGTATATTCTTCAGAGTTGCATTATCATATTTATCAGGAATGGGGAACTCAAAAGTAGGAGGTGGAGCAGCTCCTCCTCCAACACCCGCCATATTTGGTTGATAAAGAACCAAAGGTAGAATATTTTCCTCAGGGGGCTCAATTAAGAAATCAAGATCACCCTCTTCTAGATCAAAAATAGCTTGGTTTCCAGCTGTCACAAAAGCATCAACAAAAGGATTTATATCAGGAGCTTGGTAAGGATTTATCTCAAGGTTAGATTGAGAGGGAAGAAATCTTCCTAATGCACACCTTCTTCTTTTTCCCATATGCATGTAGATTTTGCTTCAATTGCCAATATTCCTACACAAAATATTAGGTAATAGTTTTAAACTGTATTTCTCAGTTAACTTACATACTTGACTAACTTTTAATAAAATCAAATAAGGGCTTAAAGATTCTAAATTCTATATTTCCAATAAGTTCTTAGTTTGACACTTTCCCTGGCAACGACACCAAAAATGTTGGTTTCTTACAATGCATTAGTAATAAAGATTTGTTTCCTTGACTAGAAGGCTCAATTCTCTGCTATCACTAACTCATTTATAACGAATTCATTCAATTGAAAACCTGGGAACGTATACTTGAAACAGGACCGCACTATATGTGCACTAAGAGACTTATGAGGAACATTAATTCAAAATTGAAATAAGTAAACAAGAAAGTAGTGGAAAACGTCAGATTTTAACATTGCTTCTACTGACATTAACATGGCCTTTTGAATGTGAAGCTTATAATTATATGCGAGAAATAAACTAACCCAGTTGGTAACTAAAACTTTGCTTTTCTTTGGCTGTAGGAATAGTCACAAAATGAAGTTTCTGTAGCTGCAGGACAATCAACTGAAAGACCTTAAACAAAAAACTTAAGATCAATAGTAAACTTACTTAGAAAAGCATAGAAATGAAAAAGTGTGGATGCTCCCCAAGTGCCCCCCCTTGGTTGAGCCTCCAAGATTCTAACTAGACCTAAAGATTATAACATCATCTCATGCACATTGAAATTCTAAACAACATATATGACAAAAATGAAATCTCTTGCTTCATTAAACTTTGAAAGCAAAGTACATTAAGTATTTGAAAGATAAAAACTATATTATAAACTTCATCCATAACGGATAGATTTATAGGAAATTCAATAGCTAACTAACTACGTAGCCAATCCACTCCCAACAGACTAGGAGGACAACTTTTATTGAAAGTAAAAGCATAGAAGGGTGAATCATCCTAGGACTTAGTCCAATGCACGAATATAGGCCATGATACCCTCTCGATCTTCTCAAAAGACCGGCACACGTTCTAAAACAACAACCAATCAACTACAACTGGGAGATCTACTAGGGTCATCAACTTCCAAATTGATTGGTTTAGCAATCCTTATTTGAGTAGGACTGCAACTCTCTTAAAACAGCGACCGATGTCTCTTCGTTGGCTTAGTCTCTCTTCCATCTACACACATATAACTTATTGCACAAAAACACATACTCAAACAATATTACTTCCAACCAACATTTCATCAAGCATTCCCATATCATTAAAAGAGATTTATCATATCATTAAGGTTGTTTTAATAGATGGCAAAGTTTATAGGTTCAAGCTGCAAAAAGACTTATATCCATCTTAACTGAAATGCCTAAACTGTAAAATGGCAATTCGAACATACCATAAGTCCATATAAAACAACCAAAAAGACTACCCATCAACATCCCAAAATGAAATTAAGCAAAATTAACTGCAACTTTGGAACATTTAAACAGAAAGGAAAGAAACACTATCATCATACCAATGAGGAGGGAAAGTATCATTAGGGTGTTTTTCCGCCCAACCACAGACTTACTAGTCCCCCATGCCATATCCGACTGGATTGGCCCAACCCTTTGTAGGGAGATAACAGGAAGTTGAACTCATGCCATCTAAGACTTGGTGTATAATCCAACACAGCTTCCTAGTCAGTCATACACTATAGGATACCCCTAACTAGTATGACCTCTGACTAGGATGTGTATCTGGACTATAGAACTGACTAACGCTCATAAGAGCACCATCTTGTCCAAAGGTTTTCAATAGATGCAATTGCACATAAGTGTGAAGTCAAGTTCCACCCTTCTCGGCTGCAACTTGAGACTTTGGGACTTAGATTTGTATTAGGGTCTTTAAGTTTTGGATGATCATTATCGCAACCACTTAGTGACCAATTTCCACTCATGAGCAAAGCAGAAATTAAGCAGACAGACATTAGTTCTTAAATAGTTCCCTAATTTGTTCCTTTCTCATGAGTTTAATTTACAATAATGCCCTTGTTGTACAAGATGAGATAGGCTGTAGAGATGCCAGCTCTCTTATACTCTTTTTTATTTGTAATTTTGTCATTCTTACCGTGACTCTGCCTACTATGTTATATTAAACAATTATGTTAAACTACTTATTGAGTACTGAAAGCTACTCTGCCTGTCTATCCTATTCCAACTAGGGAGAAATTGGCCATCTTGCCATACAAGATTAATCTCAAATTTCTAGATCAACTTCTCAGCTAATAATAGTACGCATCTCATGTGTTTCATAATGTCTTAGTTAAACATGGATTCTGAATTGCTCATTCATTTCTTCTTGGATTGATTTAAGTATTATTGCACCTCAATGGTTTAAGTGTTTAACTAAGAATCCCAATCAGGTTCCCTTAATACAAGACTATAAGGACCAATTTAAATTTTATAGCAGCTATTTTTAAATGAATTAAATTCTGCTATACTGAAAATGCACAGTTAGACTGTAATAATAGTCACACTATAAATACACAGCCAGACTGTAATAATAGTCACACTGTAAATATACAGCCATATGCAATATACAACCATATTATACTTACTCAGCAAGTAATAATTTATTTACTGATAAAAAGTTACTCTCTGCTGTTCATAAGCACAGAGTTTTATATATTTCTGGCTATCAATAATTTATCATAGTCATACACTATTGTGCCCTGATTTTTAATTCACAGTTGTCAAGTTAGTACTCACAGCCTTACCTCATAATGCTTAGTGTGATGTACTATTCTTCCACAAAAGAAAAATAATCACAGCCAAACATGATAAGGTATGGTGAGATTATAATAATCTAACATAAGCTACAACCATTCTGTAATACTACACAGCTTATATAAGTTCCTTTTGTTAAAAGAAAGAAAATGACATGGCCATACATTTCAAGGCACTATATATATGTATTCATTTCTAGTCCACAAAATTCAATTCACAACCATTCTAAATATGCACAATCTTGTTGTGTGGTTGTGTATTAACATGTTGAGAAAAAAAAAAAAAAAAAATTTGATTATGTCTACAAGAATGAAAAACACAACTAGATGAATATTTCCTTGTATTCTTTTATTTCCCTACGCACAAGAAAATATACCACAGCCATTTCCATTTCCCAATAAGAAAATGATTTCCAAACTAATATAAAAATTCCTTATACATTTTTCATAGCATACCCCTCCTTATTTCGAACTGAGAAAGAAGAATAATGCTTGCACAAATTTATTAAGCTTTCACAGAAAACATAACCTAGAAAAGTGAGGAGAGAAACGTCTGGGTACGGCTTCCTACACAACGCCTAGACTCTGGAACCCTCTGAGCCTCCCGAATGTATAACTTATGTATTTTCGTTTGCAGAAAAAAAATGAACTTCAAGATAGTAGAATATGTATCGCTAAATGCCTCACGATATGGATTAACCTCCCTTTTTTCCCTAATTCCTCTACCAAACACGTCCATATCCTTACTCCATCCCCATGCCTTATTCCTTGACGGGAAAGGTAGAGTAGTCATGCCAAAAGCCTGCTCCTATTGAACCTTCTAGAAGCATTGGGTTTCTTTTTCATTTAGGTTCACTTCATATTCTTTTCTTTTTTAATGAACCTCTAAAATGAAAATGAAAATGAAAATACATGTCCTGAAAGGTTCATATGCACATATTACCATATATTATGCCCACTAATATTATGTTTTAACCATTATTTCATATGTATATTGATACATTTGTCTTACCAATATGAGCTTTAGTGGCTCAAACATTATTTAAGTTAGTCTATTTAAAATATGAAAGTCTCCCCCTTCGCAAACTTAGCTTTTATTTAAAATAGTCAAAATAGAATTGGCTTAAGCATAAAAATAAAAAAAAGAACATTATATTGAAAGAACATAAGCATTATATATATATATATATATATATATATATATATATATATATATATATATATATATGAATTTATATATCTTATGTATACATGTACATGGGAGTATGTATATGGTTGTATTGACCGTGGTACTGATTACCTACATATGCATATTCATATATACATTTATTCGCATATATATATACATGACCAATGGAATTTTTAATTTAATTATTAAGAATAATAATAATAAATAAATTAACAAACTAACTTGGAAACCAACCAATGACTTAGAGTCATGAAACCTTAAAACCTCTAAACAAACCAATTAGGGTTACCTGACGTGACAAGCTGACGAAAATAACATGGTCAACATGAGACGACCTGACTCACTTACAGTTAGGGTTTCCAGATGGCATGAGTTTTCCCTCTCCTTACCTCCCGACCTAAAGATACTTCTCGTCCCTTCTCGGAGGACGACAAAATCCTACACACACTTTGCCAGTTCAACCAATTAGGTCAAAAATTTTGTCATGATCCTGACATTTTCAAAATATCATTAACAAAAGTAAAACTTCTTATTGTCATAATGTTAACTATCAAAACATCAATTTAACAATTATGAGTCATCAATTTATTGTTCTAAGCACAATTAACATCATTCAATTATGCATAAACATCTAGGGCACGTTCATTCAATTTAAAACATGAAACGTCTAGGGCACGATTAAACATCTCGCAAATATGAAATAGAACTACTAGGACACACATATAACATGGTGTAATTATAGCATATAAACAATTATGGCACAAGTGGGATGTAACATATTAATATTTATATTTTTATTAAAAATTAAAATTAAAATAATAAAAATGTTTATATTATTAGTATCTTTGGACATTTAGATTAAAACAACTAACTTTTTCCTATACATGAACTAATAGGATTAGATTGTCAATAAAAGTGTCTCTTGAGATTTTTATAGAAAAGAACTTACTTAATCTTTGCCATGAACTAATAGGACTAGATTGTTAGTAGAAGTGTGTCTTGATATTTTTATAACAAAAGACCTTTTTAATACGGATGCTACATATAAGTTTCATCTTCCAAAATAAAATGAATAATAAAATTAAAATAATCACTTCTCTTTACATGTCTTAAATATTCTAAGGATAAGAGGTTGAATTTGCCTATAAGATAAGGAAAACCTATTTATTTTGCTAGAATGTTTACTTTTTGTTTATAATTATGGTCACCTAATTTAAATCTAAAATGACTATTTATTTTTTATATTTTGAAGCTTATTATAATAAGAGTGACCTCTTGCCACATATTATAAGGAAAGTATAGGGTGTTTAAAACATAATGTGTTTCAAAACATAATGTGTTTTAAAATACACTATGTTTGTTAGTCTATATTTCACAACATACCCAACCCTTCCTAGATTATAAGATCTCCAAGTATTATTTATATCTACTATCATTTACACAATTGTTGTGAACAAAATATAACAACAAACAACTAGATTATACAAGTTAAGACCTAATGAAAAAGAAGCTTTGGGCAATCATTTTCTTTTTGGGTATCTAATTCCTTTCAAGATAGATGTAAGTTCATTTTAATTCTCATCTAAGTTGAGTCATGTCAAAACACCCATTAATAAGTGTAGACACCTAAAATTGTCCTCTTTAATTAAATAAATATTTTTATTTATTTTATTATTTTATTTTAAGTCTTCTATTAATTAAATAAATTTTTATTTATTTAATTGATTCATCAATCCTCTTCTAAGCTTTTTATAATTTAAATAAATACTTTTATTTATTTAAATTGTCCTTTTTCTAAATTAAATAAATATTTTATTTATTTAATTGATCTCACTTCCTCTATTAATTAAATAAATCTTTATTTATCTAATTAATTCATTAATTTTTTCCTCTATGACACATGTCACTTGTCTCTTAATTCTTTTCTTACCTATCCCCTTCATCATTTTATTATTTCTTCTACCTACCCTTTAATCTTAGCTGACCATTTATCATTTTCACCTTTTAATCTTATCCCTCCATTTCCTAAAGTGTCTTCTATATAAGAGGATGTTTCCTTCATTATCAACCATAATCACCTAATTAGTCAATCAATCTTAATCAGTCAATCAATCTTATGCAATCAAGCTTTCTTGCGATCAAGCATCTTCAACCACAATTTGTTCTTTGTTGAGCTCTTGTGCACACATAAAATATGAGAGCAAATATATCAAACAAGATCAATGGACATTGAAACCCTACTTGACATGTGAATGGTAATATTGCTTTATTTTGTGAATTTTCATGATCTTAGGTATCTTCATTGGTGTATGGTGAATGTTTGGTTGTAGAACTAGGATTTTATTTGTGGTTGGATGTTTATGGTTTTACAATAGGTTTTTATCATCAATTTTCACCGTATAAAATAAGATTGATAAAAATTAAATGATGAGCAATTGAGAAGCCACAATTACCTCTTCATGAAACATGAAAACAAAACTTTTATAACGTACAATATACTCTATAGTTCCCAAAATATTTCTCAACTATGACAAAAAAATTGTAAATCTAGAAATGTAAGAGTAAACTATAACTATCAACCCTTAGATCATATTCATGATCTCTTGTTAAAAATACTACACTTTTTTTTGTCTTTTATTTTTATTCTGGACAATAATATCTTAGTCATTATTTAAATATTGACTTGTTAGATCTAGACTTAAATCAATTAAAAAAAAATAGATTCACATAATGTATGACATTTTTTATTTATTAAAAAAGAAATCACAAATCTTAACAATCATTAAAAGATGGTAGTTTAACTAGCATATCAAAGCGTTTAATTTTTTCATCTTTCCACTTTAATAAGATTTTTTAAATATAAGTATGCTAGAAGAAAGACAAAAAGAACAGGCCAAAACCTAAGTTACTATATCCATTCTAGATTTGACTTTTGCTTTAATTAATAGAAATATATATAATTCTTCATATTTATAATAAGTATATATGACATCTTTTATATTTGAAAAACTAGATTTTTTTTTCATGTTTCTCGTTTTTAATTATGGAAATATATAAAATTCTAAATGATTTTTAAATATATGTGAAATTTTTATAGACCGTTCAATAATGAAATTAATGGTTTAATGAGTATATATGACATCTTTTATATTTGGAAAGTTATATTTTTTTTTTTTGATATTTCTATGTTTTAATTATAAAAATGTACAAAATTTTAAATAATTTTCAAATACATGTCAAAATTTTATAGACCTTTTTGTAACTTGTATAAAATCTTAACATATTAAAATGTGAAAAAAATAATTTTTAAATGCTTTTGAGAGAACTTTTCCAAAGATTTTCTCAAAATGTAAATCAATATAACTTACATCTTATCTTAAGATAACACATCTTAAGTTCATAGTACCAATAAATTTTCTCTATCAGTAGTTATTTTAGGCGCATGCGTGTGATACCAATGAGTTACAAAACAAAAAAAATTGATATGAAACTTCTAGTGGAAAAATAATAATTTAAATAAAGACAAAAGGCACACTCTTAAAAAAAGAAAGATTTTTTTATCAAACAAATTTTTTAACAAATTCAGAGTTTAAAAAAAAAAGTATTCATAAAATATGCAGTAGCCATGAAGACTGCAAATAACAAAGATCCAAACATTGTATTCTTCATTATAAGGGAGAGATCATGTGTTTCTCTTCTTTTTAAGATCAAACATGAAAATAAGCCTTCTTTTGTGAATCCCATTGTATAGAGCCCAATTTGTTCGTTTCTGGGAAGCGCATCTTTTGAGAAAAATCGTATTCTTAAACAACAGAAGAAAGATGATCAAATTTAGAAGACAATGAATATTGCATATCAAATCAGACCAAATAAAAGAAAAGTGGGTTTTTGATTGGAACCATTTTCTATACAGAGGGCACATTGCTTTGTACCCAAAATTAAGAATCACAATTTCAAACTCCTCCTCTTACCCATCTATGAATTTGGCTCTGCAAAATGTGAAATAATTGATTGCCTGTAATACCATAAACCCTCGAATCTGCAAAAAAAAAAAGACACGTTTTTACTAAAAACAGTCTGCGAGACCCTTGAATCTACAAATAACGCCCATGTTTTTGTAAAAACGGGCTGCAAAACCCTCAAATCTGCAAAAAAAAGGCCCATGATTTTGTGAAAAGCTAGCTTCACAACCTTCAATTTTTAAAAAAAATGGTAAAAATAGGTCTGAAATTTTGCCCAGAAACCCTAAGCACTGTAAAAAGACCACAAATGTCCATAAAAGTTTAGAAATAGCAAAGATTGAAAAAAAATCACCAAAAGATCAAGTCTCTATGAGGCCATACCTGTGCATTACAAAGAATCCAAGCTCTTGAACAAAATCGAGGTGGGTGTAGGGGCTCTGCTGGTTATGAGCTCGACTAGCCAAAAGAACCACGTTTTTACTAAAAAATGTTAGTGTAGGTTTTTAATATTTATTTTTTCTACGCATTATTAAGCATACTTGGGTTATATTATGATGGTTTATGTGAGGACATATGGCATAGTCCTACATACACGTGTCATTTACACCCATATTTGGGTGGTTGAATGTCACACCCTCTTTTGAACTCAGTTGCCACCTCCCCATAACCATTTGTTTGTCCCTGCTTGAGTTTGTTTGCCACATGTTTGGCATTTCTAAGTAGGCACAACTCCCATCTAATTTGGTTATTTGAGAATTATTATTCCTCTTGGAATTATGTGCCCACATTTTGCTATATAATCAACACTCACTTCTCCCTTATGAGCTTAATTCAAAACTAACTCAGATGAGTTCATATCAGCTCAGTCAGTACAAGGGAGCGTTGATCCATATTGTATCTTTTGGAGTGTGATAATATCATCAATTTTGTTATTGCACCATATTTCAGCATTTCATCCTCTCAGTTGCTCTCGTGTAGAAAGTTGATCTTGGTTTTGCAGGTGATCCTGGGAGATTGAGTTCATCAATGACTTTGACATGGTATCAGAGCTTCCAGATCTGCAAAGCCCCTTCTCGAAATTGGGAGACATTCAACATTGAGCCTTTGTTTGGTCCATTTTCAATCTAAAAGGACATCACGGTTGAGTCTAGAAGGTTGAACGGATGAATTTTGATATAAAATACTCCATGTCTTGGTGAAAGTCAAATTTGAAGCCTCACTTGCATAATTACGATACGGAAAATATTTTTTGGTAGAAAAAAAAAAATTTCATGCATTAAAAAAAATCATTATTACTAAATTGCAGGTTTTTTATTTATTTTTAAAAAAATCATTATTTATTTTTTAAAAATTATTTTTGAAAAACTTTATAAAAAAAAAATTTGAAAATAATTTGAAAAAAAAATAAAAGTCAAAAGGGTACCGACAGGGTACCCTATCCCTATCGGCCTCGTACTTTTGCGGAGGTACCGTAGGGTACTATGGTGTAGAGGTACCACAACCCCTCGACCTCGTGTAGGCTTTAAAGCCACGCACCCCTTTGTGGGGTTGGGGTGAGGCTACGACCCCCCAAAAAGAATTGTTTTAATATCTTTTTTATTAAAAAATTTAAAATTTCAAAAATAAATAAAAGAAAATCGAAGCCCAAATTTGCTTCGGCTTCCATACCTGCGACCTGTAACCTTGGCCTTCGTACCTCTACTTGATGATACTGTAACTTTTTAGAAGGCTCTTCAAATTTGGCAGTCCTATTATCTTTATTTATTCATTTTGGCATTTCTTCTAAATCTGGTGGAAACTAAATGTGTTTGGAGGTATTTCAAATTTGGAGGGTCTTTAAACAATCTAGCAGTTCTTCTATTTGGTGTTTTTACCAACTATAGTGATGTTTCGCCAAATTTGGCAAAGTTGGAATTTTTTAGCAAACCATTGACCCCCTCACCATTGAGAGTTTGATTTTTGTACCCAAACTTTGGAAGCTGATATCTCAATCATTCGGGCTCCGTTTTGCAAGAATTTTTTTTGATTTGGGGCAAAATTTTGCAAGCTTCACAATGTTGGAATCAGATTTTGCTCAAGTGGTCTGGATTTTCTAGAAAAAACAAGTTTTTGCTCAGATCTGAAGGACAATCTCAGTTTTTTCAACTTCAAATGGTTATAACTTTCACATATGACCTCAGATCGAGATGTTTCTTTTTTTTTAAAGTTGATATTTTTTCGAGCACTATCCATTGGTGCTATTTTGAGGTTGTAATTCTGACATTCTATTGTATCTTAAGTATTTGAGTCCACATTTGGACATTGTAAAACTTTGGAAAACACTCCAGAATTGTAAACGCACTGATTTATAAAGTGCCACCATCATATTTTTTAGGGGGGATCATTGATTTAGTGAATTTAGGGGGGTGATCTTGTGTTGTTTTATTTGTTGTGTGATAGTACAATGGGAAAAACTCAAATAGAACTCCTAACTCCATATAATTATGAAACATGAAAAAAATCAGTATGAATTATCTAAGAGAAAAAGGTTGCACTAGCTATGTTAAAGAAACCATTCCTGCACCTACTGATGCTAATTCTCTTCAAGCATGGGAGATCAATCGTGAGAGAGCTCTTGGTTACATTTGTTCACTAGTCTCTTTTGATTTAGAATTTCATCTTGAATCATGCAGGGCGCCTAAGGAGGCTTGGGAGACTTGAAAATTTGTTTGGTAAAACTAATAAGATTGGGGGTTATCAGATTGATAATGATATGATGAATCTTGATCCAAAAAGTTACAACAACATCCAAGACTATATCTCCAAGATAAAGCAACTAAGAACACAGTTAACGAATTGCAAGATTACTAAGGAGGATTTACAATTGATTCTAAATGTGTTATCCAAGCTTGGTCCTGAGTATTCTGTGTTTGTTTTTGGCTTTCATACCAACAGGGTTTCTATGGGAACTACATATGTACAACCCCCTTTTGATGCATTTGCATGTCTTCTAATCCAAGAGGAGGTGAAGCTAATTCAAATGGGCATCATCAAGACTTCCAAATCACAAGCATTGATTGATAGTGAACCTAAGGTACAAAAAGAATCAGGGCATCTTGATCAAAAATAGAAGAAGAAAAAGAATAAGTCACAAAAAGAATTTGAATCCTCTTCCTCAAAAAGGGAATCATCTAAAAAGGAAAACTCCACTTGTGCATAATGCAAATCAAGGCATGGTGAACATCAATGTTATTTAAAATAAATCGATGAGTTGAAGCATCTTTTGGAAAAGTATAAAATCAATCTACCATCAACTATGTTAAAGGATTTGACATCTTCATCTAATTCAAAGTCAAAGAAACAAAAGGGGAAAGCACTTGTTGCAATGGAAGATTCTGAGTCGAGGAGATGGATCCTTGATTTTGGAGCTTCACATCATATGGCTTCATCACAGGATATATTATCTTCATTTGAAACATGTTCATCACCAAACATGCTGATGGCTAACAACACATATATGTGTGTTCGTGGGAAAGGGTCTATTGACATAGACAGAGCATCATTCAATGATGTCCTTTGTGTGCCCTCATTGTCAACAAATATCCTTTCTATCTATCAGACCACACATGGTGGTGAAGGAAAAAGTGTGGAGTTCACTCCATATTCTATGATTATTCGAGATTTGCATAGCAGAGATATTGTTGCGGTTGGGGAGGTAGATCATTAATCTCGAGTATACACCTTCTCATATTTTTCCTCTATTGTTCCTTCGACGGATGTACACACTCATGCATCTAGTGTGGACACTTTTGAGGAGATTCAATATGGTCAAGTGAATCTTGGTATTCTTTCATCTGAGTTTCACAAGAAATGTGTTGATACTTCATCTCCTATATCAACTATTGTTTGCGATGATATTGGTACTGCTACATCCATGGCTCCTATTGATTCAATGCGGCAAGACATTCATTGTCTCCCAGACACAGCTACTTGGAATGAGTACTTGACAGACATTGCAAGTTTGTTTTGTGAGTCATATCTTCCAAACTTGGAGGACACTACTGAGTACATTCATCTTCTCTTTGATGAAGTTACGTCGTCTTTTTCAGATATTAAGGGACTACCTTCTTACCCTCTTGTTATTTACGCATACGATCATTCCTCACAGTTTGACATGATTGTGGCCACCATTGAGCAGCATTTGGAGGAGGCACCTTTATCTTTGGAGGAGATACCTTTGTCTCTGGATTTTGTTCTACATCCATCTCCACTAGGTTCTGGAATATGATCTTTTGCAGTGTGGCCTAGAACACTTGATTTGATGGTGACAACCTTCAACATCAACATGGGTACACCTGAGAAGAGTTTAGAGACAACATACATCATCTTTCTTCCTACATATTCCTTTCAAGAATGGGAAGATGTCCTGCATTCATCCTTGATTTTATTTCTTCCTAAGGGAAAAAATATTGTTCGGCAATCTTAGACCATCTACAACTTCTTGTGTCGAGCATTCACCAACAATGCAAGAGCTTCTGTATTGAGGTACTACATGGTCTTTCTTCTTCACTCTTGGGAGAGAGTTTTGTCCTACGAGTTTTCTCTTTCTCATCTTTTGATAGGTTTCATCATTGTACATGGTTACCTAACATGGCCTCATAGCTGGGACCCATATTTGCATCTTTGCATCTTTTCACCCACCTAATCTATGCTTAAGGGGGGGTGTTAGTGTGGGTTTTTTATATTTATTTTTCCTACACATTATTAAGCATACTTAGGTTATATTAGGATGGTTTATGTAAGGACACATGGGATAGTCCTACATTCACATTGTCATTTACACCCACATTTGGGTGGTTGAATGTCACACCCTCTTTTGAACACCTTGGCCACTCTCCCCCCTCCCCCCCCATAACCATTTGTTTGTCCCTACCTGAGTTTGTTTGCCACATGTTTGGCATTTTCCAAGTAGGCACAACTCCCACCTAATTTGGTTATTTGGAAGTTATTATTCCTCTTGGAATTATGTGCCCACATTTTGCCATATAATCAGCATTCACCTCTCCCTTATGAGCTAATTCAGAGCTAACTCAGATGAGTTCATATGAACTCAGTCAGTACAAGGGAGTGTTGATCCATATTGTATCTTTTGGAGTGTGATAATATCATCATTTTGTTATTGCACCATATTTTAGCATTTCATCCTCTCTGTTGCTCTCGTGTAGAAGGTTGATCTTGGTTTTGTAGGTGATCCCGAGAGATTGAGTCCATTAGTGACTCTAGTAAAAACGAGCTACAAGACCCTTGAATCTACAAATAACCCCATGTTTTTGTGAAAAGTGGGCTTCAAAAACCTCGATAAAAATAGGTCTGAAATTATGCCCAGAAACCCTAAGCATTGTAAAAAGACCACAAATGTCCAAAAAAGTTTAGAAATAGCCACGATTTGAAACAAAGTCACCAAAAGATCAAGTCTCTGTGAGACTATACCCGAGAATCCGAGCTCTTGAACAAAATCAAGGTAGGTGTAGGGGCTCTGCTGGTTATGAGCTCAACCAATCCATTTTCTCTCTTGCCCAATCTAATTTTGGGAATGTGTGGCTTTTTAGGAATTTTTAAAACAATTGAAATTGCTTGCGCGGGATACAAATTTTAAATTTGTTTTGGTACATTGCACAAGAAATTGTCGTTAACAATGTTGTTGTCTCCCATTCTTGCTAGTTGTATGTCCTTTTTTATGATGCCTGTCATTATGTATGGTGCTTCTATGTTACCATGCCTTTTTATGTGGAGAATAGCCACAAGTAAGTGGAGCAGTCACTTTAGGTGGTAGTTGTACAACTAAGCAGAAAGCCTGAAATGTAGATGGTCATCAAATTAAATGATTTATATTTTTATCGAGGATGCGAAAATATGAGCGTAATATGTCCCTCCTCGTAATGATATAAATATTTCATCAAACGACCGCATTATTTTGGTCAACCCTCTCTTGAGAAAACTTTTTGGAAACATGGTTGAATGCAGGAATAGTAGTTGGGTAGAAAAAGAAAGAAAGAGAGCTAAAGTACAGGCTGGTTTTAGACCAAAGCACTCCACTATTGTCCATGGTGTTAACCTCATATTCTTGGTTAATAAAGTATGGGATACACAAGATGGTGAGGCCTTTTGCTACTTTGTAGATTTTTAAAAAGCTTTTGACACAATACCACACAAAAAACTTTGGTATAGAATGGAGAAACTAGGAGTCTGAAATGAGCTTACAACAGCAGTTCATAGGCTTCTTGAGTAGGTCAAGGCTAAAATCAAAACCATGGATGGGATGTCAAAGTGTTTTGGTAGAAATATTGGTGTCAAGCAAGGTTGTCTGCTCTCCCCGGCTTTGTTTGGATTATATATTGACAAGTTAGAAGAATGGTTAAACAAGAGTAATGGACAAGGAGCTTAGCTGGTTAATTAATGGAGGAGTTTAGCTAGCTAATTATGTAATAAAATTACTTCTATATGTGGATGACCTCATTTTATTTGCCAAAATTGCTTATGGTTTGAGGCAACACTTGAATGGCTTGAAACCTTTTGTCATGAGGTTGGGATACAAGTTAATACTAGCAAAACCAAAGTGATGATCTCCTCCTTGAAAAGAAATAGAAACACTCACATTAACGTTCTTTTTGAGGGTAATCTGTTAGAAGTGATGAATGAGCACAAGTTCCTTGGGTTTGATTTTCACAACAAACTCAATTGGGAAACATGTAGAGCAAAAAGAATTTTAGGAGGATGGAAAGCACTATATAACGTTCTTTTTTAGGGTAATCAGTTAGAAGTGATGAATGAGCACAAGTTCCTTGGGTTCGATTTTCACAACAAACTCAATTGGGAAACATGTAGAGCAAAAATAATTTTAGGAGGATGGAAAGCAATATATTCCTTACAAAGTAGATGTAGGAATACTGAATTATGGGATTGAAAAAACAAGAGAATGTTTTTTGATTTGTCGATAATCTTGGTGATCCTCTATGGATGTGAAATTTGGGCTAGCAACGTATTAGATCAAAAATGGAGGCAAGTGTAAAGATTTCAAAAACAACTAATCACAAGCAGCCTCAAAATTAAATTTGTTGTCTTGTATGAGATTTTATTGGTTGAAATCGACACTTTTTTTTTGGAAGCATCAACGATGGTCTGGTTTCCAAGTTATCTAAAGAAGACTCAAAATATGCAAAAACAGAGTTGGCCTAAGATGATTTTGGCGAAAAGGCTAAATATAAGGAAGAACACATGGATGAAACAAAATGACAAATCGATGAAAAAATAGGACCTTAATATCAAGGAATGTCCAGATACCAACGTGGAAATAAAACAATTTGTGAGGGAGAAATTTAGAAGTAGCTAATGGTCAAAACAAAATGGGCATAAAAAAGTCTATTATATCAAAGAATTCAATCCAACGAGAGATCATGAGGAAAAAGTCTACATAGGAGCAAATATTAAATGGAAAGCAAAAATGCTAATAGGTCAATTGAGAATTAGTTGTAATCACTTGAGGTGTGAAATAGGTAGGTGGAGTGATACCTAAAGAACAATGGGAAAAGAAAATATGACAATTTTGCAACATAGGTGTGGTGGAGATAGAGCGACACTTTGTCATGGAACTTTTGGCTTATAATGACATCTGCAACAAGTATGAAGACGTTCTAAAAACAAATAATTTAAACAATTTGTTTGAGTAAGCAAAGCTAGACAAAACAACAAACCTATTGATCAAAATTCATTGTCAAAGGGTTGATCTAAAGAAGAGTTTACAAAGTGTTCAACGCTTTGGCACCCCCTTTTTTTAAGGGGATGTGTGCTATTCCAAGGTCCCTTAGGCTACTTTGACCTCGTGGACATTATTAGAAAATTTCATTCACTCATTCAATGAGAATTTTGTAACATGAAAATTGAATCTCTTTTGAGTTTTTTCTCTTTTTTTATAAATCCGTCAAGGGAATAATTAAAATATTAATTCTTTATTTTCAAATTTCCCCTTCACTAATTCACCTTCTAAAATTAAGTTATAATTCCCATCCCAAAAGATAGAAAAAGAATGAAATATTCCTAAAGTCACAAAAGGCTTTATTATACCCCATTTAGACAATTTGTAAAAAATAAAATATTAGATTGTCATTTACAATAATTTTTAAATACTATTGGACCAAAGTTAAAGAATAAGAATACCACTTTGACACACTAAAATAGAAAATAATGTAACCTGCTTTATTATTTTTATAAATATGTTTCATCACCTCATCCAAGTTTATCAAATACAAAAATAATAGACTAAAATGCACTTGATTATATTCAATTTGAAAAACACACATAACAATCATGCCAAAAACGAAATGGATAAATAGAAAAAAATATCAATTATTTATAAACATTGATTAGAGTATAGAGCATATCAATTAATATAGCATGCTCAAGAAGAATCTCAATGATCTAGGTTATTATGAACTTAAATAAAATAATGGAACAAAATTAAATTTATACAATATTACTCAAAAAAAATAGTAAACATTAAAGTAGGACAACATTATACAATGTTTTTCATGCAAGAAATCACTCCACATTATGAGATCTAAAGAACAAACAACACTTGTACAATGTTCCTCATGAAAGAAATCACTCAACACTAATGTCCATATGAGATCTCAAACACAAACAACTCATGTACAGCATCCACTTCACAATTTTGATTTTTTCAATATAAATTATGTCAACATTTTATATTTTTGAAATTTGAGTGATGAATTTTGTTTCTCATAAAAGGCAAGTAACAGGTAACATTTAGATCCAAAACATAGTTGACCATGATGAACTTTAAAATCTAGAAAGTTAAACATGCTTACTCCTTATTTGAGTATACTTGCTTCTTTGTATAAACATGCAGTTGTTAGGCTAAGTTATACTTGTTATTAGGGTATAGAATAATTTAATGCATTCATAAAATTGAAATATTGAATTTTCTTTTCTTAAAATTAAAATTGCATTACTAATTTTTCATCATCTTTGTTAGTATCAACATCACGATTTTCCTTGCTTATTTTCGCTACATCTTTGTATTTATCAACTATTAATTATGTGTGCTCACCTATCTAATTTTGTATTAGTCTAATTTTGAATCTTCTTTGTTATTGTCAACATTGCTTTTGTCCTTGCTGATTTCTACAACATCTTTTTCTTTAACAAATGTTAATTATTTGTGTACTCACCAATAAGAAAACTTGTTCTATTTTGTATTAAGCCTAATTGTTTTTAGATAACAAAAGAAACCATCTAAATAGAACCACATTTTATGTGACCACGAAGTACATTGTTACATTAATTCAGATTACAATTTGTTTTTCATTTAAACTACCATTCTATAGCATTAGGACTTCCACCAAACTTAGAAAACCATACTGAAAATGAAACAATTATTGACATTTTTTACCATAGTTTAAATACAAAACAATGAAGAAATAGATCTAAATATTGTGTTCCAATTACAAGAAACTAAATTCAATTCCCTCACTAACCTTCAAAATATATATTGTTAACATAATGCAAAAATGAAATTTAAGGTGAAAATTGTCCAAGTGTTGTTTCCATTTGAAATCTCATAAGGAGGCATAGTTTGAAGTGACTTCTTCCATGAGGAATATTGTACAATGTTGTCCCGCTTTAAGGAAAGCTTGAAAAATGGTACTTTCAATCAGTCCAAAATTGTTTTAATTGAAGATATATGTGAGACAAACAATATTCTGCATAAATTTTGTCCTCAATTTGAACTAAAAATTAAATTTGCGATCAATTTTACATCACTGGATCTCCTTTGATACTATCCCAAATCTTTATTATGGCCACTTCTCAAAAAAAAAAAAAAAAAAACTCAACAAATTAAGTTTCCTTTAACTGAACACTTGTGTGAGGCATGCAACCATCTGCAATATATACAATTCTTTGAAAAAAATCATTATATTCTCCAACTTTGCCCAAACCAAAGCTTTTAATACCACTTGATATGAATCTATATAAAATAACTGAAATAATTTAGATAATATCTAATATACTAAAAGATAGATTAAACCCTTAAATGTAGGGCAACATCATATACACCATTTTTCTATATGAGCTATCAAACAAACAATATTTTTCACATGTTCTTGATTATCTAAGTCTCAATATATATCACTCAACTATTTACCACTACCACATGCACTCACATGCGGAATATTTTATTCTAATTCGCTATGCAATGACTTAGAAAGCATATGCACCCAATATAACTAACTTCAAGGATGTGTCGACATCTTTATCAACCCATATACACAATTATATACCTTAGGTACCTAACACTAATACATAGAGAAGGTGAAGGAATATATATATGATAATCTCAAATCCAATACTGAGGATACTAAGATACTCGGGGTTCTTTGGAAGAAGAAGAAATTTTAACGTCCACGAGGTATAAAATGCTGTGACATAAAATGCTGTGACAGGATTGGGTGTCAATTTCAATAGCATATTGATTGAATAAATGATTTTGTAGAATAGCCTGAAAAGAAAATTCATGCAAGAGATAATGACTAAACTTGCTACTCCCATCCCTTCAAAAGAATGATGTAAATTGAGCTATCAAACTAAACTCCTCTAACTCCTGCATAACATGGTAAAAAATGGCATGTATGCAACTATTTTTCATGGCAATCTAGACAATAAAAGGAACAATAACCATTTTTGTCTATGTGATCCTTTGTCGACTTTTTGGCATGTGTTTCTATGCTATGGATATCCAGCTTCTAGACTTCTACTTTATGCACCCTGCCTTTTGCCTATAAGAATCCTTTTGTATGGCTGATAGTCTATTTTGTCATTGTACGCATTATATGGCTTGATTGCAGCATCTCCCTATATCTCGTACCATATGTACATTATGTAAGCATTAAATTCTAAATAAGATAAACTTATCTCACAAAATAACTCTCGAGACTTGTTTCTAAAACCTAGCAGTGTTTGCAGATATCAAATTTAAACACCATTTTTGAGGATACATGAATTTTCTATTAATGTGTACACAGAATATAGCATTGACTATAAAAAGCTCGAAATCCATAAGAAATGAAACAAAAATAATAATAAGATGCCAGTTGGTCTTGGATTAGAATAATACCGAACAAAAATAAAATGGAAAAAAGAGAAATTGCACAAACACTGAGTACACAATTTTTATGTGAGAATATTCACAAAGCTCAATGAAGACTCTACTCTGTTTCTTGACATTTGTCTGCTTTCAAATACAACACGATCTGCCTCATGAGATATGAATTAGGATCCCTTCTATGATTGAACAGGAAACCACATAGCATCAGCGTGGAGACTGTTTTATTTTCCAGTTATCAGCACAGGCGATTGCATGTGCTCGCAACTTTGGAGAAAGTTGCTGGAGAAGGATATCCCTGATATGTGTAGCTGCAGTTTCACCAGCTCGAGTAGCCAGTTCCAGAAATACCAAAGCACAACCACCATCACCTTCCTTTAAAATAGAAAGAGTTAAATTCATTAGTAGAAAATATAAATATTAACAAGAAGGAGAGGAAAATATGGGGAAAACAAAACAGCGAAGAAAATAAATAACCATCCATAGAGTTAAACCATGTATTCAAACAACACTGATCTCTCAAAGTTATTAGATAACTCGCAAAAAGAACATTTACACAATCGTTACAAATGCATTTCTCAATTGTATATTCCCCGTGTAACACATTTTTAGTTTTCTTCTCAACAAGTTTATTCAACTTGAAAACATATTATTTTCTATTTATGGCAGCAATTACTTTGACCTCAAAAAAATTTGTTTTGCTTTGTATGCAGAAGCCAAAACCAAGCAAACCACGTGATAAATTCCTTTTGACATAACTTGTTCATGTTCCTTAGGTAGATGGATCTCACTATTAAGTTTTTAGTTCAGTTCACTGAGAAACAAGGCAGCAATGCACATGATGGATTGTCATCTTTATTTTGCTGGTGATTATTGAATTAGAAATTTAAATGTGCAAACAAATTAATATATTCTAAAATTAACCATAAAAACAGTCAAAATGAGCATAACAGTACTTAGGAATGCACGTGCAAGAAATGAGAGACCACACAAAAGTCAAGCATAGCTAAATTATTACTAATGTGTAGAAGTATTGTGAGGAAGATACAACATGGACGAACATCACATTACAAAGATATCAAATTTTATGCATCAAAATAAGATCAGACAATATACTTTTCTTACAAAATTCAACAACAGGAAAGTTTCATCTCTTTACCTAGACAACTGCCTCGTTCTCTGCAATTCAAAACCTTTTCATTATAAATATAAAATTTTCATTTATTCATCTTCTTATATACATAGTAACCAGGAGGCATCAGTCTGGGGCAGATACAAGGACACGGATGGCATTTGTTTAATCATGGCACGAGGGCATTTGGGTATCGAGAATTTTAACACTTAAATTGTTATTTGTATCAGGACATGCCCATCAAAGTGACAAGAGATAAAGGGACTGTCCCTACATGGCATTACCCATTTCCAATGTGTAAACTGGCCATCAGCATTTGTACCCTGCCCTAGGATTTACATTAACCAATTTTGTTTTTTCTGTTACAGATTCTTATTTGTATCATGAACTTAACTAGTTTTAAAATAATTAATGGGTTCTCATTCTATCATTTTTCTGTGTAATGTCTAATTTGTATCATGAACCAAAGACAAAAAAAATTAAGGACATTTCAGAATCAATAATGACCTTTCTAACTGTATCTTTGATTAGTTTGCCAATCAAATAATAGACTGAAAAGATAAATATCCTAAGCTTGTTATGTATAAAATGCTTTAGGAAATATATGCGTGGACATTTGTTAATTCTTGACTGCATGTAGCAATGGAACATGCAATATTATGATGCCTTCAATTACTTTTGGAGGTCTCTTTAAATCATAAAAGGCATTATTCTTCCACACTTGAAATCTTATATCATTTCAATATTTACATAAGAATTTTTCTACACTCCTCAGTCAATGGATCTGAAGGAAAGGAAGAAATAATCAATAAAATTGGAAATCTTTTGAGAATCAAGATCGGACCTACTTGGCAATCATTTATGCTCCAAAATCCTGTGACAAAATTTTATCAGACCATGAGCTACATTAGAACATCATTGGTGCACAATGACTATTCTTAGTGCCTCAAGCCTTCATTTATCACTAGTGTACACCTATCAATAGTAGGGTATATAGGTGTAAGCTCATGCAACTAGAAATCAACGTTACAAGACTCACTGAAAACTTGCCAAATCCTGAGGCAAACCAATCGAAATGAGGCCAAGACTTGGGAGCCAAGTACTAGATGACTCTAGTAAGACTCCCCAAGTCTACTGGACTTGCCAAACTTGGCACATCTTGTCAAGTAGTCTTGGCTAAGATCTAAGTGGAAGCAATAAACCAGCATTGCCAACACAAACCCAGCTGCAATTTTAAGGTTGTTTCCTAAGCTACATTGTTTGAGATTGCTTTTTGAGACAGAGAGCAGCTTGATGTAATGGTTTCATCTTGCTATGTAGATCAGAGTGGCTTTGCTGGTGGCTATACCTAGTCTTTGAACCCAATCTTGTTTGTGATACATAATATTTTTGGAGGGTCGCATTTTATTTGGTCTTACTGTGAGAGAGATGTTTTGAAGGGAAGAAGAACAAGAAATTGCAGCCTAAACAGCTGCAGATTTATGTTTTTATGTGTCTGCCTTTGTTTTGTGTTTGATTGGTTTATATAGTAGTCTCTAGAAGTTGTGCACATTATACATTACTACATACTACAGACAATAGTTTGTATGTACAATTAATTGAAGATATTGTTATCTTTTTTATTTTCCTAGCTTTAAAATGTGATGTTGAGGTTGAGACAAATTTTCATATCTTCTTTGTTTTCAGAATTCTTTTTGGGGGTTTGTTTTTATTGGTATTCAAATTTCACTCCCATTATTGAGTTTTCAAATAACAATTTAAGCTATATGTTGGTTTGTGCTTTCGTAATCTTATTAAATGAATTGACTTGAAGATCATTCAAGTTGTTTTGAAAAGGTCAAGCCAAAAGTTGACAATTTGTTATTTGTAAGCCAATTATTTTGGCAAAGACCGAACTCTGATTGACTAGTTATGAATTGCATTGTAGGAGCAAGCAATCAAGTTCGACAATTTAGGGAACAATATAAATATCAACGACATAACTATTTAGCCACACTCCACTTTGGGTATGTTGTAATTTTCTTGTCATTTATGTTGTCCTATATTAGTGTTAGATATGTATGATCTAGAGTCCCATAAATAGACTCAATTCAAATCCACTTTTCTACTCATTTGATCAATGTGTACATCAAATATTTGAAGTAGCTTCTATTTGAAAAGTTTATTATGTCTTTAAAGTTGATTTAACAAAGAGTGCATAATAAAAGTTTTAAATACTTAAAAAATCTCTTTATTTCATCGTTTTTGCAAAGTCTTAGCTGAGTCTAAGTGTTGAGTTTGAATCCAAGTCAAAAATCAGCCTATTGAATCTCAATTTTGTGACTATGCTAGAAAAACATTAGTTGTCCAAGATGATGTTGCTGCCTCAACTACAACTAAGATAGCAAACACAAAGAACCACAAGGCCTACCAGCTTGTATCTAATGTTGGAATGAGTAGCTCCTCTAAGCATTAGTTTGATTTTTCTATGTAAGTTTTTGTTAATCCCAATTACATTTCTAAATCCATGGTTTATATACAGAAAACAATTTGAAGCATGTCAAAGCATTTTGTCTTTTGTATTATAATATAGTTTTTCACTTATTTCATTGTCTACATATGTATGGTAGATCTCACAGATTTGTTTTTGCATGCATTTGAAATTATTTTGATATGAGATGTAATATAATAAGTTTTTTCCTTAAAATCCACTATTTTTCAATGATAGTTTATATTTGCCGAGTCTTCACCAAGTTTTGGCACTGAATCTTATTAAAAATTGATTTAAAAAATTAATGCCAAGTCTGAGTCTCAACACTAGGATGACAAGGCATATGCAAATACAAGGAACCTATTTGCTAAGAAGAGCAATTAGCCACCACCTTGTAAACTCGGTCCTCGATAAATTGTTGAATCCATCCTCCAAAATGTTGCAATAGCCTTACATAACATGGAAGAATGTCAGGGATAGCTTTGATCTTAATAGGATCAAGGTCTATGCCTCAACAAGAAACAATGAATTTGAGAAGCTTACCCAAAAAAACACCAAAGATGCTTCTCAAGTTTCAAGTAATGTGAGATTAGCAATGCCATCCAAATATAATCCAATGATCTTGAACATCCATTGACCACTTCTGAGACTTCCCAAGGACACCACCCTCTTAACACTCTACAATGTCAAGATTAAAGTCATGCATGAAATGGGACACCACATTGGTAGGTGGTCCCAACATTTAAGATCAAAAGGTGTCATGACAAAGTAAAATGTCACCCAAGAGGTAGTAAGAGTACTTTTATGTCTGCAGGGAAAAGTGCAAATTTAATTGTACCGTAAGAAACTGGCATAAGTTAAAGCATCTCATACCCTACAACTATGTTTACAATAATTCCTATGCAAAGTATTGAAAAAAATTTATCATTAGGCTAAACCAAGCTGGAACTCCTTGTCATGTCCCTTTTTCTACTGTAAGTCCAATGAAGTCCCTTAAACTATTAATTTATTTCCCATAGGCCAATGGGTTGATGCATTGAAAGTAATTTAATAATTTAAGTTGTCCTAAAAGTAAATTTCTAAGTTACCGGTACTTCCCAGTTTTCCCCCAAATCCGGATACGATACGTATCGGATTCGGATTCGACTTGGAAACCCTGTGGATTCGGACAGGGTACTGTTTTTTTGCACCTGAAACGTATCCGCAGTTTTAGACACGAATCCCGACGCATCCGATGTAGACGTGGCGATTCCGTAGGGTTTCTTTGACGAATCTGCATCGTGCACAAATCTCAAAGGTTTTTTTCACGCGATTTTAAAGTTTTAAACAGGTAAGAAGTCTGTTAAATTTTGAAATTTTTATAATAGTTTGTTAAATTTTAAATTTTTATTATAGTTTGTTAAATTTTTAATTTTTATTATAGTTTGAACTTTGTTTATTTTAATTCACTTAATAGTTTGTTAAATTAAAAGTTAAAACAAACAAACTAATAAAAATTAAAAAATACAATTTTCCATTTTTTATTTTAAATAATAAGTTATAAAACTATTTTGCTAGGTTAATAATTTATTAATTATTATTATTTTAAATATGAATATTTTAAACTAAAATATTCATATTTAAAATAATAATAATTAATAAATTATTAACTAGCAAAATAGTTTTATTATTTAATTTATTTTAAAATTTTAAATAGGTATATTTAATTACTTATTGTGTAATTTAGAAGTTTGTAAAAATTTAAATGTTGTTATTACTTTCATAATTAATATTATAATAATTTCACTTTCATTTTAAATAAATTATTAAATTTAATTTTATATATTTAACATTTAGCAAAATAGTTTTATTATTATAGTTTGAACTTTGTTTATTTTAAATCACTTAATAGTTTGTTAAATTAAAAGTTAAAAAAAAAAAACTAATAAAAATTAAAAAATACAATTTTCCATTTTTAATTTTAAATAATAAAAGTTATAAAACTATTTTGCTAGGTTAATAATTTATTAATTATTATTATTTTAAATATGAATATTTTATAATTTTTATTATTTAAAATTATAAATGGAAAATTGTATTTTTTAATTTTTATTAGTTTGTTTTTTTTAACTTTTAATTTAACAAACTATTAAGTGATTTAAAATAAACAAATTCAAACTATAATAAAAATTTAAAATTTAACAAACTATAATAAAAATTTAAAATTTAACAAAACTATTATAAAAATTTCAAAATTTAACAGCCTACATGCAAGCTCGAAGGAATGGGGGATGGAGGAAGCGGGAAGGAATGGGGGATGTCGTGCCTCCCATCGCCTCCTCTGTCGTGGCTCCTTCGCACCTCCAATCGCGCCTCTTGCTGTGCTTTCGTGCCCGGTGCCTCTTGCTGTGCTTTCGTGCCTCCTCCTTCTGTGCTTTCGTGGCTCTTGTGGCCTCCTCCTTCTGTGCTTTCGTGGCTCCCGTGGCCTCCTCCTGTGCTTTGGAATGTTTTCTTCTTCTTTTTTAACTTTAGGGTTTAAAACTTTAAAATTGTGTGAAAAAACCCTTCGAGATTTGTGCATGATGCAGATTCGGCAAAGAAACCCTACAAAATCGCCACGTCTACACCAGATGCGTCGGGATTCGTGTCTAAAAATGCGGATACGTTTCAAGTGAAAAAAAACAGTACCCTATCCGAATCCACAGGGATTCCAGGTCGAATCTGAATCCGATACGTATCGTATCCGGATTTGGGGGCAAACTGGGAAGTACCGGTAACTTAGGAAATATGTCAAAATAATAGACCAAGTAAAAGGTGGTGGAACATTTTTATGGATATGCAACTTCTGTAGTGTGAAAAAAACTAGCTCCTACAGTCGTGTCAAAGCCCATTTTTGTGCCATTCCCCAACAAGGAATCAAACCATGTCTAGGAAAGGATGGAAATGGGATGTCACCTCAAGAAATAGCAGGATATATTAGAGAGCAAGAGGAAGCAAATGCAAGAGTCGGTCGTGCCTCAAACCATCCTTTGTTGACAGGAAGAGGAAGTAGATCAAAGAGGCCCCCTACTTCTCCATCTTATAGCGATTTTCCTGATATCGTGGTAGAGAGCCACCCATTCTTGGACCCAATTAGTGAAGAACCTGCTATTGTGAAGAGAAGCAGGGGACCATTAGAGAGAGCATTTAAGAATGATGCTAGAGAGATTGCAGATCAATCTGTTGGAAGATGTCTATATGCAAACAGTTTGTCATTTAATGTGGTACGATCACCATATTGGTAGGATATGTTGAGAAAGGTAAATGAGGCTCCACAAGGGTACACAGGGCCAGGTTATGAGAAGGTGTGTAGCACCTTACTAGCAAAGGAGGTAAAAAACATAGACAATGCATTGGCTCCCATTAGAAATTCATGGAAACAAACAGGGGTGTCCATCATTTCAGATGGATGGAAGGATACCAAAAATCGGCCATTAATTAATGTAATTGCAGTGTGCCCTAAAGGGGCAATGTTTCTGAAAGCTGTGGATTGTGAGGGACAGGTGAAGGATGCACAATTTATTGCTAACATCCTTATACAATGCATTCTGGATGTGGGACCTCAAAATGTTGTCCAAGTAATAACGGACAATGCAAAGAATTGTAGAGCTGCAGGTATGTTGATTGAGACACGGTTTGAACACATATTTTGGACACCTTGTGCTGTCCACTCTCTCAACCTCATGCTACAAAAGATAGGCAGGAAAATACATTGGATCAAACAAATTTATGTTGAGGCTGAAGAGATCCAAATGTTCATCACAAACTATAACATGTCACAGGCCATTTTCAGATCATTTTCACAGTTGGAGTTGCTAAAGGTAATTGAAACACTTCAATTTTTAAAATCTACATTTCACTTTGATGGTTACTTAATTTTTATTTTTTTTATCATGTCTTCTTTGTATTCTAATTTTTATTTTTAATTTTTGAATAGGTTGCCGAGACTCGATTTGCATCCAACACAATCGTCTTGAGGCGACTTGTGAAGGTGCGACAGCCACTTGCTAGCATGGTAATTAGTCAAAGTTGGTCCCTATGGAGGCAATCCAATACTGAAAGGGCAACAAATGTAAAGCACATGATCCTAGATGACACTTGGTGGGATCGAGTGGAATATCTTTTGAGTTTCACTGAGCCCATCATGAGTATGATCCGTTATACTGACATGGATCACCCATGTTTGGGAGAGGTATATGATGGCATTGACTCAATGATTGAGAAAATGAAAGCCATCATCAATGCAAAAGAGCAAGATCCCAAAGAAACTTTCTTCAAAGAGGTTCAATCAATTTGTGTCGAGCGGTGGAACAAAATGACCACCCCACTACATCTTCTTGCATTTGCATTGACTCCCAAATTTTATAGTGATGAAATGCTTGCTGAACCATCAAGGGTACCACCATATAGAGATTCAGAAGTTAGTGAAGGGTGTTGGACAGCACTTACTAAACTCTTCCCCTATTCTGAAATGGAGGATTTAATGACAAGTGAGTTTACTGATTTTGTAGCCTCCAATGGTCAAAGTGTTTCCGCTCTCCGTGACAAGTATAAAAAGAATTCTCATGCTTGGTGGTTCCTCAATGGCCATACATCACCAAACCTTCAAACTCTTGCAATCAAAGTTTTATCGCAAGTAAGTTTCTTAATTTTTATTGCTCTCTAAATTTATATTTTTTACTATTTTATAATTGTCACCCTCTCACTTTGTGTCAATTATTCAATAGGTTGCTAGTTCCTCTTCATCTGAGCGAAATTGGAGCACATACTCCTTTACCCACTCAGTGAAACGCAACCGACTGGCAGCAAAAAAGGCGGAAGAGCTCGCTTATGTGCATTCAAACTTGCGCCTTCTTACTCATAAACAAAATGAGTATAAGGATGGGAGCACAAAGTTTTGGGATGTAGATCCAAAGCGAACTGATTTGGATTTTTCAGCTGCCACACAATCTTTACTTACTGGGGAGTCTGATAGCCAATTTGCTGCAAGTGCAAGTGGCAGTGAGGCTGCATGTGGTTCCAGTACTCTACCTACATCATCTAATGTCAATGATGATGTTGATCTTGATCTTCCTAGTGACCCATATGATGCTATTGCTGATTATTAGTTGTGTTATTTTATTGTTGAACGGTTGAACCAATGAACAATGAATTCGATATCTATCATAACATTCAAAGTTTTGACAAATGGATATTTCATATTAGATTAGACTTATAGTAAATTTGTAATTTTGTTATAGTTATATCAATATGAATCATATATGATAGTTCCAAGTTTTGTTTAGCATATGGATGATATGTGGGATTCTAAATTTAATTTTTGTTTCTACTTATTAGACTGTATATATGTATATATTTATGATTTTTACATTTTTTTGTACAGACGTACCCAGCCCCCCCTAAAAAAAATCGCCGTACCAGCGTACCGTACCCATGTACCCGTACCCGTACCGGCAACTTAGGTAAATTTAAGTAATATTCAAAAAGACAAGTTATGTTATATTATTAAAAAGGTTGTTTTAAAAGAGGGACAAAAAGTGATGCTAAAAATGGGGTCCACATTCAAAAATAAAGTTTGGAGGGAAAAAAATGAAAAAAGGAAAATTTTATTATTGATTTCCTTGAAAAGAATATAAAAGGAGGAGTTGAGGAATGGAGAGGCGTACCAAATCATATTATCAAATTTCATGTCTCTTGAGATCAAACATTGTTCATCTTTTCTGCCTAAGATGAAAGTCCTTTGACAAAGAATGAATTTGATGATAAAAACCCTCCTATTCATTTGAATGATTACATCCAAAAATTATCATTGAGCTGAACAATTGCAGGAAGTTCTCCAATTGTAATTATCTGTTTGTGTGAGATTTTCAATTTATGTTACATTTTGGATGTGATTTTCCAAAATTTGTGTGGATTTTTTAGAACTTAGGTTTTGTGATATAATTCAAAAATATTTATTTATTTGAGTTTCTAGAATTAAACATTTAAATATTATTATGGGCCATTCCTTGGCTGGCCATACCTCATATTGCATATTGTATGTGATTAAGGGTGCTGAGTATATATTTTAATCCTCTCGCGCTGCCGTACCAAATATCTGACTGCAGCTTTTACTCAGGCCCAAAGCCACCACAACCTCGAATCTTCTTGCCCGCACTTCTTGGTATTAAAAGGACCATTACACCAATTACAAATGGTGCAATTCTTTTAGGGAGGTACTTTAATATACATTGGGATCTTTGATTGTGGCTGCTGATGAGTAAAAGGCTCAGTTACCAAGTTCGCCTGTTTTGGGGCCCAAACGCGAACCGGGTCAACACAGGCCCAGGTCTGCGTTGGGTTCGCCCTGGGTCCGGCCAGGGTTCGCCATTTTGATTGTGGGTTCGTCTTGGGTTCGCCAAGACGAACCCACAGTCAAAATGGTGAACCCGGCTGAACCCAGGTGAACTCAGGCACGGACCCAGGCAAACCCACGGGCTGGGCCAGTCAAGTCACCAAAAAGTGACATTTTTATATTAAAAAACTAATTTTTTTTTGCCTTTTTGGGGTCAAAAACCCTAATCCGCCCTTGCTAATTGGCATTTGGCATTGATCAATGATGAAGTAGCATACTATTAAATGTATTTAGATTTGTAATTTTGTATATTTCTTTAAATTTTTGCATATATATATACGGACGAACCCAACCCACGAACCCAAAAGGCAAAAAAAAATTCCCGAACCCACGAACCGGGTTCGCGTCTCCAAACCCAATCCCGAACCCGAACCGGTAACTTAGGTAAAAGGAAATCACAGTGTTTAAAAAGCTACTAATTTAAGTTTTCTTCAGCTTGTCATTCATTTCAAAAGGGAATCACAGTGTTGAAAATGCTACTAATTTAAGTTTTCTTCAGCTTGTCATTCATTTCAAAAGGCAATCGTACAATCAAGGAAGCTGCATTTTTTTTGGTATGATTTATTTCAAAAATCAATATAATATTTTTGCAAATGATAATTAGTATTTCAGATCAATGAAATAATATTTTTTCTTGTAAATTTATGTGAAGAGCACACAAATATACTGAAAGGGGGAATGAATCAATATATAAACAAACTTTTACTTTTCAAAACTTGATTAGACACAATAGCAATACTTCAAAACTTAATCAACCACAAATGCAAGATCTAGCAAGTAGGAACACTAAAAGAACACACAATTTACATGGAAACCCTTTCGGGAGAAAACCATAGCAAAATATTGCTTATATTAGAAACTTCTTACAAATTTTGTGGGCACTAACCCACAGGAAACACCAATTCCCTTTAGATGATTCGTAGGCACCAACCCACTGGAGACACCAATCCCCAGAACTGAGCACCAACTCAGCAGACGCCAATCTTTTTAAAGATGAAGCACCAACCTCCAAAAGAATAAAGTGATAAGTATTTGATCTTCTTCTTGAACCAGATCTGATCTACCTCCACAAATATGCTCAAACAGCTTCTTGAAATCTGCTCATAAACTTCAACACTTTCTGCTTATAGGTCTGCACTAAAATACTTAAGAATCTGCTCATAAGATCTGAAATCTTCAGCTCATAAGGTCTGAAATTATCTGCTTATAATCTTCAGAATTTCTGCTCTTAGGTCTGCTCGGATCTCCCTTGGATAGGAGAAAATATTCAATGAATGACTTGTCTAATATCCTCCAAACAAACTCTTACTTATACCAACTAATGTGCCCTTTCCCCAAACGGTGGCATCACTCCAAACAGGTCAGCCAAAAAGGACCATATGAATTTTATTTTATTTCATATTTTGCATGCCCAAAGGAGGCTCAAACCATGAGGTTGGCCCAACAAAAAAATCTTTTTAAATTAATTTTTGAACACCTCATAACATGAGACGGGCGCTAAAACAAGGAGAGGTCATCCCCATGCATAATTAATTTATTTCATTTTAAATGCATCAATGGAAATGGGCGCCACATATGGGGAAGGTCAGCCCAAAGCATTTTTTAATTGAATGCAAATTAAAAACTCTATTTTAGGCGTCAAAATAGGGAGGGATCGGCCAAGCCACCAAGCATAAAATAAGGAACTTTGTTTAATACTATTTCTTCAATGGATAGAATAAATTCTGCCTTTGATTTGCTTCAGCAACCATCTCTTTTGACATCAATGACAATGATCCAACACAGTTTACCACCAGAAATATTATACAATTTATATATCTAAAAGTTGATTCTTGCCTTGTAATTCTGGAAGGTTATGCCACCACAACATTAAAATCATTTACTTTCCAGCTTTATATTTCCAATGTCAACTTCTGCAGTTCACCACCAGATTGGAATTTCACAATTTGTTTTGGAAGACTTGCCGCCAGAACTAACTTCAATTATTTCCTGTTTTCACTTGTATGTAATCTAGAAGGCTTGAAGCCACAAATTTTTTTTTGTATCAGTTGCTATATTGAGTTGTGCGGCTTGCTGCCAACAAGCATTTTTTTGTAATAATCAGTCTAACCCTTTCACTGAATGCTGTCACCTTGCCCACATCAAGATTTTGGTGATCAAAAGATGTCAAGGTTGGAGGCATTGTCCATTGTGAATTCGCAAAAAGCCAAAAATAAATCAGTTTGAGACATTGCATTCCTTAAGTCAATGAATTGCAGACCTATCCATTCTTCTTCAGAATTGGGGCAATGTTAGAGACCCAAGAAAGGTGACCAAGAGCTCTAATGAAGCCTGGACAAATCCTTTTTTAGTATCTTCCTTAATAACATTGGGATCAAGCAGAGCTTGCATAATGGCTTGTGAAGATTTTGTGAACCATAACAAAGGTGTCAATCCAACACATTCTAAAATACTCCCCCACAAACACATCAACATACTCACCTAGGAAATCCAATAAGGTGATATTTCATATCAAGGAGAGACCAGATCCATTCTCAATTAATCAAGGGTCCTTAGATGACACAGGATTAATGTTGAACAAAGCCCCAAACTACCATTGCACTCTGTTGATGTTATAGCTAGGTCAGATTCCTTCTAGGGCCGACCTAGCACTTTTGGGTGGCTAATTGGCCTGTTGGCCTTAGCAACAATATCTTGCAAAGTTCAATGTATAACTTGTTATTAGGTCTGGCCCTAAATGGGCATCATCATTTGTGAAATGTAATTATAACATGTAACTTGTATTAGGTCTGGCCCTATACAAGTAACTTGTAAATTGTAATTGGGCTGACCCTATGTGTGGGCGCCAAAATGAGATTCAATTATTAATTTAAATGCAAGGCCGACCTAAGGAGAAGAGACATAAAGTCTCATATATGCAAGATCATTCTTGCATCAATATTACATTAATTCAGCAATCAATCTCATTCACACATCAGCAAACTTCCTCTGCTATTGATCTACGAATCAGTTGTCTTGTGCAGCGAATTCATCCTCGATATTATCTAGGGCTGGCGAACTTCCATCTAGGGCTGGCAAACTTCCTTTAGGGCTTGCGAATTCATCCACAAGGACAGTGAACTCCTCCTAGGGCTGTCAACTTCATCTACAAGGTCAGCGAACTTATTCTAAGGGCTGCAAGATCAAGCGAATGGTCTACAAACAGATTATTGAATCATCTATAGCAAGCATACCTCAGATAAGTCTGCCCTAGTGTGTGCCCTAACTTGGACTATCATCTGCTGATTATATTACGCTTCAAGTGTTGAAGCAAAAGTTGTAGACTTCTACTGATTTTGAGTTAATATAATCTGAGATCTTTGCTGCTGGGTTTTTCACCTCCAAGAGGGAGGTTTTCCCAGGGCACTGTTGTGTTATGTGTGTTTATTGTTTCATTTCTGCATGTTGTTATCAGTCTGATCTATAAAGTTAACACGCTCCCTTCTTTAAAGCATTCCAAAGACAGAAACAACTCAGCACCAAGCTCTCATGGTTCAATGCAAGGAAGGTTAAGCACAGAGATCAAGGTAATGTCCTACCTGAGTCTGAAACTAGGAAGAAAATCCACAACATACATGGCCCTGAGATTGTTATAAGACTATTCTTCATGAAAGAGAACCATGGTATCAACTGAGATTTGACCAAAGTTAACCTAGAGCCCAGTTTCTCACTCTAAAGCCACAAATTTCAAAGAAGAGGTATTCACTGCTCTGATCAGGTTTGATCACATTGTCCAACTTGTACCCTAAAGGAATGATATATCACTAGGAAATGCTCAATTTGCCCAAGAGGATAAGAAAAAGAGGGAAAGAAGCAACATATATAGGGGTTTCCATTTTTTTCCATTCATCTGAAAATGTGAAGTACAGAATTTTTTAGTCTTTGTATGTATGCAAAGCATATATATTAAAAAAACAATATTTTTTTCAATTAATCATAGAATGTACAGACAAAAATAGAATGAATCGTATTTAAGAATCTAGCTTACTTCGGAATGAAACTTATAGATAGTCACAAGAACAGTAGTGCACTTACAGCAAAGAGGGTAAGGCCATGCTCAAATTGTGCTTTTTTATGGCCAGCAAGTGCTGCACGCTTCATCCATTTCCTTGCCTCCTGATAATTGCGTGCAATGCCTTCCCCAGATAAGTAGCATAAAGCAGTATTGTACATCGCACGGGTGCTTCCACCTTCTGCAGCTCTTAGATACCACTTGGCCTGTAGATGAAAAAACATGCTAGAACTGATTACCTATCCACATGAAGACACTAAATATAGCAACCTAAAACATACAACACTTTATTATTCTATCCAGGACATTTTGAACACTTTGCTCTTTTGAATAAATGAAATCCTATTTCGTCTTTCCAGAAGTTGAGAACTTGGGGCTGATTTCATATAACCACCAAAAACCTTTGGTCTAATTTTTCTTAATTTTCCAAATCTTCCTCTGATACTATCTACAGAAATTTTGGTAACAGGTGTCCCTACTACCCTAGTAGATAAATAATATACTCATTGAGTAAAAGAGGAATTTAATTTTGATAATAACACTTGTTATGGTGAGGTTAACAGAGCATTACATTCAGCTGTCATATCTGTAAGCTATCATAATTTAATTCTATATGTACTCTTTGATTGATGCTTTAAAAGACTGACAGTAACACTTGTTATGGTGTGGTTAATGGAGACTGAAGCAATGTGTCCAACTATCATACCTATAAACTAAACTCTATATGCAGTATTTGGATTGATGCTGCAAGGGATCTCCAATCGTCATATTCACATTTAACAAAAACATTAATATTCCCAATATTTGTCCAGCAATGTTCATCATGGTAGATGATTGCTCATGTCTTAAGTATGCAGGAAAAATGTATACAGCATTTCTTGTTAAAGTATTGTAAAGTATTTTGGTGCCATTGTCTACATACATCATAACCTCAGAAGCATAACTACTATACAAATCATAACTGATTGGAAAACATACTGTGTTGATTTGTTGTGAGGTTGAAGAATCAAAACCTAGAGAAAAGAAATTCACAAGATTTTACATTTCTAGAGCACATAGTGGAGAAAGGTTTCATTCAAGAAAAATGATGGGATACAGCACATAAAATTGTCAAGGAAAAATTTGTTTAGGGCAGTGTGAGGATCATAGTTCCTCCCCTGTTAGCATGGGTGGCTTATCTTCTTTAACTATATTTGGAAAATTTACAATGATGGAATCTACATACTTAATACATATTTATATTGAAATAAAAAAGAGTGCATTATATGCATGTATAAATAGGAAATGAGAGCAAATAATAAGACACCCTGCAAGGAACGGTGATAAAGCTCCTCTACCAGATCGACCTACAGAGATTTAAGAGAGTAAAATCAATAAGCCTAATGTAGAGATCTATAGCGAATAGGAAACCTTGTAGACCATCCAACATAATTTCAATGAATAATAAACAAATCAACAGAAATTGTATAGAATGCATGCAAGTAATGCTACTGATGAAAAACAAGAGGCATGAAAAGCTTCCACATATTTAACTTTCATTGACCTTCTAATATTTTCAGATTAAAAATCTAATACTTGTTTCACACAATCCTCCTTGCATTAGATAGTCCAATTTATTTACAAAGGATGCATGAAGCTCTAATTATTACATTAAAAGGTAACAGTTATGTGAGAGTATCTAACCTGTAAATACCTCACAGAACCTTACAACTGCCCTCTTTTCATAAAATAGAAAAATTCCAATCATAATCACTTACGCTAGTTTTAGTTGGATAAACCATAAACAAGATCACTTTAACTGATCACATTATAAATCCAAGATCTAACAGGTATCCAGAATAAATGCACAAATCAATCACCTAAAGTTCCAAATGCCTTCCAAGTCACCATAAGGTTAGCAATCCTCATGTAAATCTACAAAGGCCTCGATCCTGTCTAAAAAGTACTGCCATTACAAAAATCTGGTCCACCTGCTAAGAATCTGCTCCATCAATGCCAAATCAAAGGATCATGAATTGTTTTTATGATGCTTTAATAGGATGACAAATACTGGTTTGATGTGATTTTTTTCTTGTATATTCTGATCTTTTACATCACTGATGCAGAAATGAAGGATAGATACTCCCTTGATGAAGACTTGATTAATAGACATCACATGGATGCTCTAGAAAACCTTTCAAATGGATTTTGAGTCTTTGACCTAAGACAATGCTTCATCTTTATGAGCGTTCGAGAAAAGATTATTAAGCTCTTTGTAAGATCCCCTATGTAATCTTGCCCAAATTTTCACTTTTCCCAACTTAGTAATTTCATCAAATAGTTTGCTTGCTTATGGTCATTGACTGTTAAAGGTTTTCTGTTTGTTTTTGTTTCATCTTGCAGAGATACCATTCAACTTTGCAAAGCACTCAAACAAATAGATAACAGCAAGATGGAAATGTCTCTATTCATAAACCAAGATATGGCAAGATTTACACAATATAATGTACCAAACCAATGAAATTCTGACCTTGAGGTGACTGAAATAATATTGCACACATCTGAAATTCAATCTGAAAGGTTCTTGTAGTAGTACATGGACATGAACAGCAGCAACTCCAAGAATACTATGCTCATTTCATACACAGTTTCCAGTATTGAACAGCAGCAAATAGAATAGCAAGTTGCACATCCCAAGCAAACAAATATTGATGAAGCTTTCACAAATATTTCAGTTCTGAAAATACATTTTGCAGCACTCGGAAATGTACAGCAGCCCCCTTTTTTATGTCAACCAAAGGTTTCCAAACACCTAGCAAATCTCACACCACAATGACCGTCAATAGGAACTTGGTGTCCAAACCCACAAGAAACGTTTAAACAAATAACCCACACGGAAATAGAAGCTTCAATATCAACTCTACCAATACCAAAATGCTCAATACCTTCAATGAATCCAAACTCATCCAGCAAAAACCCTTATTTCATAACATTGCGTTCAGACATAACTTTCCTGGCAAAATTTCGATCACAACAACAAAACCTGAAATTTATCTTTTCAAAGACTTCATTAACTTCATACCATAACCATTGAACTACCGATGCAAAATCCAAGTGACTCTGCCAATCACCAGCTAGGGAGAAAGCTTTCACCACTGAAACTAATCTTCCCAAGAGGGTTTTCATCCTCCAAAGGCTGAGATAAACCAAGTTCAATCTCTAGAACCACAAGGGTTTCAATCAGAGAAATAGAATAAACTCAATATATCAAATGAAATCTCAAACCTCTTATTTATAAGCTTTTCTGGGAATTTTCTAGAAACTCCATTATAAAATCACTTTATTAATTTATTAAGCCTTTTAACTCCAAAAAGTTATTTATTTTATTTTAAAAACATTTCCAGCACTGAAAGTCACTTTTAAGCATCTCATCATTTAAAACTTTCCGTTCTCTTTCCGACAAGCTATAATACTAAGGTGTCCAATTAAAAAATTCGTTTACAATGGCAACCTTAGTAAAATTAATTAAATATAGTTCAATAGTACACCAAATTAGCGACAATGGTCGAAAAGCATTGAAATTGAAAACTGACTGCGTAGGAGTGATCCCAATGATGAAAGCTGATAAATGGACCTGAATGGGTGACTTAATAAAAATAGACACTCCCTCCAAGAATCATGGAACCCAAACAAAAAGCCGGAAATAACATCTGAAAGCATATATGACTCTTCTAAAACATCTGAGCTCACTAGTAACATCAAATTACCCCTCTAAACACACTGACACAAACCCAGAAAGTCAACGCCAACTGCACCGCAAGAGAACCCAAAAAAGGGGACATTACAATCTTGATTAGGAGTTGTCATCCAATGAGACTAAAACATCCACTAAACTCATTGATAGGACCTTGAATCTCTTCCAAACAAAGGAAGAGCGCCTTGTTAGAGAGTCACACACCCAATTCCAACTTGTAAAACCATTCCAACCAGTCACAAAAAACACATATACCCATTTTTAAAATGTACCTGACATCAAAACCATGCCGTTCCAACCCACCATGCTCATGTAAATCAAATACCTGGTCAATCCAGTCAAAATTGGGTTAATTTGGGTCAAAACATGTTTTGTATGCACACAATTCAAAAGGAATTGGTTTTTTCTGTCAGCCCATGGGTGTTTGTCTATAATGTTTTTGGCACTCTCAAGCAGAACTAAGTTTAACAGATAAAGAAAATTCATGATACTTGAAGGTTTTATTTATGGTCTGAGCTTTATTTTTCATGATTTGTATTCTTTTAAAAGTGTCTGCTGAAAGTTATTAGACATTTGTTTTCATTTTCTGTTTTGCATGGGCTTGCAGGTACAGAAAAGGTTAGATAGGGTACAGCTGATATCCACGTTCCCATCTGAATACTGGGAATAATGGTATCCTTCATTGATGCACCAATTTATAACTCAAAATCAGAAGCAGCATCTGTGATTCTTCCATTTTTTAGTTCTAAGTTCTACCGAAGGACGGCAATGCTTTTATAAGCTCTATTCCCATCAGAGTATATTAAATATAAAAATAATGAATAGAAGTATTATCACCACAAAGTGATCCCAAAAGCAATCAATAAAAATAAAAAAATGAAACTCTAAAATCCTAATACATTTAAAGAATTACTTACCTGCTCAATTGATTTTGTGTGATAGCAATGGAGATCATCCAGAAGAATAACTAAATGCCACAACCCATTAGGCACAAATATAACCTGCCCAGTCCTCCAAATGCATTCAATGGGTCTCCTTTTCCAGTGTTTAATCTCTCCATAGAAATTCATGAACCACCCAATTATAGAACCTGGTGATGCCACCACCTCTGCACCATATGGACTGGGATGCACAACTGGAGGGACCACACCAGGATGGAAAAGAACCCGTTTCTAAGAGCCCTTTAAGACTGCATTCCATGCAGAAGCACTGTTAGGGTCTGTGTGGAAGGAAGCACCCGATCAAGCTGGATCTAATATCAGCCATCAGTAATCACTAATCAGGCCTCTCCTTCCCTAGCAGCGAAAAAAAAAACTTCCCAAAATTTGTACCTTCTAATTGATGTTTGGACTTGCTTTCCCTTTCTATGCACTTTAATGGCGTGACAACTTCCGCAGTTTTTTGACCATGTTTTTATGAGTATTTTAGCATCTTTTAATTTGCCATGTTTTTCCCATTTAAACCTATGTAATTGAATTCCATTTATAATTTTGGTTTGTCATGTATGTATAATGTGACTATGATTCCAACACATCAAGGTGTTTGATCCCCACTCAGAGTTTTTTGTATAGGTGCATAGGTGAGTTAACCGTTTTCTAAAGCTCATTTTGCAAACAATATAATGACTTAGACAACTTGTGATGTTTGTTCTTTAGAAAGATTGACTTATTGATTTAGTCCATTCATGCTTCCTTGCAATCATTGATTAACATCTCAAATATATTGGAAGATATTGTACCCTGACAAAAAGTTGTATAGTCATGTTTCAAGCTAAAATACTATCATTTTACATCTAGCAAGTCATCACTAGATCCTTGTCTCTCATGGTCACGAATGTCATATTTGTTATCTTTAATTAGTGTCTTTCTAGGACAAAAGAAGCTTTCAAACACATCAAATGAGATGAAGAACGAAGTTTGGATGGGGGAGAAGATACAAAATTGACTAACACTATATAAGATGGATGCCTTGAAGTATTAGTAAATGCCAATGCCCTAATTGTCCCAAATAGAGTGAAACATGTCAAAAGTCTAGTGCATTTTAACCCTTGGTGCGCACTTGAACAAAGAGTCTCCACATGGACAAAATAATATGTGATGGTTTTGGCATCTAGTGTAATGTAGTTCACCTAAGCAAAGGAAGGATATTTCAAGTGTTTGCAAATTTCAGACATCCAATGGTGAGGTATGCACCAATACAAAGAGTGTCAAAAACCAACATTTTAGTTAAAAAGGAGACATCTAGACCATGCACTAATATAAAAAGCCTACCAAAACATGTAAAAATGCCAAATTGGAGCACCTAGACTAGACGTGTGCCAATATATTGAGTGTTCCAAAAACCGAAAAAACATCGAAATTAGACATACAACTGCAAGTAGCATGTCCCTCCAAAGGGTGACCAATTCAAGTTAAAAGCCTAGCAAAATATGGTGCAAATCAAAAAGTGTGCGACTAAACAAGAGATGTACCAAAAGTTAAATTTTGGACCACAAAAAAAGGTGCATAAGAGGAAAAGTGTGCCCTAAATGAAGGAATGGGCAAAAGTTCAACTCCATGTTTGGAGCACAATCAAACAAAGAAGAAGTTTAAGTCAAAAAAGGGTCCTCATAAAGGAGTGCCCATTTAAGATATAACTTTAACAAAAACAGCCTCTAATGCCCATGCACACTTTTATAAGCAAGTCTGCAAAACATAAAATGCCATGATGATCCTTGAAGCACTCTCAGCCATTCTCAATCACGCTTTGTTTTGCAAAAGCAAAAAACACTTATGAATAGTTTAAGGCTTTAAGCATGTTGTGATATGAGCAATAAATACAAAGTGCTGGAAATGGAGTTGTTTTCATTCCATAAATGTGTACTTGGGTATTGTATTTCATTCCAGACTTCTGTTTTCCAAGGGGAGTCTGATTTTGCAGTAGGCATCCATAGCAGCCTTGTTCAGCAGATTGCAAACATCTTCAACAGCTTGTATCTTCAACTGGAGCTTCATTGATTGCCCTTCTGAGCATCTACAGTGAAAAGCTGTAACCAAATCTCAGATCATTTGCCCTCACCACAGTAGTTTTCAGTGAGTCCTAATCATCACAAGAGCAGAATACACACAAGGATGGCAAAACTCAAGTTTTCAAAAACAAATCAGAAATGGAAAGTTTGACTTGAAGCGTGTGCATAGGTGAATATGACTTTAAAATTATAGACATGAAAAATGGTGTCCAGTCCAATGGAGCGTGCTAGAAGGAAGGATGCTGAAAATGTTCTTAAGTTTTGAAAAGGGCAATTCAAAGTTCAGGCATGCACCATTACAAGGTAGAGTGCTAGAAGCTACACAAATAGATCCTGAGCACATGCCACTACAATTTAGTGCTACAACAACCATAGGCTTAAAAAGTGTTATAACGGCATCCAGACCACTGGTGCATGCCCACACAAGGACTGGTCTTGTTCTTTCCATTTTTGCAAGAAAGGAAAGTAGTTTTATTGCAGTTTTTAACAAGATGTGAAAATTTTGCAGTCTTGTGGAGAATGTTCATCAGACATCTAGAATTGATAAGAGAGCTATAACAAAAAAAAAAAAAAAATTAGCATTGTTCCTTGCACTTCATATTTTCCTTCCCTGGGATTTTGTAACATGAAGTCTGCAGATTTGGTACAAGGAAGGGAGGGTTTGGAGATTACATTCATTAACAAAAGAAAGGAAGTATTGTAACAATTCTCAAAGAAATTTTGATCATTACAGGGAACCTTATCATTTCCTTCACTCCTCATCCAAGACACTTCAAGATTGATGATTTGTTGCATGAGGAGTTTCATCGAACAGTTATGCCAAGAAAAGATTGTCAAATGTCATCCGTGACAAGGCTTATGATAACAAAGCATCACAATTTGCAAGGCCAGCAAGAGTTTGTATGTGCATTATCAAGAAGAAATCACCCAAGTCACCATCATTGTTTGGCAAGTTGTCAATGGACATTTGAGTTACAAGTGCTTTTTAAGGATTCATCATGCTTAGAATGAAAGAGCTACATCAAGACCACTAAGAGGAGGCAACTATCAAACTAGTTATTTTTCAGCAATTGTTATTACTTGGGCATGATATTCTTAGATAACCTTTTCGAAGGTTTATCTTAGAAACGTGATATATTTAGTCAGGTCTATCCAAGACTTGCTTGTTTTAGGTGACGATATCTTTAAAGAATATTTTGATTTTTGAGTTTTTGCTTCAACTGCAAGAAAACCATTTTTAGCATTGGAACTTTAATAAATAATAAGCCTTTTATGTATCTTAAATAAATTGCATGCGAAATAATGTAAACACTTGTAAGTGTTTTATGTACTTAGATTTTAGCAAATGGTACGTTTTTATAAGACAACAAAACATTAAATATCACAAGGATAAACATATTTTGAATTACTAGGGGAAATTCCCAAAAAAAAAATGCTACTCCTAAACCTAAAGTTATAAACAAGATCACACGCACTCACACTTTATAAGATCATCAATGGGGTTTTGCATAGAGAATATCTTTAGTAAACTTGACCTGTCTCTTCGACTTGTGTGAATATTGTTGATATTGTTGTCATTGATGTCAAACCAGCTATTCGGTTTAGACCGGACAATATATGTAGCCCGGATTGGTCCCTGTCCGCATATCGGTCTGGATGTTGTATGCAGTCAGTATGTGCAATTCTTTGGTTATGTTTTGGACAGGCATTATGATGCAGTATGATGGAGGTAATATAGTGTGGTAATCTCTAGAAGATCCTTGTTCAAGAATTTTGAGTTCTCATTGATCCTGATATCAATCACGTGTCCCGGTATTAGCTGTTTTGGTCATATCAGTAGTATCTCTTCGAGTTTCATGTTGCAGTATTCTTGATATGTGTGGAGCCTACAGTTTGGTGATTTTGTACTTAATTTTGTTATAATGGGTCAGTATTCTTGGGTCCGGATGACCCTGCCCCATTCCAATAATCTTGGTATATGCATTGGCAAATGAAGTATGTAAAAGGAAGCGTGTAGAGATCTTGTGTAGGCCAACATGAGTGTCTTGATAACATGTTGGGCTTGGCCGACACACTATTTTGTATTTGTGCCCTCCGGTATATATACATATACATATGAGAGAAGTATGATATGAAAGTGTATGTGAGAAGGAGATTAACGAAGTTCATGTGATATGCGAAAGAGAGTTAGCAACGAAGGTAGCAGTTTGTAAAGTGTGAGTTGCGGACAACAAAGGCAGACGGTGTTGCAGTAGTGCAGTAGTCCTTCACCGGACTTGTTGCAGGACAATTATACAAAGATCTCTAACCAGATCTGTTGTAAAGTTTGTGAATTGTAATGTGAGCTTAATCTGAGAACTGATTCAATGCATTTGGAGATGCAAATCCTTTTCAATTCAACCTTTTATGTTGCACTGAGCATTCCGGCAGTGAGTCGTTTCTTTCTATCTTTGCAATGAGAAGTTCGACAGTGAACCGCTTTTGTAATCTGGCAGTGAGCCACCCGGCAATGAGCCACCCCTGTTGTAAACACCATATAACTAGTTATATTCTCCTGAGAGTTAACACTCTCCGTGGTTTATCCCATTTGGGTTTTCCACATATAAAATTTGGTGTTTGTCTTGTGGTTGTGTTCTTCATCTTTATTCTACATTTGTTGTTCCATATCTGTTAAATTTGTTGGATGAAATTTGATATATCTGTGGATAATTAAAGTTAGAAATAAGTTTTTAAATCTGTGGGAATATTGATTCACCCCCCCCCCCCCCCCCCCATCTCTCTCAATATTTCGGTGCTTTCAACCTAATCAACAATTGGCATCAGAGCTTTGGTCCCTTGCTTGGAAGCTTAACCACTTGAGGGAGATCCGTGTTGGTTGAATCATGGCACCTATATGCATGACCGAAGATTTCCAGCTAGATGAAGATTTGGAAAGTGTTGAATCAGAGAATGAAGAATTGAAAGAGAATGTGAAGATAGCAAATGAATGTGCGCAGAAGCTGAGAGAGCAAATCCGGAAGTTCAAACTGAGGCACAAGGAGGTTAACAATCAGTTGAAGCAGGCAAATGAGACTATTAAAGACTTGATGCAGAAGATTGAGGAAAAAGACAAGACAGAGCAATTCCTGAAGGAAACAATAAAGCATAAGTCTGAGAATATGAAAAGCTTGTGCAAGAGGTGAAGAATCTAAAGGCAGAAAATAAGATCCTCGATAGTAGTAAGCTCCTGGAAGATTTGATCAGCATGCAGCAAGCTAATGCAGACAAAACCAGACTTGGTTTCCAACCCAGTATGTGTTCAAATCAAAATGATAAAGAAGTCAAAGCTGAAGTGGAGAAAAAGACAAAAGATGAAAGAAAATCCCGGAATCGGAATTCTAATGCAAGAAGACCATCGGTTCGACAGCCTAGTGCACAAAGGTACCCATCTTTTAATGGCTATTGTTTTAAATGCAATAAATTTGGACATAAGGCAATAAACTGTAGAAGCATTCAGTGCTATAGTTGCAAGAGGTTTGGACATAAAGCAAGTCTTTGTAGAAATCATGTTCTGATTTAGAATTATAATTCGATTGATGCAAATAAGAAGAGTTACAACTTTCATGGATATTGTTACATTTGCAATAACTATGGACATAAGACTAATCAATGCAGACACAAATCACATCCGGTAAGACCTGAAAGGAAAGTTATCAGTTGTTTCAAATACAAGCAATCCAGTCATTATGCTAATCAATGCAAAAGTGGAAATGAGGAGAAATCTACTGAGAAGAATGCGATGAAGAATGATGAATCAAAGAAGAAAGAAAATTTGGTCTAGAGAAAGAAGAGTGAGAACAAAGGAAGCGAGTCTGATGTACTAGAATCCGGTGCAGGCACCTCTCCCTCCGATAACTAAGTATAGAGCTTTGGGTCAAGAGGAGTTTGTTCTAAAAGAAAAATCTTCTATCCTCCCCGTTTGAGTGGATCATGTCATTGATCCGGCATGACAGTGTTTTAACTTCAAGTGCTATCCGGTAATCCGAGGAATTTTTGCTGACATCATCAACAAGAAGCTCTCGGCGACAAAACCCTAGGAAGTGTTTTTGGCAAGATAAGTATCGGTTTTTGAATTCATTCTTTCATTATCAGTCATTTGTGTTTGAGATTATTGCAAAGTGAGCAATGCAAGGAATCATGGAAGGAAAGATCATCGGAAAATCTAGCAGCGAGGAATTTCAAATTTTGGACAAGGTGCTCCTGGATGAATTTAACCTGGAGAAAATCAAAGATGTTGAAGCTGGTCTGAGTGATGATGAGTTGCAAAAGGTCAAAGGTTTGGAAAGCAAAGGTTTGAATCTTTGGACAAAATTCCCTTTGTTTGGTAATGCGAAGGTTATCAGGATGATCCTTAGCCATGTGCGGGATGATAGCATCATATTGGATAAATCCTATCCAATCATGAAGGAAGTCATTTTTGTGATCACCAACTTGTGCGACAATGGTGAAGTTCCAGCAAAGAAGTCTATCCTGAACAAAGAAGTGGAAGCCCTAACCGGCGTGAAGGGTGATTAGCGAGCCTTAATCATTAACACTATCGTCAACCCTATGGGCAGGTAAATTGCCTACGGCATCTCTTATAAAATCTATTTCAGAAATAGGGAAGGTGCCAAAAGAGAAAAACAAATCGTTCGACTTGTGTGAATTATTGAAAGAATTGTTGTTAGAGAATATTAAGATGACAAAAGAGAAGAATTATGCTTTCTAGTTTGGGTCATTGCTTGTGAGTTTGGTTATGTACTGTTTGGGATCCCTTCCGGCAAAAGATAATGTCATATGGGAATCTGGTGTTTCGATTGCTAGGCAGATATTTACATATTTGACAATCTAAATAATAAAGAAGCTTGTGATGCCTATTTCAAATCTTTTCTGGACATGTAGAGTGTTGGCCCGGTATCTATATCTTTCATTTCCGATTCTGGAGGTTCTTCCTCCGGAAAGAAGAAAAGGAGACAGTCTGTTCCTGTTAGTGTTTCAAAGCCCAAGAGAAGCAAGGTAGAAGATGTTGTAATGATTGATGATCCGAAATCCCCTGTAGCTGAAGGAGAGTCGGTTGTTGCAGAACAGGAAGCTGGAGATTCAGATGATGAATCTAATTTGCTGAAATTGGTTGACACTATGGATGGAATCAAGAAGTTTGGTGTGATGTGGCTGACTTCAGTTGAGTCAGATAGAATTGAAAGCATTTTGTTGAATCACTTGATTCAGAACAACACGAGTCTTGAATATATTAGTAATCTTCTTTCGGAATCTCTGAATGAAGTTCTAAAGGAGAAGTTTTCTGAGCAGTCAGTCGAAGAAAAAGGTTTGGATATGCAGAATCTACTGAATGAATGTGTTAATGCGCAAAAGATCTTATCAGCATATATAGAGGAATTGTGTCCGCAATGCTAGCAGAGTCTATAGGTATTGTATCTCTTTGTCGACAGCTGTAGTGAAGCACAAAGGCAAGATTGATGCTATTGAAGATGAGCTAACAAATCTAGGCAAGTCTTTTGATTTTCTGAATGATAAGGATGGTGAGCGGAGGAAAAGAATCAATTCTTTCAAGCTGAACTCTTATTGCTGCAGAGGCGAAAAGAAGACTTTATAAACATGTTTTGGAAGGCTAAGGAGATTGTTGAGGCCAAATTGGAGCATTTTTCAGTGTTGATTGGGAATGCAGTTGAGTATTGGCAGAACCCATCTAATCCGGATAGTTTGTCCCATGCAGTTGATCTGTTGGTAGAGTGCAGAAGCCTTTCAGTTAGAATTAAACTAGCCATACGTTCTTCGCAAGTTCTTCTTCCGGATCTGAAGGAGAAAAACAAGTTCATCTTTCCAAAGAAGAGCAATTGAAGGTTCTTGTGCAGTGTTCAAGTTCTGGCATTTTTGCAGTTGTATATATTATGTTTTTCTTCCTTTTTCTTTTCATTATTTTTTCATCAAAGGCATCCTTTGTCCTTGATGTCAAAAGGGGGAGAAAGGAATGTGGTTTCTTGGAATTGCATGAGTAAGGGGAAGTTGTACGCAATTACGTTTTGGATATATTTTGCCATCAGTGACAAAGGGGGAGATTGTTAGACTTGTGTGAATATTGTTGATATTGTCGTCATTGATGTCAAACCAGCTATTTGGTTTAGACCGGACAATATATGTAGCCCTAATTGATCCGGATAGTGGTCTGGATGTTGTATGCAGTTAGTATGTGCAGTTCTTTGGTTATGTTTTGGACAGGCATTATGATGCAATATGATGGAGGTAATATGGTGTGGTAATCTTTGGAAGATCCTTGTTCCAAAATTTTGAGTTTTCATTGATCCCAATATCAATCATGTGGTATCAATCATGTGTCTCAGTATAAGTTGTTTTGGTCATATCAGTAGTATCTCTTTGAGATTCGTGTTGCAGTATTCTTGGTATATGTACAACCTACGGTTTGGTGATGTTGTACTTAATTTTGTTATAATGGGTCAGTATTCTTGGGTCCGGATGACCCTGCCCCATTCCGGTAATCTCGGTATATACATTAGCAAATGAAGTATGTAAAAGGAAGCGTGTAGAGATCTTGCGGAGGCCAACATGAGTATCTTGATAACGTGTTGGGCTTGGCCAACACACTACTTTGTATTTGTGCCCTCGGGTATATATACATATACATATGTAGTAGCTTGATGTATGAGAGAAGTATGATATGAAAGTGTATGTGAGAAGGAGATTAAGGAAGTTCATGTGATATGAGTTAGCAGCAAAGGTAGCATTGTGTAAGTGTGATTTGCGGACAGCAAAGGCAGACAGAGTTGCAATAGTGCAGTAGTCCTTCACCGGACCTGCTGCAAAACAGTTATACAAAGATCTCTAACCAGATATGTTGTAAAGTTTGTGAATTGTAATCTGAGCTTAATCTGAGAATTGATTCCATGCATTTGGAGATGCAAATCCTTTTCAATTCAACCTTTTATGTTGCAGTGAGCATTCCGGCAGTGAGTTGTTTCTTTGTATCTTTGCAATGAGCAATTCGGCAGTGAGCCGCTTTTGTAATCTGGCAGTGAGCCACCCCTGTTGTAAACTCCATATAACTAGTTATATTCTCCCACTCTCCGTGGTTTTTCCCATTTGGGTTTTCCACATATAAAATCCGGTGTTTGTCTTGTGGTTGTGTTCTTCATGTTTATTCTACATTTGTTGTTTCATATCTGTTAAGTTTGTTGGATGAAGTTTGATATCTCTGTGGATGATTAAAGTTAGAAGGAAGTTTTTAAATCTATGGGAATACTGATTCACACCCCCCCCCCTCTCAGTATTCCGATGATTTCAACCTAATCAACACTATCTTGTTGAGTTTCAAAGGTTGAGCACAAGACCTGAAAGGTTCTTATCTCACAAACGATTTTTTTTATCAATAAAGCTTGCGACCTAAATAACGTAAACCAATCACAAACACTTACTAGCTGGTTGAAAACGAAGACCAGTAGATCCACATACACAAGAATGGATTAAACAAAAACTAATTCCAACAATGAAACCACAATGCAGGATTTCGAGAAGAAGAATTCTTAAAAGCACACAAAGTTACTAAGACAAAAAGCGGTGTTGAATAAAGCTCAACATTGTCTTCACTACAATCCACTTAAGAAATCCTCTGCTACACAAGAACACATAAAACTTGGATCAACTATGCGAATGACAATCTCTGCTACATAAGCTGAACTTTAATTATCATTAATGCCTTGTTTCCAAAGCACTCATTTATCGGTTTTAATAAATGGATTTCAGGGATTTGAGAATAATAGTTCAATTTTCCAAAAAGAAATGTTCTAAATCAAAGCTATCAAAGAATTGCAAAAAAAAAGTAGAAAGAAAGGAACTTAAATCAAATCTATTATAAAACAATGAAAGAATAAAGCAACCTAAACATATGTGCTACTTAGCTGCACAAAAATAGTAATTGATCAAAAATGGAAATTAACCACAAATGGCCAATCCAAAACCTCATCCTCATAATTTGAATCTAAACTAACAGACTTGGAATAACATAATGTGTTTGCTTAATCCAATGGCTGAATCGGGTGTAGCATTGCCTCATAGGATAGAGGAAGGGGTATAGAAAAGAAAGCTGAATGTTAGTCTGATGTGGGAGGGAAATTCAACAGTGGATCCAATATGATATGATAAGTACCTAAATCTATTGTAACTAGGTGACCATGGGGCTGCACAAATCGATACGATAGATCTCAAGCTATTACACTATTGTCTTGGCTTACAAGTATGGCAAACAAATCAGCACATATTTGTATCACAAAGAAAATATGCTAAGACATTGTGATGTCCCCTTCTAGTTGACATCAGATATTCAGTGAGATTAGCCTATCATTCTGACCCTTGTAGGCTAATGAGTTTGGATAGAGGGTCTTTTGAGGATTGCATCCTCTCCAAGGTTTGGTATGTTTCGATTTGGCTTTTGTTTGGCATCATTTGGACTTCAATTTCTATACTTAACTATTTATAGTAAGTCAGAGTTTGTCAAGAAGGACCCTTTTTTCTATTTTTAGCAGAGCATCTGGTCACATGGTGATTAGTGGTGTTGACTCCCATTTCACGTGGCATAGTAAAATAATAAGTATTTAGGGAGATATTAATGTTTTAATGGCTCATTATAATGTTAAATAACAAAAGGGGTCATTATAATGTTATAACTTAGGGGTCCAAGTATCATTAAAAAAGGGGCCAAATGATTAATTATTTTTGAGCGCTTATCCCAAGGTATTAAAAGATAAAATATTTGAGATGCAAGTAATAACATTTAAATGTTATTAAATGGGTTAATTGAGACAAATCGACCCCTTAGTGGGAAAATATAAAAGCCTTGCCTTGGGAAAATCGAACCATTATTATTGTGCATTTTTCTTCATGAAATCTCTCTACAAGCAGGAGCCAAGGGTTTCAGCAAGCAACCAGCCATTGGAGAACAATAAAATCTTCAGTGTGTAGCCAATTGAAGTGGTGGAATATCCGTTGCAATTGGTATCTAGGAGAGCTTCATTCAAAGGCTCTAATTGTGCTTAATTTGCAAGAATTCTCCCAAGTTTTTGAGCAGATTAAAGGTGGTGTGTAAGCAGATTGGAGAGCAGAACCAAGGCATCAAATCTGCACACCAATTGCACCCTTACCCAGCTGTACAGCTGCTGATCATCAGCCGTACACTTTCCTCACAGCCGTACAACTAGGGCTTGGGCGATTTGTGCTTGAAGACACTCAAAAATTCTGAATAATTTAGGGAAGGGTCGTGGGGGTTTGTGGAGTCCAGAGCTGCATTGGAGGGCTAATGGAACTCTTCCCAAGGCATAGTCAATCAATTTAATGCTGGCCGTACAGCCTACAGCTGCTGCCATTTCCAGAAAATACAAACATTAATTGCTCTCCATCTTCCGGGTATGAATGTAATGTGAAATATATTAGAAAAATGATTGAATAAATTTTGAATAAATTCCAATTAGATTGCAGCTGTTAATTCTTCCTGTTATTGCATTTCATTTCATGCTAATTTTTCTGCCTGGCATTGATATTCATAAAAATCCAAAGAAAAAACCTATTAGCCTCAAAACACCAAATTCGCAAAACAAACAATTACAGCAGTGGAGAAACAAGGGTTTCTACAGTGGTATCAAAGTGGATTCCTGCCATCCTTTGGGTCAGATCACATTTTTAAAGCAACCCAGTGACAGGGAAAAAAGAAATTATCAGAGGGAATACCGGAAAACTTGGCAACCACCACCAATTCCAGAAGGAAAAACAATCTCGGGACTAGTTGGTACACAGGGTTCTTCTTCAGGGAGTTCTGAACAGGTTGCAAGTATGGGAGATACAAGAGGAAACATTCCACCACATGATGGTGCCAGAGAAGTAAGGGAAACTTTGAGTGGGATACAGACCAGTCAGCAACGTGTAGCTGATGTATTATAGTAGCTCACCGCAGCCATACAACCGATGAACAATCCTAGGGGACAAAATCATGATCATGGTGATAATAAGAGTGCAGTTGGGTCTCCCAAAGTACATACAGCACCTACTTGTACCGTTGACAGGCCTACACAACCCGTCGCCCTAAGGAATGAACCAGAGGAAGGAGGAGCTGGGCAAAATGAAGATATTATGTTATGGCAGCACATGGTGAGTGGAGTTTACTACCACCTGATGTTAGGGAGCATATGACCTTTGACCACTATGTGAGTCAAAGGAGGGAGCACGCTAGAGCTAAACAGGATAGGAGACCAAGGAATCAAAATCGGGACCTTGAGGATGCTACCAGCAAACTCACTTTACCACTGTTTGATGGTAGTGGTAAGGTTACAGCACGGTCATGGATACACAAGTTGGATACATCAATTTACAACCTATGACAGAGGGAGATGCAATCAGATTTGCCACCTTGCATTTAGATGGAGTGGCTCATGATTGGTGGCACAATGTAATGATTACGTTGCAGCATAACCTCATCACTTCATATAAGGAGTTTGTTGATAGGTTGGTTGACCGATTTGATAAGAAGGATCCAGAGTTTTACTTCAAAGATCTCGCTCAGCTTAAACAGGTTGGGAGTTTGGAGAATTATATTGGAGATTTTCAAAGGCTTTCAGTCATGGTTTCCAACATCTCTGATCAAAGATTAGCAGTGTTGTTTGTGGAGGGCCTTTTGGAACCTTTAAGGGGATGGGTCAAGGCTTTTGACCCACCGTCATTACAGGAGGCAATGAGGAAGGCAAGAAGTATGGGACATGCAGCTCCGCACAACAAATTTGCATCAAAGGGGTCCTCTTCATCAAAGGACAACAAGTTCTTTCCTAAGAAACAAGGAAAATCAGAATCTAAGGAAGACCAAAAAGGAAAAGCTACAGCACCTCTTGCTCGCGAAACACTCAATGATTTGCAAAAGAAAAAGTTGTGTTTTTATTGTAAGGGCCCCTATGATTTAAATCATGACTGTCCCTTGAGGCCTAAGGGCAAGGCAAACCGTGTCATGTGGGCTTTTTATGAGGGATCTGAATCTGAAAATTCAGACCAGAAATCTGATCATGAGGATTCCAAGCCTAAAAAGTTAGAGAAATTGAGTGTGCATGAAGAGGAAGCAAAACTACAGGAGGCACGTCTTACTAGCATTCAGCAAGAGGGTTCGTTCAGGATGCGTGGGGTGTTGGCTGGTCAAAAGGTCATCACCTTACTGGATACAGGTGCCACCCATAATTTCATCGATGCTAGATTGGTTGAGAGGCGTGGGATCCAGACTGAGGAGTTTGGAGGCATTAGGGTGAGAGTTGCAGATGGTTACACTCTCAAGTGTGACGGGATGATTACAGGTCTTCCTTTGCGCCTGAATAACTATGAGTTTAAGGCAGATTTCTATGTGGTGACTATGGGTGACGCAGATGTAGTTTTGGGAATGAGATGGCTCCATGACATGGTAAATTTACCTTGGACCTCCATGAGATGGAGATGAAATTTAAGATAGATGGGAAGACTCGAGTGTTGAAGGCCATCAGGGATAGCAATTTCAAAATGATATCTTTCAGGAGAATGGAGAGACTCATGCACCATGACAGGGTTGAATGGGCAGCAGAGTGTATGATGATGCCATCACAGGAGGGACAACAAAAGCCAGTTTATCATCCTGACATACAGGCGTTGAGAATTAAACATGGGAAGGTGTTCGGTGACATTCCACCGAGTTGGCCTACTGATAGGGGCATTGAGCACATCATAGAGTTAGAAGAGGGTGCGAAACCTGTAATGATCACTCCTTACAGGCACCCAAAGCAGCTGAAAGATGAGATTGAAAAAACAATTAAAAAAACAATTTAGGAGTTGCTTGCCATGGGTCATATCAGGCCAAGTAAGTCACCATTTGCTTCGATAGTAGTGTTGGTGAAGAAAAAGGATGGTACCCATCGCATGTGCATTGACTACAGGGTCCTAAATAAGAGGACCATCAAGAACAAGGACCCCATATCACGGATTGACGAGTTGATTGACAAGCTTCATGATGCCTGCTTCTTTTCGAAGATAGATTTGAAGTCTAGCTATCATCAGATTAGAGTTCGAGAGCAGGGCATTAAGAAGACAACATTTAGATGTCACTGTGGACATTTTGAGTTTGTGGTTATGCCATTTGGGCTAACCAACGCACCTGCCACATTTCAATCCACTATAAACAAGGTTTTTCAATAACAATTGAGAAGGTTTGTGCTAGTCTTCTTCGATGATATTTTGGTGTACAGCAAAACATGGGAGGATCACCTTGGTCATCTGGATATAGTGTTGGGAATTCTAGATAGGGAGTCCTTGTATGCCAAGGAATCCAAATGTGATTTGGGAATGACAGAGCTGTTGTACTTAGGCCACGTTATCAGTGTTGCGGGTGTGCGGATGGATCCTGACAAGATCCAAGCTGTTGTTGATTGGCCTACTCCTGAGAACCTCACTCAGCTCCGTGGTTTTCTAGGGTTGTGTGGCTTCTATCGCAGATTTGTCAGTGGTTATTCACGACATGCAGCACCACTCACAGATTTGATGAAGGGGGTGTTTATTTGGACTCTTGAGGCACAGGAGTGTTTTGAGAAATTTAAACACCTAACGACTACTTTCCCAGTTCTTACATTACCTAATTTCACTAAGCCCTTTGAGTTACAGTGTGACACCTCAAGAGAGGACATTGGTGCAGTGCTTGTGCAAGATAAACACCCTATTGTGTTTGAGAGTTAGAAGCTCAGAGGACCTGAGAGGAGTTTTAGCATATATGACAAGGAAATGTTGGCCATCATGCATGCTTTGGCCAAGTTCAGGCAGTACCTTGTGGGCAGCAAATTCAGCATTAAAATGGATCATAACAAGCTGAGACATTTCTTGGGGCAGCGAGACCTTAATGATCGTCAGCAAAAATGGGTCAGTAAACTACAGCCAGATGACTTTGACATTGTCTATGTCAAAGGGGCAGAGAATGTGGTTGTTGATGCTTTATCTCGCCGGTCATATCTGAGCTCCATGGTTGAGATTTCTGAGGATTGGAGACATCTGATTATAGCAGAGTATGCCAAAGACGCTTGGGTTGCAGGCATAGTTGAGGGGTCAGTTCAGGATAGCAGATATACAGTTGTAAATGATCTCATCATTTACAAAGGCAGAATTTTCTTGACCCCAGGATCGGTGATGAAGAGTAGAGTGTTGAGGACTTTCCATGATGTGCCTATGGCAGGTCATCCTGGATATTTTAAGACCTATAAGCAGATACGGGTGTGTTTCACTTGGAAAGGTCTTAAATCATATGTTCTCCGATATGTGAGGGAGTGTCCTGTTTGCCAGCAGAATAAACAGGAGCACACATTCCTTGCAGGATTACTTCAGCCACTTCCAATTCCTGATCGGAAGTGGGAATGTTTACCTATGGATTTTATTACAGGCTTGCCGAAAGCCCAAGGCAGAGACTGCATATATGTACTGGTTGACCGTCTCGCTAAATATGGCCATTTCTTTCCGATCGCTACTACATACACAGTTGTTCAAGTAGCGGAGATGCTTTTCCGCAAGGTATTCAAGTTACATGGTTTACGTCGAAGTATTGTCGACGACAAGGATAGTAGGTTCATTAGTCACTTTTGGCAGGAATTATTCAGACTCTGTGGAACCGAGCTTACTTTGGGCACTAGCTACCAACCACAAACAGATGGTCAGACGGAGATTGTGAACAAATGGGTGGAAGGATAACTATATAGCCGGACAGCAGAAAACTTGGGTGAAATGGTTTTAAATTTGTGAGTAATGTTATAACACTACTCACCATATGTCTATCTAGATGACACCATTCATGGCATTATATGGGCATGAGGCCCCTAGCTTTCTCAATTTACTGTTGGGTGATAGTAGGGTGCCTAATGCTGGGGATCTTTTACAGGAGAGCCAGGACATTGTGAGAGCCCTCAAGGAAAATATTCAGAAGGCACATAACCAACAGAAGCAATATGTTGATCAGAGGACTAAAAGATCATTTGAGGTTGGGGACATGGTATATCTGATGTTACAGCCCTATCGTCAGTCTACTCTCAAGAAGAGTGGTGCAAAAAAACTCAAGCCACGATACTATGGTCCTTTCAGGATTGTCAAACGAGTGGGTGAGGTGGCTTATGAGTTGGACTTACTAGTTGACAACAGAGTGCATAATGTTTTCCACGTGTCACGCCTCAAGAAGGCGTTAGGATATCATGTTGTACCTTTTGCGGTCTTACTACCCCTGGATGATGAGGGGAAATTGATTTTAGTACCTGAGGCCATCTTGGATGTAAGAGAGATAGTTGCAGAGGCAACTAATCAGGGAATATGTGGTTAAGTGGAAGGATTTGTCGGTCGAGGATGCCACTTGGGAGAGTGCAGATATCTTGCAACATCCGGAATTGAAATTGCTTGAGGACAAGCAATTTCAAGGAGGGGGGACTATGATGTCCCCTTCTAGTTGGCATCAGATATTCAATGAGATTAGCCTATCGTTCTGACCCTCATAAGCTAATGAGTTTGGATAGCGGGTCTTTGCGGTCCAGCATGTGTAAAGCCTGCGAGCATATGTAAAATTCATTAAATTATTATAAGGATTGCTATTTTTCTGTTTCCCCGGTTATACCTTGTGTTGTGTCAACCGGTTACCGGTATCTTTCATGTTATTTGTGTTATAGGCTGCAAGGTGGGGCTGTCCTTCATTGGATCTCCCTACCTTGTCTGCATCAGTCTTCTGAGGGTTGTATCCTCTCCAAAGTTCAGTATGTTTCGATTTGGCTTTCATTTGGCATCATTTGGACTTCATTTGCTATACTTACTATTTACAATAAGTCAAAGTTTGTCGAGAAGGACCCCTTTCCATTTTTAGCAAAGCATCTGGTCACATGGTGATTAGTGGTGTTGACTCCCATTTCAGGTGGCATAGCAAAATAATAAGTATTTAGGGAGATATTAATGTTTTAATGGTTCATTATAATGTTAAATAATAAAAGGGGTCATTATAATGTTAAAACTTAAGGGTCCAAGTATCGTTAAAAAAGGGGCCAAATGATTAATTATTTTTGAGCGCTTATCCAAAGTTATTAAAAGATAAAATATTTGAGATGCAAGTAATAACATTTAAATGTTATTAAATGAATTAATTGAGAGAAATCGACCCCTTAGTGGGAAAATATTAAAGTCGTCTCGTGGGAAAATCGAACCATTATTATTGTGCATTTTTCTTCATGAAATCTCTCTGCAAGCAGGAGCCAAGGGTTTCAGCAAGCAACCAGCCATTGGAGAACGATAAATCTTCAGTGTGTAGCCAATTGAGGTGGTGGAATATCCATTGAAATTGGTATCTAGGAGAACTTCATTCAGAGGCTCTAATTGTGGATGGTTTGCAAGAATTCTCCCAGGTTTTTGAGCAGATTAAAGGTGGTGTGTAAGCAGATTGGAGAGCAAAAACAAGGCATCAAATCTGCACACCAATTGCACCCTTACCCAGCCGTACAGTTGCTAATCATCAGCTGTACACTTTCCTCACAGCCATATAACTAGGGCTTGGGCGATTTTGTGCTTGAAGACACTCAAAAATTCTGAATAATTTAGGGAAGGGTTTTGGGGGTTTGTCGAGTCCAAACGCTGCATTGGAATGCTAATGGAACTCTTCCCAAGGCATAGTCAATCAGTTTAATGCTGGCCGTACAGCCTACAGCTGCTGCCATTTCCAGAAAATACAAACATTAACTGCTCTCCATCTTCTAGGTATGAATGTAATGTGAAATATATTAGAAAAATAATTGAATAAATTCCAATTAGATTGCAGCTGTTAATTCTTCCTGTTATTGTATTTCATTTCATGTTAAATTTTCTGCCTGGCATTGTTATTCATAAAAATCCAAAGAAAAAACCTATTAGCCTCAAAACACCAAATTTGCAAAACAAACAATTACAGCAGTGGAGAAACAAGGGTTTCTACAGACATTGCTCGAGAAGTTCACAATGACGGATTCCAAACCCATGTTTATACACCTATGGAAGTAGGAATCCAACTATTTGTTTTTGATCTATCTCCTCAAGTAAATGCAACTCTAGATCGATAGATGATTGGGGGGTTTGATTAACTTGACTTACAATAGACCAGATATTAGATTTGTTGTCAATTATCTTTCACGTTTCATGCAAGAACCAAAGATATATCATTGGAAAGCAACAAAAAGGGTACTAAGGTATATCCACTGTACAATGAATCATGGTTTGGAATACAAAAGGAATGAACAATTCTTCTTGACAGGATACACGGATGAAGATCATGCAAGTTTTGTTGACGATAGGAAACCCACATTAGTATTTTCTTCTTAGGATCAGGTCCTATTTCATGGGGAAGTAAGAAGCAAGCCATAGTTTCTCATTCTTCAACAGAAGTAGAATATCATGTAACAAGTGCAGCAATTTGTAAAGCAATTTGGCTACATTGCATGCTAGAAGGGTTGGAGTACCTCAAAATCAACCCACAATTCTCTATTGTGACAATCAAAGTGTTCTCAAGCTTGTTTGTAATCTGGTGTTTCATATACAGACCAAGCATATTGAAGTTGACTGCCACTTCATACAAGAACAAGTTCAACAAATCAACATTCATCTCTAATTCTACACTACTCAAGAGCAATGTGCCGACATTTTCGGCAAGCTCCTTGGACATGTGAAGTTTGATACTTTTCAAGATTTTCTTATCAGTATTTTAAAACAATGATGTTATAAGGAGGAAATTTTAGATATTCCATCATATGTGTCTCATTTATATTGGTTTGTTAATAGTTTGTTTATTTGTTAAAAGTTTGTTTTTAATCTACGACATAATTCAGTTCTTTCATTAGTTTGTTCAATAAGATTTGTTATGATTTCAGGGAATTTATACCCATCATCTAATTCAATGTAAGATCATCAGGTTTATCTTGCAATATGTCTATGTATGTATGTATGCATGCATGCATGTAAACAAACATAGATGTATATATGTATATAAACAAACATAAATGTGTGTGTGTCAATACATGCAATAAATATATTAATTGTAGGATATAAATTCAATCAAGAAATTTATGGGTTGTATGCCAAACTATGAAGTGGCAATTAATGGCCAGCACAAAGAATTAATGCAAAAAGCATCTTGTATGCAATTCAGGGGGTGGCAAGTAATGGAACAAAGTCTAATGGACAAGAAGGGCAATGGTCGGAAGATATAATCCCTCTAAGCCCACCAAAGCATCTAAGAGACCATCCCTTAATGTCAATGTCATCTTTTCTTCAAATTCTCTTTCTTTAATGCATCCTCAATTAATTGATTATGACTCATCCCCTTCCCTTAAAATCTTTTCTATGGATGATTCCTTGGCTGAGTTCTTAGGAGTTTATGATAATCTTCCTTGTTATCACCATAATCGTGGATTTCCTTATTGTATGGGTGGGAAAATGGGAAAGAAGGTTTAAGAGAAAAGAGGACACAGTTGCAAGGGGGACCGAGCGAGAAGGAAAGGGAAGTATTGAGCATTTGTTTTTGTTTGATGTGGTCTATAACCTTCCTTTTCAATTCATTTTTGCATTTGAAAATAATTGCACTAATGTTCAGTGAAAGCGTTATTTCTTTTAAATGTATTCAAAAAAGCATGTTGAGTGCAAGAATTGAATAATCCTTAATTTGTATATGAAAATCCATCTTCCCTTGAGCAATATAAAATCCATGTTTGTTCTTTGCAGCAAACCAATGTAATAAAGGACCTACTCTATTTATGTGTTTTACTCTAGCCAAATGTGCTCTTTGTTCTTCACCTTTGGTTAAGTACTGATTTCAACTTAATCTATCCTTCTAAACTCTTTAACCCTAATGTTAGGGTCAAATGTGAAAATATCCTATAATTGGGAATATCTTGGGAGGTAAGTTGATGTTTAGACCTTTATATTTGTTACGAGTAGAGTGTTAATTTAGACCTAACTATAATTGCAAGACCTCTCAATTGTTATAATATCATCCTTAGCCTTTTGGTTAAATACTATGATGTGAATACATATCAGCTCTAGCTAGTATAAACCATAGTTACAAGACTCCGACTCGGCTCGAACTCCACAAGCTGATATTTGACTTGGACTGGGCAAGCTGATTCTTGACTCGGACTTGGACTCGACAAGCTAATTTTTAACTAGGACTCGGCGCCCGAACTTGGCAAAAACTCGACCAAGACTCGCCAAATTGAAAAACCCAAGAAATTCAAAGATTTTTAAGGATTTAAAACCTGTTTAATGCATCCTTTAATAAATAAACCTTAAAGACACAATAATCTCATCAAACAGAAGCTACTTTGAACACATACACAAATTTACATCACATAAGTATAAATGCAAATTTTAGGCTTGAGCTGAAGGAAATAAGCTAAACTAAATAACACATTAGAAATATAAATAGTGTCAAATGTCTACAAAATTCATAGAATATGAAATCCATGGCATCAAAAGTTCAAAACATATATCAACATAAAAGCTAGAGCCTAGAAGTCTAAGGCTCAAGGGAGCCAATATCAATGATCACTCGACCCGGCAACCGTCCTACATGTGTGCCTAAGATAGGTCCTGGAACGTTCTGCGGCCATGATATTTGCCTCTGTCTCAGGCTCAGGCTCAGGCTCAGCCTCGATGACATCAACATCCTCATCCACATCATCCTCGAACTCGAGATCCTCCGATGGATCTCCTCGTGCTCTAGCCTCCTCCTTTGCCATCGCTACTACCTTTGCCTCTCAATACACCTCATCAACCCATTGCAAGTGTTCATCGTTGAAGACAAGATCATCAACCTCAGTGTTCCACTCTACCTGTGGATCAACCTCCTTTAAAGTGATAGGAGATGTGTCGGTGCCCAAGATCTGTCTGTGATGGAGGCGAAAGTTGTAATGAACATACACAAGATCATTCAACCTTTGCACCGCCAACCTATTGCGCTTTTTGGAGTAAATATGCTCGAACATGCTCCAATTGCACTCACATCCTGAAGCACAACATGGCTGGCTCAAGATACGAACTGCAATCTTTTGTAGATTTGGCACCTTATTACCAAACATCTCCCACCATGCATCTGAAACGAAAAAATAATAAAAATCATTTCTATTATATAACTTTGAGTTTACGATAATGGTAATAGAATCATAGAAAAGTTTAAGATTTAAATTTTAAACTATGCCTTGAATAGATTTTTACCTAGCATAATTTGTGTCCGATTATGCTTGCATATGTCTTGTGAGAAGAAGTCTCCTTGTGCATTCCTACACACCTCTATCTCACGGACTGTGTGCTCCAACTGATGAATCAGATGACATTCACTCTACAACTTCGTAGAGCCCACTCCACACCTCATCATCGGGCTTGAAATCTGGGCGAAATTGGAATGTCGGATTAAGGTAGTAGGTAGCTACATGTATAGGCCTGTGAAGCAGATTGTGCCATCGGCAATCAATGACCTCTCATATGGGACCATACTTAGCCTGATTCCTTGAATAAATGGCTCTAATGGCCTCCTTCACCATGTCCATGCCCTCATAAAATGTAGCCCATTATAGGCTTCTCTCCATCAACAACTCGTAGGAGAACAACAAGAGGCTCTCTGTAATCACAAGTTGAAAGTTGTTAAACTTTAAGTTTTAAGTTTTACATAAATAAGTGTGAATAAAATAAGGAAATGAAATGGAAATGAGAACAAAAAATATAATCGATAATTACCCGCACAATCTACTTGTCTGGTTGCCAAAAGCTATGCTCATCAAAAACCCGATTAGCCGTCTCAATCCCTACAATGGTTTTTGCATATGATGATGCGGTCCACTCCTCACTTACAAACATGTGTTTCAATCCAGCCTTAGACTGAAGCAAGGATTGCAACATGATAAAATTTGTTGCAAATCAGGTAATTCTTGGATGACCCAACTCTTTCTTATTTGTGGAATTTCTCACAAGGTTGAGGACCCGGGCATGATTATATATGCATTTACAAATATTCCTTCCAATCTCTACACATGTTTTAATCCATGGAATTTTGCCAAGATCCTCCAATATGAGGTCAATGCAATAGCAGCACAAGGAGTCCAAAACAAGGTGGGGTGCCTCTCCATAAGAAGTTTACCTGCAGCAACATAATTTGTTACATTATCCGTCACTATTTGCACCACATTCTCCACACCCACCTCCACCAACACCCCACAGAGATACTCAGCATTTTCTATATTCCCTAAAGCATCAATTGACTTCAAAAACATTGTGCTACCTAAGAAAAAAAAAAAAAAAAAGAGCAATTCAGTAAAATAAAAATTAAAAATTTAATCACTAAATAAATAATAAATATACTTTACAAAATACAAAGTACAATTACCTGATGAGGAGACAAGAAAATTCAATAGTATTCTATTTCTTCTGTCAGTCCAACCATCAGTCATGATGGTGCAACCCTTCCTCCTCCATATCTCACACTACTCGGCAATTTTAGCTTTAACATCAACCACCTTTTGACTCAAAATAGGGCCTTTTATCTCCTCATCATTAGGGGCTTTGAACCCTTGACCACAAACAGTAATGGCATCTACCATAATTTGCCAATATGGAGACCTAAAACAAGATAAATAAACAGAATAAGTATTTACTAATAACTATTAAGTTTTACTTGTAACTTTAAAAATTAAAATAATCAATGTGGCATACTCTTAAATTCTCAATTTCTTAAAAGCAAAAAAATTAAGCCATAGAAATCAAAATTATAATGAATACCCCACTGCATGAAATGGAACATTGTTGTAAAACCAAAAATCTCCAATTGCAATTTTCGCAAAATCATGCTTCTCCTTATTCCAACCCATGCTCTCAAGCGATGGTTGGACACTCTGAGTCGTGCATGGAACAACAAGTGAATCTCATGTGGATTTATTTTTACAAATCTAAGGCCCAATGCTCACACTCGAACTACCACTACTTCCAGATGCAGGAAATGGAGGCCGAGGATTTGAAGAAGCCTCTCCACCAATGTTTGTCATTTCTTCCATTTGCTTCCTTTTTAATTTTTTTTTCTCTTCAAATTCCTCTATTTGAGCTTGCACTTCACGTATAGCCCCAATGGGTGCTAGTTTGCATGGTTTGGCATCATGGCATTCTATTTGTGCAATGTGATATTTCAGCCAGTTAATACCTCCCCCATTATATTTTGTTTTGCAATGAATACATGTTACTTCTTTTTTTTGATCCGGAGATGCCATGTTTCCAAGCCTTATCCTTTCTACCTGGAGCCGCCTTTGGGGCACCACTTCTACTACCGGCAGGCTGAGACATTATGCTGCAATATATTATAAATGAAAAAATCAGCATAATGTCTCTTATTCTAATTAAGTTAAACCTTAAAAATAAATAATAGAAAGAAAAAACAAAACTAGGGTTTCATATTTTTTCCATCAATATAAAATGACACAAAAACAAAACAAATGTACAAAAAAATGGAAATATGAAAGTTAAAAAATGAAAAAACAAGTGAACAACAACAAAAAATGTAACTTACCTTTTTAAATTTGCTCCAAAATTGAAGAAATGCACCTTCAAATTTGTAGAGACCTCTTCTAAATCCTTCTTTAGCTCCTTTAAATGCTTGAATGCAAGCTACTAACTTGCACAAACAATCAACAATCACAATCTCCTCTTCAATCTATCTATTGATTTGCTCTTCAATGCCTCTATTTTTTTGCTCAAATGCCTCTTTTTCTCTCCTCCTTGTTTTTGCAAACAATAAAAATGACTTTTTAGGGTGAGAGAGAAAACATGTTATCCATTTATCCAGCTTAAAACAAAGAGTTTTTTATTTTATTTTCTTGCTTTTTTGGTATGGCTAGGCGCGGCGGAGTCCCAAGCTCGAGACTCAGCAAGTCTGCCAAGTTTGACAGACTCAGCGAGTCTAAGCAAACCCAACCAGACTCGGCCGAATCAGAGTCCAAGGTCTATTGGACTCTGCAGAGTCGACCTACCTATGGACTCGCAAAGTCTAGGCCAGGCTCACAGAGTCTTGTTGTAGACACTTAAAATTAATATTTAATTAATTTAAGCCTGTTAACATAATTAATTGATTTAATTGTGGTATCCTTATTCCTCTCAGTATTAATTAAATCCAATTTAATTAATCCTGTCACTATATAGCCCAATAATTAATTTATCAAATAAATTAATTATTTCCTTATTCCTCCAAAGTCATCTCAATCATTAATTCTTCTAAATTCCACTCAGTTAATTAACCTATTCATGTGATTCCTACAAATCACCTTTTTCCTAATCCCACTCAACCTAATTAATCCTTCTAGAATCTCTCATAATTATGCTTATCATTATCCCTCAATTTTTAATTCCCACTCATGTCACATCAACATTGAGCCTCTCAAAGAAATTCAAATTTCTTTGAAATCCCTCAATGCATCCTTATTTTGGAATTTTTAATTTCTTATTTTGAATTCAAATTTCCTTTCCACCCTCTTCTCAAGGAATTTTATATTCCTGTTTATTTTCCCCAGGCACCCTTGATCCATGCCTTCTATCTCAAATCAATCTCAACCCTCCATAAGGAAATCAATCTTGGCCCTTCATTGGCCTCCTCCAATCTATAAGTTGGATGATCATTTCCTCGCAAAGGATCCACTTCTCATGCATTCTCATGCTGCCCTTTTCTCTTCGATCCACTTCCTCTATAGCATTCTCATGCTGTCCATTTCTCCTCTCTTCTTCCTTCAATCTTCCAATCCAAATCCATCCAAATCCAATCTATCTTATTGAGCACTTGGAAAGCATTCCACACACCCATCAAGGACCATTCCACTCAAGTGAGGAAGGGGCGCATTCTTCATTTCATCGAAAGTCCAATCCGAAGGAGAAGGCAAGATATTAGCAAGGTATAAATTGTCATTTTATGTTTTTATGTGTTTTATGTGTTTGAATGCTTTATTTGAATACTAACCATCTAATCCTGCGTTGCTACGTTTTTCCTCTCTTCATTCTAACATGCCCGGCAGGACCCACGTCCCTAGAATTTAATATTTTTTGCAAGCTTTTGTGAGTTTTTGCACGCAGGTGTCGGAACAATGCGAGAAATTGCAGAATAGCATGACCGCCACGGGATCAGTGCAAGCGTCACCTACTTTGGCGCGTGCCCATGCGCTTTAGCACGTGGGATGGCAGTTTAAAAAATTTTGACCAGCCCTTTTTGCAGAACAACGCGAGCGCCACGGAAATAGCGCGTCCGCTTGCAGCGTCATCCTATTCCTTCTCCTCTCTTCCCTTCTTCCATCTTTTGTTTCTATTAGTTAGTTTTGACATCTAACTTGAAAGCACACTAAAAAGACTAAAAAACTTTAAAAATCAAAAAAAAAATCATTAGTTTTTTGCATCTAACTATCTTTTTTATTTCGGATCTATCGCTTTAGCGCGAGCACTCTGTGAATAGCACAGGCGCTCCAACAGAATCCCGCTCGTTTTTTATTTTTCGAAATTTCAAAAATTTGGTTGTGCTAACCTGCTTCAGCGCGACCGCCATCAGAACAACACATCCGCCCCCAAGTATATTTTGCATTTATTTCAAATTTTTGTTTCACTAACTTGCTTCAGCGCGAGCGCATGCGCGTCTGCCTCAGGTATATTTTGCTTTTTTCGAATTTTGTTTATCTCTGCATTTATCCGCTTTTCTCTTTTCGGACCCCCTTTAGCGCTTACGCAAGCGTTTCAACACCTGCGTAGGCGCTTCAACGTGGGTGATTGCATAAACAGCACAAGCGTTGTTTCTACAGAATTTTGTCTACTAATCAGATTTTTAAGTTTTACAAGTCCTGCTCGAGCGGTCAAAGACATAAACAAAACTACTAATCTGATTTTCTGCAAGTTGCCTAAAGAAATCCAACTAAACATTGTGTTTTTCTTAATCTTTTTATTCTAGGCACCTAGATCTAATTAGGGGTAAAAGAATTCTTGCTTTTTGTGTTTGAGGAAAGTGTAGAGGTAGGAGAGTATGCTCTTGTCTGTATAGACAATCAGAAATCCCGAACCTCAAACCTTTTCTTGTTTGCTTGCACGTCTTTACTCTTAGCGGGCCTGCCCTCCCGATTTGCTTAAGCATTGGTGAGAGGGGAACGACCCAAGTGAGTACAGCCAGACCTGGGCATTCCGACTCACTATAATAAATAGGCCTCTTGAGACGAAAGTTTCGAAGGACGGAGCTATTTGAGAGTTCACTCTCATATTGAGCACTTTGTAGGGCCCCTTGAGGTCTCAATCACGCTTGCATGACTACATCTTGATTAGTACTTTGTAGGACTATAGGCCTCAATCGCGCTTGCGCGACTACAAGGAGTAGTCTTCAAACGGAAATCCATACTAAAAGCCCTACGAATAACAACCACCCGGTTCACCTCCGAAAGGTGGATAATCTTTGTGCAAGAGAGATAGTAACTCCCCCAAGAGACTTGCCATATCGTGCCCCCATTAGCGTTTGGAGTCGGCTAATACGGCGTTGGGAATCCATTTCGTGAGACCCAGCAGTCGTATTCTGATTAGCTATTGGGTGTGTACTTGAGTCAGCAAGCAAAGGTTTTCCTCCTCATCCAACTTCCTAGGATAGCATGTTGTGTTTGGACTCTCTATGTGCGTCAGTGGTCAACATGTATTCATTGCTTGATATCTCTTGCCAAGTCCATCATTCCTTCAACCAATCAATCCTCCCTCTTTTCAAATTTCATCTTCTCATCATTAAATCCTTAATCCATTTCTATCTATCCAAGCAATTCTCCTATCCCCAATCCACTTTCATCTATTCAAACAATCATCCTTCCTCAACCAATATTTCTGTCCAAATCATTCATTCGACATTGGATAGCCTTACTCTTTCCTCTTCCAATTATCTATCCATTCTTCCATAATCATTCTCCCTCTAATCCAATCAAATCTCCAAAATTCCAATCAATCAGTCAATCCATCTTTCTAATCCGATTATCCAATCCTTCATCAATCAATCATCCAGTCCTTTAATCCAATCAAATCCAATTCATCATCAATTCCCATCTAGATCCTAATCTAAAGGCTAAGGTGTAATCATCCAATCCAATCCAATTCAATCCAATCCAATCAAGTCCTAATCCAAGGACCAATCCAATCAAATCAAGTCCAATCCAAATCAAATCCAATCCAAATCTAATCAAATCTAACCCATCATCATTCTAAGCCAAGTCCTAATCCTCATCTTCATTTGACATCATCTTCACCATCTTTCTCCTCCAAAACATATTCATCCAATTCCAATTTAATCCTTCATTCTCAACATGGCTACCCAGAATTTCAAAGCTTGGTATGAGCAGATGCTCATGGAAGTTCACGAACCACCTCAACCTGCCTACCAAGTCAATCCCATAGCATCCCATCCACCTATCATACCTTCATCCATTTCACCTCAACACACTACGTCCAATCCCAATCTATATCATATCTCTTACCCTTCCTCTACCTTTGATAAGGGAAATCCATCTTATTCCCCATTTGTATCTCCATATTATCCCTCATCTGCATACCCCTCTAATCCAATAGGTATACCTTCATCTCCCCTCCCATCTACATCCCAATCCTCATCCTTTTACAATACATTCATTACCTCTACTCCCCATCCAAATCCTTTACTCCATAGTCCTCCAAGCATTAATCCTAATTCCCCAATCCATTATCCTAATCCTCCATCCAATCCTCATCCCCCATTTAATCCCAATTCTCCATCTAATCCTAATCCCCCAAAATCAGTGTTATCCACGTCCTCCAAGTCCATCATTCATAATCTTATCCAAGACATGCTAGCAAAGGAGACAAAATCCCCACCTCAAAACAAAGTGGCCAAGTTTCCTCAAGTCCTCCATCCACCCCAATCACCTCCACCATAAAACAAATCCCAATCCCCCGCACTTCATGATACCCCCATCTCTCCATCTACTCACATCAACGCTTCCATATCCTCCTCCCTCACACAATCCCCACAACTCCAAACATACCAAAAGCTTGTTCCAAAGCATGCTAGCATAGAATCCTCTCCATCTCATGATGAATCTCCCTCCACTCCATCTAATGATATCATTCCCTCCACTGCGTCTCATGATCATATGATTCCTCTATCCAACCCTCTCCCTCCATCGCATTATCCTCTCCCATCTCATGATCCTCTCCCATCTCATGATCCAATCACCCCTCCCACTCCAACTCATGGTACCCTCCCTAATCAAGATCAAAGTATCCCTTCATCTCCATGTCATGATCCCAATCCATCTAAAGATCCTAATCTTCCTTCCACATCCCATCCCCCTCAAAATGGACTCGCATATTGTTTCCGAAATAATAAGGGTCCTCAAGCTAGCGCTCAAGATGTTGGTACATCCCCTATTCCTCCTAAATCCAAAAGTCCTTCATGCAAATCAAAATCCCATTATCCCCCCTCATCCACATCCATTTTGGGACCCTATATTCCAAAGCTAAATCCTCCATTCCTTCCATCCATTTTGGGTCCTTACATCCCTCCATCCGCCACCCTATCACCTCAAATAATCCATAAGCAAGATCAACAAAGGCACACATCATTGAATGCCTCCCAACACTCCTTCCATCATCCCACCATCCGTAAGTCATTCATCTTCATTCACCCATCCCATTGCCATTGGAAGCAATTTGGATGCCCAATCTAAAAAGCATAAAGCTCAAAATCCACAAAAATCAAAGGATCAACATGTCCCCTCAAAATGACATGCTCAAAAGAAAAATATGATCCGAAAGAAAGAATCAAAAAGGCCACAAAGGTCTCAAAAGAGAAAATCAAAAACTATGTGGATTCCCAAACTACTCAAAGAAGCAATGCATCCCAAAGTAAAATCAAAATTGGTATCCAAACTTGCTAATCCAAAAGCTCCATCCATTCATAAGTCCTCCAATCCTCCATCTAACACTCCTCCATCTTCAAAATCCATTTTGGGTCCTATTGTGACCATCTCACACATCGCCCCATCAAAATGGGGACCCCTCTCTTTTTTGGGTCTTGCTTTCTCTTTGCTTTGCTTTTCTCTGCTTGTTAAGTGTTTTGAGTGAGTTAATGATGGCCTAGGTTAGGTAAATTGGGGTTTCTTTTGAGAAGCTTGCCTCATAATTGTCCTTAGGGTTCCTTTTAGGGTCGAGTCTAGCCTAAGAATGGGGAAGTCATTGTTCTATGCCTAGAATCCTAATGTGGATTTTAGCAAGACCTTGCCATAGAAAGTCGAAGAATGTATATTTTGTAAAGGAAGTCTTGAAAGTTTGAGTCCAGATGAGCCAAGGATATGGGTCAAGTTGTAAAGTTGCTAGGCCAGAGTGTTGTCAAGGGTCTCCTGTGAGGTTTGAGTTGATAAGATGAAGTAAAGATCAAGTGCAATCATGAAGGAGAGAGTGAAGGGAGTTAAGGACTTTTTCCCTTAGTTTGATGAAGTTGTTTGTTTGATTGGCTTCAAATTGACAAAGGATGGACATATTTATCCTTTGGAGGCACCTGTGGCTAAGTCTAAACTTGAAGGTTTGACAAAATGAAGAGGAATTCGGGAATCTCAATCATTAATTCTTCTAAATCCCACTCAGTTAATTAATTTTAGTTAATTAACCTATTCATGTGATTCCTACAAATCACCTTTTTCCTAATCCCACTCAACCTAATTAATCCTTCTAGAATCTCTCATAATCATGCTTATCATTATCCCTCAATTTTTAATTCCCACTCATGTCACATCAACATTGAGCCTCTCAAAGAAATTCAAATTTCTTTGAAATCCCTCAATGCATCCTTATTTTGGAATTTTTAATTCCTTATCTTGAATTCAAATTTCCTTTTCCCCCTCTTCTCAAGGAATTTAATATTCCTGTTTATTTTCCCCAAGCACCCTTGATCCATGCCTTCTATCTCAAATCAATCTCAACCCTCCATAAGGAAATCAATCTTGGCCCTTCATTGGCCTCCTCCAATCTATAAGTTGGATGATCATTTCCTCGCAAAGCATCCACTTATCATGCATTGTCATGCTGCCCATTTCTCCTCTCTCTTCTTCCTTCAATCTTCCAATCCAAATCCTATCAAATCTAATCTATTTTGTTGAGCACTTGGAGAGCATTCCACACACCCATCAAGGACCATTCCACTCAAGTGAGGAAGGGGCACATTTTTCATTTCATCGAAGGTCCAATCCGAAGGAGAAGGCAAGATATTAGCAAGGTATAAATCGTCATTTTATGTTTTTATGTGTTTTATGTGTTTGAATGCTTTATTTGAATACTAACCATCTAATCCTGCCTTCTAATCCTGCCTTGCTACGTTTTTCCCTTCTTCACTTGTACCTCTGGTATAAACATCAACTATTCAAACCCTGACAGTTTAGAAGAGTCATTGAATCTTTAGCTTAGGTCGTTGATATCAAAGAAGCAATAGTCTGCGAAAAAATCGCGATTTTACCCGATTAATCCCAAATTCTAGAGCTAGTTGATTTATTCCCCGAAAAAATCATTGACCCAATTTTCAATGATTTTTTGCATTAAAATCATGTTAAAAACCCCAAAAATGGAAAAAAAAGTGAGATAATCGTTGTAAAAACTCGCAAAACCCTAGAAAAACTTGTGAAATTATTAAATTGCTCAAAAATAGGGCCGATCTGGGACGGAATCAAAGTCAATGTCGAATCAACGTTGAAACAATTTGTTATTTTGTCCCTTAGTTTTCTTTCTGACCTTTGAAACTCCCTAAATAAAGGAGTAGGAGAAGCAATGGTAGTCATCTACCGAATTTGAAAGGACCTCAATCATCCTAAATTTTGGGGGACATATGAGATAGTGTCGAAGCAACTAACAAATCTACTCTGAATCTTCACTTCGATATGAATCAACCTCTCTGCACACCCTACCCCATGGATTCTGATGCAAACAAGTATATAATTAATATTGTACACTAGCTTTAGAATTAATACTATTATGCACTATTATAGATGGCACTTTGACGGGGAAGGAGTGAACCCCTATAGTTTATAATTAATACTATAAAGTAGTTTTAAATTTTAAACTATTATAGGCTATGAATATATATTAATAGTTATATAATAAACTATAAATTAAAAATAATGTAAAATTCATAATGTACATATTTAATTTATAATATATACATTTTTTTTATGGAGGAAACTCAGGTTTTTAGCTTGGTCTGATCCCAGAAAGACCACTTACAGAGGATCTCTTCCCACGAGGCCATTTTCGAGGGGTCATCATTCTCCACACTTCACTTATTCAAACCCGCAAGGTCAACGACCCAACAAAGGCAGAAGGCCTGCGAACTCAATGACCCAACAAGGGTTTGAACCTTGGTGGCTGCCTCACCAACGAAATGTTTCTACCGCAACACTAAATGTCTAAAGACATATATAATATATATAGATATAGATATATGATTTTTAATTTATAATTGATATAGTTAATTTTTGCTCAAACAAAGACATACAATTTATTATATGAGCAATATATCCAAAGTGCTCCATGAAATAAATTTGAATGACAACAAACAAGCTTACATACTCGTAATAAAACAGCCTCCAACACATAATCACTAAAATTTGTCTCTACCTAAAATAGTAATTGCAAGCTAGGTATTGCCAAAACCGGTGGCTTGTTAATCTTTTACTTCAACTAAACAAATGCCTTTCGTTGAATTCTACCCCATATAAAAGACTTACCAATTGCCATCCGGGAATATAAAGCATTGCAGCTATGGAATATAATTTGATAAGCTTTCTCAAATAATGAACTACCCCTAGAAAACTACTTGCCTCAATCGCAATGAAAGTCTTCGATCAATTCAAAATGGCTTCCACTTTTACTAAATTCCTAACAATAGTTGGATTGTTGTCTGATAGATTTTGATCTCAGCTACTTCATAGACTTAGCTAATCTTTGATCTCAGACTTAGACAGCTATTTATCTTTGATCTCAGACTTAGACAACTTTTTGGTATATTTGGTGACTGCCCTTTTAAAAAGTTAACTGAATTTTTGCCTATGTAATCAGCAATATGAATATGAACAAGAAAAATCTATTTTCTACAATTCATAGATTAAACTCTATTTTATTTACTCTCTATATCTCCATGCTATGGAAATGCCCTTTTCTAAAAAAAGTAGTTAGTGTCAATTTTTCTACAATTTTTTAGAATCCAATTTTTTATTTTTACCCATTTTTTTCAAAAAATCTTATACTTTTGGTTTGCCGATTTTTTCCCCAAATGATTTTTGCTGCTATGATATAAAGCATTGCAATTGTGGAATATGATTTGATAAACTTTCTAAAATATTGAATTAACCCTTAAAAACTTTCTTGCCTCAATCAAAATGAAATTCTTGGATCACTTCAAAATAGCTTCCACATTTACTAAATTCCTAACAGTAGCTGGATTGTTGCCTGTTAAGTTTTGATCTCAGTTACTTCATAGACTTGGCTAATATTTAGTCTCAGACTTAGACAACTATTTGGTGTATTTGGTGACTGCCCTCTTAAAAAGTTAACTGAATTATGTAATCAGCAATACAAATATAAACAACAAAAAATTATTTTCTACAATTCATGGGTTAAACTCTATTTTAATTTTTATTTGCTCTCTATATCTCAATGCTATGAAATGCCCTAAAGTTTATTTTTAAGAATAGTTTCTGTTTTTCTACAATTTTTTATGTCTTTTTTTTCAAGCCAATTTTTTCCCGATTTTTGTCGATTTTTTCCCAATTTTTTCAAAAAATTCTTATACTTTTGGTTTGCCGATTATTTCCCCAAATGATTTTTACTGCTATGGACTATATATTATATGTCAATCTTTCAGCCTACTATCTCTGTACGAACAAAGAATTCAATATCAAACTAGCCGGCCCTATCCCTGTCATAAACAATAAGGTAATAACTTAGACCTATCTGAAAACAGAGGCATTGTTGTATAAGTATCAGCCTCTTCCATTTTTGGAAAACAGAGGCATTATTGTACAATTGTTGACCTCTTTCACTCTGTGAAAACAGAGGCATTGTTGTATAAAGGTCCGTCCCTTTCATTTGAAAAACAAAGGCATTGTTTAAGTGTTGATCTCTTCAATCTATATTAACAGAAATATTATTGTGTATGTTTCAGCCTATCTTTGTGAGTTCGTTCATATTGACCAATCATTGTGAATTAAGCATATAAATATATCTCTAGAATTGTTGTTTAATGCTATGAATTTAAAATAAGAAATCTTGACCCATCAAAAGGTCATGAGCATTGTTTATAGTAATATCGATAATGTATCTTGGTTTTGGTGTGCATTGATATCAATGTTGAATACACAATACAGGGTTGTTTTGAATTTTCAAGCCCATGGAAGTATGTAGACTGGAAATTCATTATTGTATGGCTTCTCACTTTAAACACAAAGCTGAATTATATTCATACTAGCATATTAACATATCTAAGATGGATAATATTACCTAGAATAAACAAACCTTGCCCCGATGGCAGAATGAGTCAGATCACGCACACGCACACACACACGCATACATACATACACACACATGTGCACACACGTGTGGGCATGCACACACACGCACACAAATGCAGACCTATATTTATAAACATTGGTTATTATAGTATTATAGTTGATCATGTTACATATAAACAAGACCCTGTTGGAAACATGTAACTATCTGTGTATAGTGCTTGTGAATTTAGGAAAAGAAGTTAAATCTCATTCCTCTTATTCTGCATAATTGAATGTTATTTATTGAAATGACTAGCAATTTGTAAAGTGGAATCATTGTCGATGTCCAATTTGAAAAAGAGGTGTGTGAACATAACGACCACATAAGTTTTACATGAATTGTATTTATAAAATTTTGGCCAAAGTAATGCAAAATCACTACTTGTATTGCTGGTTCACTGTGTCTAAAGCTACAAATTAATCAAATGTTTCGTGCATAGCTAGAGGGTATCTATAAGTTCTACGATAGATTATTTGCATTATTACACAACACTATTTCTCAGATGGCTTGATGACCTTGGAGTTTCCCCGAATATCCTACTCTCACAAAGGGTAGGACCACTTCCAATAGGAAGGTGTGCGGGAAAACACTACTCTGCAATTGGATGAAAAGCACTTGGGTGATGCTCTCCCTCTTGCAGTTGAAGGATGAAGACATGGATTATCAGAGGCAAAAGATCAATTTCACATGACTTTGTATTGATTATTGATCTTGACATTGTAATATTATATCTAAGACATTCTATTAATATTAAAATACGGATCTCCACATCTAGATGAGATGTGGAATGTATTTGAAACATTGAATTATATGTTACTCTATATGTCCTCTTGATGTTCCTAAAGGAAAATGTAAATTACTATTTTGTTAATTCTATGGGCAGAAAATGAAAATTGAAAGACTTATTTCTCAAATGTTATGAGTAGATTTACTCTTTTATTTCATTTGAAGCAATCACAATGAAACTATTGCAAGATATGAAATCAAAAAAATGATAATTTGATCAATGGACCAGTTGAATTTATTACACATGGGACTTGGTAAAGCTTCCTAAAGATAAGAAACTAGTTGGCTACAAATGGATTTTCAAGAAAAAATTCAATTTTAATAGCAAGATTGAGAAGTACAAGGCAAGGTTAGTGGCTAAGTGATATTCCTAGGTGGAGGGAATTGATTTTGTTAAGATTTTTTTCTCTTGTTGCGAAGCTTACATCTACCATATTTATGTTATTTGTCATTAAGATTGTCTTTAAGGTTGAACAAATGGATGATACGACAACCTTTCTTGCATGGGGATTTGGAGGGAATCTACATATCACAACTAAAAGCACTTTGTGGTGAACAGTAAGGACAACATGGCTTGCAGGTTAAAAAAATTCATGGTCTGAAATAATCCCCCACAATGTGATATCAAAAGGTTGATTCATATGTTTTAAACTTGGGCTTTGTTAGAGCTAAGTTGGATCACTATGTTTACTTGACCGGATTAGTGACCTATTTACTATTATTGTTCTTCATGTCGCTGACATATTCAACAATAGTAGTAAGGAAACAATTGAGGCTCTTAAAACTCAAGTTTCTTTACAATGTGACATCAAGGATACAGAGGCAATTAAGTTTATCTTAGGAATGGAGACTAGGAGGAATAGAGCTAATAAAAAACTTTGGATTGGTCAACGGAAGTATGTTAACTTTGTTTTGTAGCAATTATGATGTAAGACTACAACACAATGAGTATTATCATTCCTATGGGAACAAAGCTTTGATTATGCCATGGTTTGCACCAAACTAAATATTGCCCCAAGCAATGGAAGTCCTATGCAAGTATATGTCCAATCCACAAAAGGAAATTTAACTATGGTAAAGAGGGTTCTCAAGTATCTTTGAGACACATTGTGATTGGAAGATTCAATTTTCTATCAAGGAGGACCAATCATGAGTAGGAACTCATGGATTCTAATTGGGCAAGAGATATGCGTAGAATGAGGTCTACCAATGGGTTATGTTTTTAGCTTGTTCAAAAGATCGATTGGGTAAGTGAAAGATGGGTAGTTGTTCTTTCAACAACAAAGGAAGAATATATGGAACCTACTCATGCCCAGTAGGAGGAAGTCTGACTTCAAAGATTGTGTTTGAATTATGTAATGTCCCCGTTTTCGCGAGCATTAGAGTTCGAGGAGTTAGCCTATTTTTGGACCCTTGTAGGCTAACAGGGTATGGATAAGGGGGTAAGTGATGCAGTATCTTGAGGAGTGGTCAGTCTATTCGTTCTAGTTCAGTGTTGAGTTCAGTTTTGGTCTTCGTTTCACCAGTTTCTGACATCATATGAGGGTTTCCTATTTTTTAAGGAATAATTGCTAAAAATGGACATGGTCCTATTTTCACTGGCATGGCAAACTGTGGCCCCAGCTTCTGACGGATTCAATTTCTGAGCAATAATGAGGGAGATATGAATTTTTAAGTGGTTCTCGCAGGCAATTAATGTTTTAATGAAATATTAAAATAAAATCATAAAGTGCATCACTATAATTTATTTAAGTGAAAATTTTAAATCTCCTAAGTTGGGCGTCCCTTTTTGGGTTAAGTGGGGAACCCTAAAAGCAAGTTATTATTTTTAAAACCCTAAAAGCTAAAATCGCACCATTTGGGTATTTAGGCGGCCAAGATGAACTTAGACCTCATTAATTGGATATTGAGCATTTGACATTTCTTCTGAGCACTTGGCTATAGCGGCTAGGGTCTGGACCTGTTTTGGAGAGCGTACATTCTTCAGAATTCAGTAGCTTTGAAATTGTGAAAGATCAATCGAATTGTTGCAGCTTGGTTGGCTTCATTCGAAAGTCAAATTGAATCAAATTGGGGCAGATTTGGCTTCTTACAAGGCAGATTTGTTGTAGGTTTTATATTTGCTATTATTGCTGATAATTTTATGTGGTTTGGAAGTTTCTTTCCCAAACACACAGCTTGCTCAGTTATTGGCGCCATCTTCTTACTGTTTGGGCGTCTTAATATTAAATAAGAGCAGATCTGAATTGTTTTCAGAATAAAAATCAGAACTTTGTAAGTTGCTGGTTTGAATCTTTTAATTTCAATAAATTGGCTAAGGACCTACGGGTATGCTTCTAAATTCCCCACTTTCTTGTTTCAGCTGATTAATTTCATGTATTCTTTCAATATTGAAAATTAAAGAGATCCCTTGTGCAACTTCTATCTAATTCTGAAAGACCATCTCTAATAATCAAAAACACAGAAAAAATATTAAATTACAGCAGATTGAAGAATTGAACAAGCAAGGGTTCATCACAAATTATGGGTTTAGTCAAGTTACAATGTTGATTAAGTGTGACAATCAAAGTGCCATCAACTTGGCAAAGAACCCAATCTTTCATGAGTAAGCTTAGGATATTGTTGTGTAATATCACTTTGTTCATGACATGGCAAAGGACAAAAGGGTTATGGTCAAGATGGTGAATACTTCTATGAACATTGCAAATGCATTGACAAATCCCATGAGCACAACTAAGTTCAAATGGTGTATGATGTTTATGGGGATCAACCCCTAGCATTCATTTCAATATGTTGAGAACCCCTTATGATTTTTTCAATGTATAAAAGTGAGAGATTGTTAGGACTAGGTTCTGTAAGTCCTAAGTCTAGTTGAATTATTTATTATTAGTAAATATTGTAAAATAATGTGCCCACATGGAAAGGGGTGCCCATTTGGGAGTAAACTTGAGACTTCTTATTTTTTGCACTTTGCAAATTATGATGCTTTATTAGGATTCTTGAGATTCCTTAATTGACAAATTTGAAGAGTTGATTTCTGCTTAGCCTTACTAAAAGCTCTCAACTTCTATAGGGAACTTGATACTCTTGGGACATCATCAGATTCTCATTTTTATGGACCCCTTGTGCATGCTTGTAGGGATCATGCACCAGCTTAAGTTAGTTAAGTTAAAGATAAATAAAGATTAGACCCAAAGAAAGCTTGTATTGTAATCACTGGGTAGTGATATGGTGATGAGCTGCTTGCATTGTAATCACTGGGTATGTGATATGGTGATGAGCTGCTTGTATTCTTCGAGTTGATTGATAATCTATCGATTTGTGGAAAATGTGAATCTTGTTAATTGTTGGTTCTGGATTGCTGCACCACTTTGATTGCTATCCTTACTCCTACTAGATGACACCATCCTCACTCTTTAGGATAGATTAGCTTCAATTTAGCCATTATCTGCTCTGTGTATGGTTGCACTCAAGTGATTCGCTATTCTTGAGAAGGTGACATATTGATGACCTAGATGATTGAGTTACCCATCTTTGCTCTTGATGATAAATAATAACTAATTGATTTGTCAAAATGTTTAGCTAATGATAATGAATTTCCAATAGGCTTATCTGATCAAAGTGGTCCACTGGGTCGGCAGCTGGTGTGGTGATGAATTCCGTCCTTTAAACCTCTCTCTATTCCCATTTATGTGCTCATTTTCATTTAAAAGTAACTGCTTTCTCATTGTAAATTCTTAGTTTACACATTTCCTCTTCCTCTGCATATTCATTTTAGTTTATCTGAGATTTGTTTGATACTTTTATTCTTTGATAAGAAGATGGCATTTTTCATCATGCTTAGCTAATGATAACGAGTTTGCAATAGGCTTTGTGGTATTTTTCTTGACAAGTAGGTGGTCATTTTGACACACTGTGAAAAATACCACCTACATGTCAGTGGATCAGCTAAAGGGGTTCTATAATGAATGGTCCATAAGGCACATCACTTGCTGAATGTTTTAAAAAAGGGACAGTAAGCTATGTGAGCTTAATCTCAGGGAAAACTCCATAACTATACGCTTAAGTCGGAGTAGTGCTAGAATGGGTGACCTCCTAAGAAGTCCCAACGCTTCACCCCAGTGAGCATCACCTAGATGCAATGAATGCTAAAATGGACCATTCATGCTTATGAGAGATGGGTTGTGAACCATTACTGACGCAATGAGTGCTAAGTGAATCATTCATGCTCATGAGGGATGCATTTGTGTGAAACACTACTCATGAAATATGGGCAAATGAATTTGACTCAAAAACTAAGCAGTTTAATCCTAATAAAGCAACATAATTTGGCACACTACAAAAAAATACCACCAGTTTTTTAAACAATCAAAGTATCAAATAAATCTCAAATAAACTAAAATGAATACACCAAGCAAGAGAAATGTGTAAACTAAAAGCAATTACTTTCAAACAAAAATGAGCACATACATGGTAATAGGGAGAGGTTTAAAGGTTGGAATTCATCACCTGACCCAATGGACCACTTTGATCCCTTCTATGCATTCCCAAGCACATCAAAAAAGCTCTGTTTTCATCTTTTCACTCCAAAACAATCAATCAATAAAGTGGCACTTCAACTTATTCTCAACTCCACCACTTGTGCAAGAATGGATGCATGATAATTGTCTCTTTTTCTACTCTTTTCTCTTCCCAACAAGAGTAACAAGTTCTATCAAGTCCCAAAAAGGTACAAGGTTCCATACGCAAAGTCAAAATATATACATGTGCATATCTGAATAGTAAGTTTGAATATTGAATAAGTTTTGCCTCTCAATAATAGGCATGGTCTTTTGTCTGTACTTGAACCTCTACTCTTTTATTCTATATAGATATGTCCATCATTTACTCAGATACCATGCTTTTGTTCAGTAATTTCTACCAACACTGTACATTTATGTCCTCTTTGCACTACTGGTCAATTAAATACATGCACTTTTTCAGCTTTGACTTCACATTACTTTAGTAATAATTTTCAATATTACAATTTAACTTTTAATATATGAAATTCCAAGACAATAACCCTTTCAATGTTAATTAAGCATGACACTTCACCATGGCACCACATCATCAAAGCTAAGTCAACCCAGTCAATCTACTTTGTCCAAATTTCCAGTGTCTCTAGAATGTGTCACACACAATAATTGGAAAGCAATTTCTGCAATGTTTCTCACCATGAAGTTTTCTGTCCCAAAATACCTTTCTTTAAAGCCACCTCGGAACCAATTCCACTCATTCAACCACCCATGGAACTCTGCAGCCTCTCTAACTGGTCATGCTATCACTCTTATAATTAGCATATAAACCAGGTTCCAGATGAGATTATAATATCTTAAATATGAAAATGTAAAACATAAATAAGTAGAGTACTTTCAAAAATTAAATTACCATAGAAATTTCCAAATAAGTAATTTCATGAGATGATAAACATCCATTCATCTAAAAAGTTGCAAGAGTATGTGATAATAGTCCATAGCATCCATAATATCATGATATCTTAAATATAAAAATGTTATATGTAAATAAATAGAGAAAATTCAAAAAAAAACAAATTACTGTACAAATTTCCAAATAAGTCATTTCATGCAATGATACACATCTATTACAAAAATCCATGATAATAATGCATAGCATCCATATATACAATTGTATCAAAGTACAAAAGTCCTCCTTAATGTCCAAGGTCTGTAGATGCATCAGTCACATACATTAAGTAGGTCAGGCAAAATTCAGCATAGCTTTGATACCCCTTGCTTGCGGGATATCTTTATCAATTTTCAAGAATCCAACTTTGCTGACCTTGCCATGGCTTCAGCTATTTTCTGATTGGCAGGAAAATATATCTGAATATGTCTGTTGTTCCAAATTAATGTCCTCAGACATGTTTAGCTATTCATTGTTCTGATTAGTAATCAGTTAATCAGAAGCCAGTTCGCCCCTTCTCAATTGTTGAAGCATTGAACATGAGTTGCAAGCTCTGGATAAGCTGAAATGTCCTTACAACTTTAGAATGCACACCTTGTGCACAATTATCATCTAAGACAATGTTTTAAATGGCCTAATCATTGAATTCATTACTTATGAGCCATTTCTAGCAATTTATTTGTTTTTCATGCCGAGTTTGTTGATCCCAAACCAGTAAGAAGAAATAAAATACCACTGCAAAATTTTCCATTAATTCATCTATCTTTATTATAGGAGAAATGAACACATCTTGTACAAGTTCCTGGAGATTTGGAATCAACCAAAGCTTCAAACTCACATTCGTCCAATAGACAGACTGATTCTAGAAGTATGCCTAATTACTCAAAATAGAGATTAGCAAGTACAAAATTTAAAATCATGACTAAAAATCTTGGATTTGACTTGATTGAACATTGAATTTTACTTTGCATGGGCAGACAGTCTCCATATTTCTTCTACGTTCCTTTAATTGCTTCTGTACTTATTGCAATATTTTCTATTAAACCTTCGCATTTCAGTTTTCTCTTGATATTGTGCAAGCAAAGGTTTATCAGTGTGCAGGGTTCATATCCATAGATTGCTTTGAAAGGACCCATTTCTATGGATATGCATATAGTATTACTGTAGGTAGGTTCTGCAATGCATAATTTCTCTTTTCTTCTTGTTCGTGAAAACTTGGCACACCCTCTGTACCTGATTCACTCTTTCAATTTGTTTCCATCCAATTATGTATGATCTCCACTATAGATGTTTAGTTGCATACATATGTGTTGAAAAATATCTCTCCACAAATTTCCTAATTTTAGTTATCTCACTTGCAATATCTTTGGTATAGCATATTGCACATTGAGCATTCACCTCACACTCTGCACATTTATTTTCCAGTCTTCATCCCTTTCACAAAGTTTTCTTTCTTAAATACAAATTAAATAGATAAATTTTGCCACTCTGTACTTATTTTTTACATCCTCGAATCTTGGAAACCCAATTCTATACACATGCAAACCTGTCAGACATCCTTTATTGGTGCCATGTTCTTATTCGAGACATGATTGAGTTATAGTTCTAGTTTTTCAATAATGTATTTTTTTAACACACAAATTTTTTGTTGAGTCTCAAGTCTGAATCAAAATTTATGTTTGCCCAGTCCACTGTTTTTTGAATTATGACTATTACTAAAACCAATTATAGGTGTGAAATAATGAGTGAAGCCAATAAAGACTATAAAATTATATTACTGAATCATAAAGATACAGTATTTGAAAGACCAGTTTAAGTCAGATAACTTTCAGACTAGCTATTCTCGGTCCCACATCAACTTTACTAGAAACATAAACTATGTTTTAATTTTTATTACAAAACTTTACCACAGAAAAACAAGAAAACCACTAACATCATACGATAATATTTGACAATACATCAGATACTAAGACACTAGGGCCATTAATAATATTTTAACAGAAGCTGGAAGAGTAAACCTCAATGAGCAATAGGAATAACTATTTCCACATATTGTTGCTTACTATCTCAGAATGAGGTGATGGAAGAGTAAACCAGGCTTTATGTATACATTTGGTAGGTGAAAACATTATCTCTTCTAATTGATATCTATAGAGTACTCTGCGTAAGAAATAGCATTTTGAAAAATAATAGATCTACAAACAAAAATCTAAATGCAATATAAGCTACTAGCACGATGATATCACAAAAGACAGATTATATGGAATATTCAGGTTGCTCAAAATTGCACAGACGAGAAAAGCAATCTGATTGGCAATACCTTTTGCTTTGTTTGCCATTAACAAGATATTTATTCGAAAACAATTTAATAAACCAAGTACAATTTTTTCCATCTAGACAAAATAGATTTAAGATGAAACAGTTTAATATTGCTCAAAAATACAAATGTGCATTTGCATGCAAGGATAGTCCACCCACTGCTTTCACAGGATTGCATTCTACACCTCGGCCTTGCTGAAGACAAAGGGCAAGGCTATATTGAGCTCGTACATGCCCTGCAAAAGCAGCTCGATAGAACCACTTCACAGCCTCTTGAGAATTTGAAGGCCCCACTGCACATAAGTGAACCAGTATCAGAAAATGACTAGATATTCCGTTGTGAACAACCAAAACACTTAAACAGAACTCATTCTTCTATATACTTGAAGAAACAAAGGTATCTCCAAGCACAACGAAATAAACCAGAAGTTTCTTGCAATATAAAATACAGAATATAAAGAGTTGGATTTCAAAAAGAATATCGTAAAAACCTGTATTTACAAACCAAAATTACTTGGCAATTACAAATTATAACTACATAGTTAAGATAGTTTAGGTCTAACAACACAGCAACCATCCTACAAAACCACCAATAAAATATACTTCTATAAATATTTCTGTGATGTTGCATGCATGAGGGATCGTTCTCTGTCCAACAATTGAACCTTAGATGTGCAGTGAATTATCAAGCTTTGTGTAATCGGCAACAACATCCAGACCCGAATGGTGGATGAAATGATGGTGAAACTTTTTAATAGCTCCCATTTTGTTCATTTATCCAAAAATTAAAGAAAGAAAAAAAATGCTACGTAACTCATAGTATTTGCTAGCATCTATTTCCTCATTTTGATTCTTGAACAAAATATTTAGACAGGAAAGGCAACAGTCGAACAAAGCATAAATTTAATTTCTATAGAGGTCGGGAAAGGTAGTATAGCATGTAATGTGAGTGTAGTTTCCTTCATGTTAACTACCAGACCATGCTATGACTACCTAGGTAGTTATTGCAGGTGATGGAAAAAACTCTTGAGAGCTTGCATCTCCTGGAACTGCTGTTGGGTTTAAAGTAATTTAACAATTTCTTTTGGCCTACTCCTAGGCACTTTTTACCTCGTATTGACTTCCTCTTCAAGCTCAACCAAAAGTATCCCATGAAATAGATTCCTCCTCTCGCCCCTACCCACCTATGGTTATCTTGCCTTGATCAGTTGCTCATGTTCCCTACCCTTATCACAAATAGAGGTAAGAAACCAATGTCAAATGACCCTCCCCATTCTTCTTCATCTCGAGAATAGACTCAATAAAATTGATTGGCTAAATTGGCCAAGTGTTGTCGTCATGACACCACTAAAGCTAATTCTAACCCACCAACTCTGATCCCCCTCTAACCCCAAGAGAAAAGACCTAAGTTGTCTCGGCTCCTTCCATTGAGCCTCCCTTTCTTCCATTGACTCCAAACCACCCCATCCTACCGGCCATTGACCTCCCTAATGTTAGTGCGATCTCCAACTCCACCATATCCTCCATGGTGCCATTCATGCATACTCATTACCAAGAATTTCTTGAGTTGAAACACTCCTATAAATTTGACATCACTCCTACAGAAAAAGATTGTCAAGGAGTATCTAGTGAAGTGGAAGAATTTAGCAATGGAGGATGCTACATGGGTGAGTGAGTAGATTTTACAGCATCCTAAGTTGCAATTGCTTGAAAAACAAGCAATCCTGGATGTCATGTCCCCTCCTTGACTGTTATATATATATCCTAAATGAAGTAATTATTATTATTATTATTAATTAATATAATAATTACCAACGAATAACAATTTGAAATTTATTTATTTAATAAACATTATTATTTAATTAATATTTATTATTAATAATATTCTTGAAATATTCAAATAAAAATAAATTAATATTATATTATAAAAATAATTTATATATTATAAATTACAAACATAATTTACATATTCTTAATTGTAAACACTATTATTAAAAAGGGTGTTGTGAGATTCAATGAAAGACACTAGCCGATTGTCTATTAGCCAAAACAATGTGATTTGTATCAAGTGAAGTTCATATCGATATGCTGGCTGATGCTTCAAAAGTAACATCCAATTTAATTAATATGTACACTTAAGTATGTTTGGAAACGTGTATCCAAAAGTGCAGTTTATAAGATACATACAAAATGATTACTCATAAGTCAAGGAAGGATTGTTGACTTATTGGAGCGCTTGATGACAAAGCAATGGTTTGAGGTGGCAGTAGTCAGTGATTCGTCTTAAATAAAAACATTAATTAAAAAGCACCAATTTGTAACAGGCAGCAATTGGCATTAGTAAGGGATGTGATCTGTTAATAGAAATAAACATTTGATTAATGTAAAGAGATACGATATGAAGGAGTTGATACGATCTGTAAGGGATATGTCTCTTCAATATTAAAGAGGTGCGATTGTCAAAGGACATAGTCATCATGGGATATGATTCTTCATTCGTGAAGAGATATGTCTCATGCATAATAATATATATAAAGGATCGAAGGAGGAAAGTGGGGATCATCAATTACTTCTTATTCTTTTACATCCTTATTGAATGGAGGAGGAAAACCTGCAGCTTCGATTTTTATCTAGGAAGTATGGAATGAATGGTAATGCAAAAAGAAAAGGCTGAGTCAAGGGAACATGACTGCTAGATCAGATCAGAATTGTTTTTGAGTTACATGCAGTAAACATCCTTGTTCTTAGCGGTATGCATGGGGGTGGCTTAATATGCATGCTTTGTGAAGTATGGAAGAGCGAAAACAAAAACAGAAAACCAGAACAAAATATACAAAACAATCAGACACCAGAATTTATCGTGGTTCACCAAATGGCTACATCCACACTGAGCAGAGGAATCTTTTATTATATCAAAACTGTTTTTATACAATCACACAGCAGCAACATATATAAGACACAATATACGCATAAGCTGAAGAGTCAGCAATTGGAGGGAAAATAGAAGTGTCCGTTGGCCTTTAGACTTAACAATCTCCCACCTGAATGCCAACGGATGCTGCCACTGATCAAACATTCCCCTGCTCTATTTCCAATCTTACTTCAGTTTAACAAGACCAAGAGAAGTCCTGGCACATTCGAACTTCTCTTTGGGAACAACCTTGGTTAAAATATCTGCCGGATTGACCTTAGTGTCAATTTTTGCAACTTTTAACTTGCCCTCTTCCATCACATGGCGAACAAAATGAGCATGAATGTCAATATGTTTAGAACGACGCTGAGATGAATGATTGTGAGCCATAAAGATAGCATTGTGACTATCACAAAACAAAACATAATCACTTTGTTGACAATGCAAATCCCTAAACAATCGTTGTAACCAGATCATCTCCCTGGCACCTTCGGAAAGAGCCAAATACTCAGCTTTGGCGGAAGAAAGAGCAACTGAATGTTGCAGCCTTGAGACCCAACTAATGGCAGCTCCAGCAAACATGAAGGCATAGCCAGTAGTAGACCTCCATTTATCTAAATCCCCGGCAAGATGAGAATTAGTGAAACCTTGGATCTATACATTATTGCCACCAAAACACAAAACATAATCAGAAGTGCCCTTAAGATACCTCAATATCCATTTAACTGGTTCCCAATGAGGCTTCCCGGGATTGGACATAAATCTGCTTACCACTCCCACAACATGAGCAATGTCAGGACGAGTGGAGACCATAGCATACATAATACTACCAACTGCAGATTTGTAAAGAATACCTTCCATAAACTCCTTATCCTCTTGGGTCTTTGGACACAAATCAGAAAATAAACGAAAATGAGCAGCAAGGGGAGTAGAGACAATCTTTGCATCAGCCATACCAAATTTGTCTACAACTTTGTCAATGTATGCCTTTTGTAACAACATGATCTCCTTCTTCCGTCTATCTCTAGTGATTGTCATTCCAAGAATCTTCTTAGCAGCGCCTAAGTCTTTCATAGAAAATCTTGTAGCTAATTGTGCCTTCAACTCAGAAACAATCCTCTTACTTGTACCAGCAACCAACATGTCATCAACGTAGAGTAGAAGAATAACAAATTCTCCATTAGGAAGCTTCTTATAATAGACGCAAGGATCAGATTCACATCGTATGAAATTGTGCTAAGTCATGAAGCAATCAAACTTGAGATACCATTGTCATGGGGCTTGCTTAAGCCCATATAAGTTGCGCTTCAACCGGCAATAAAGATGTTCTTGTCCCGGTTGTGTAAGTCCTTCCGACTGCTCCATGTATAGTGATGGGGAGAATCTCACAAAAGAGTTGCACCTTGTTTAATAGGTAGGTAAGAGATGTTTTAGTGGGCTTCCATCCTTGTTCACACCCTGCTCTTGTCCAATATCAAGTCAAACAGCTAAACTCCTTTAGAGTGCTCCCTATCAACTTGTTTGCTCCTATTACTCACAAGCATGGCTGGGATTCACTAGAGTAAATCCAACCATCAAGTTGTCAAAACCTCCAACATACACTTGCAGGGGTCTCAGGGGGTGTAGAGAAGGTGTTTCAATTCCATTCATGTGTTTCTTTGATTGGTTTCTCTCCATTTTCCCATCGCTTTCTCTTATTCCTATTTTCTAGGCCTAGTAGCCCTAGAGCACCTATTAGCCCTACCTTCGCGGTTTTTGTTCAATTGCTCAAAAAACTTCCAAAATACCTCCCAAAACCTTTAGTGATCCGGATATCCTTTTGGACAAACTTTTAGGTTCAGTAGGGTAGGCTGTCTGGTACGTCTGTACAGGTACGAACCCCAAAAATGGCTCTTTTTGAGGGTTTGAGAGTTAATAATCTTTTCCAATAGGGTTTATTGGTTTCTACACCCTGTCACACCTCCCTGCTTCTACTGAGACTCCAATAGGCTTCTTTCTTTCATGCCAAACACTTGGCACATCCACATTTTATCTTCCTTGCAAGCAATGACAAAAATGACAGTCATATCCCTAGTAGTGCTATGGCAGAGCTCGCCTAGGATATGATGGCAAAAGGCTTCCAAGCAACCTCCAGGACATTACAAAGAATATGTACACTATATATAGGCTCCATGACTTGAATCCCAAGGGCCATCGAACAAACACAATGGGATTTCAAGTTGGAACCATGTCTAGGGTCTTAAACCCTTGCTCAGACTGAGAGCAGCGCAGTAGAAGACAATTTGTAATCTAAACCTACACTAAGAAAGAATAATATCACTTCCTGAGCAACACAACAACATATACTAAACCACCATGAAAGGACAGTACCAAGATCAGATCATCTGGTACGGACTGCTATTACCAAAATGACAAAATCTTATGCAAAAACCTGAAAAATTGCCTTCAAATATTATTCAAAGTTTGATCATGGAACTTCCAACCCATTTACAATCATTGCAAAAGCATTTTAAATGCCTCCTTGCTCATAACCAACCCCCCATCGATTTCCTAACCACCGATTTGATCAATTTTAAAAAGTTGCAAAAAGTTGTCAAGCAACAATGACAACTTTTGCTCCATTTTGCATTTTTGCAACTTATGCATTTCTATTCACTCTAAACCCCCTAGGATGGTTCCCTAACATCAAACTAACATGACCAAATGCCTAATGAGGCCTTAAAAGAGTTTTACACTATTTTGCAAAATAATGCCATTTTTGGCTTACAAGGGCACATTGGCCAAAACTGAGAAAACAAACAAACCTTTTTGACAAACACACTTCAAATAACTCCAAAACACACTTGTGGACCTATCAACAGTCCATTATTCATTTATTGATCCCAAACATGATCACTCACTCCAAAATTTTGAAAAATGCATCAATAAAACTAGGTAAAACTAGGTGCTCCTGCACCATATAGCTCTTCATTAACGTCACCATGTAGGAAGGTCGTCTTGACATCCAACTAGTCAAGTTCAAGATCCCAAGCTGCAGCCAAACCCAAAACAGTCCAAATTGTAGTCATTCGCACAACTGGGTAGAAAATCTCATTAAAATCGATGCCCTTCTGTTGATCATACCCCTTGACAACCAATCTGGCACGTTAACGTTTCTGACTTGCATCCTCCTCTTTCAACTTGTATACCCAACGATTCTTCAAGGGTCTTCGATTAGGCGGAAGTGGCACCAAGTCCCAAGTGTTATTAGCTTGCAACGAGCTCATCTCATCTTGCATCGCCTCTTCCCATTTTAAAGAATCAATTGTCTGGCAAGCCTGTTTATAATTAATCGGTTCTGTCTAATCAGCAACCAAAGATTCGGGGTACTCTGCTAATAACAACTCATAATCTGAAAACTTAGATGGAGGGCTTCTCTGTCTTGTAGACCTTCATAATTGATTAGTGCCCAAGTTTTCAAGATTGTCTTGGCTCGGTCCCTGTGAATGAGTGATGTTTTCCCCTGTATGTGAAATATCCATTTCTACGCATGAAGGCTTATCTGAAATATCCATTTCGTATTGTTGTGCACCTCCGTATTGTTGTGCATCAATATGGTTGTGCATCAACATTCTGTTGTGCATCGAAAGGTTTGGGTTGTCCATGTTGAACATGTGGACCCAACGACAGCTCCTCAACCATGGCCTGTGAATTGGAATGAAGCCCGATTTTGTTTGGGCTGTGCAAGGAGGAAACACGTGGTGTCATAGTTCCTAATTCAGCTCCACGCCCCCTAGCATGTTGGACACTATCATCACCGGCAAGGGAGATGTCAATATCGTGATTAGAGCGATGGCCATTATGTTGTTCAAATCCACAGCGATAATTGGTGACCAGGGAGCAAGAAGAATCGGGGAAAAGAGGGAAGTGTGTAGAAGTTACTTCCCTTCCTTCACCATAAGCAGTAGAATCTGGAAATAATGACTGTGAGGTAAATTGGGATGAAGAGACAGGTTATAAAACAAAGGTAGGAGAAACAAGGATACTGGATGTCTCCTAGAAGAAACCTGTTCGACCTTTCCATTATTGCATAGGTCAACTAAAGGTATATATTCAACTGTGGGACTGTCATGTTCTTTCAAACTAGGAAACACTGCCTCATTAAAGGTAACATCTCTGCTACAAAGTATTTTCTTGTCAACCGGATCCCATAATCTGAACCCATATTGATTTTCACCATATCCCACAAAAACGCAACGCTTCGATTTGGGGTCCAATTTTGTTCGCTACTCTTTGGGAATAAGCGCAAATGCTTCACAACCAAACAGACGGAGATGAGTGTAGGAAATCCGCATGCCCAACCATTCCTCCTCCGGAGTGCCAAAATCCAAGCAAGAAGAGGGACTCCGTTGTGTTACAAGCTTCTACCCAAAACTCTTTCACAAGTCCAGCATTGGAAAGCATGCACCGTGCTTTCTCCAAAATCGTTCTATTTAACCTCTTTGCTGCTCCATTCTCTTGAGGGGTAAACGAGACGATTTTAATTCTTCGAACACCATTGTTAGCACAAAAAGAATCGAATTCTAAGGAGCAAAATTCTCCTCCATTATCGGTTTGCAAACACTTAATGTTATGTCTACTCTAATTTTCAACTAGTGCTTTGAAAATTTTGAATTTACTAAATACTTCAGATTTCCTATTAATCATGAAAATCCAAACCTTCCTAGTGCAATCATCAAGAAATGTTACAAAATAATTTGCACCACCAAGAGAGGTTACCTCCGTCAGTCCAAAAACATCCGAATAAACAAGCTCCAAAGGTGAAGTGCTCTTCTCACGACCCATCTTCAAGAAGCTGACCCTCTTTTGCTTGCCATAAAGGCAATGGTGAAAAAAATCCAAATCCACGGATTTTAAACCCGGTAATTGATCTCTTTTTACCATCACCTCAAGTCCTTTCTTGCTCATATGTCCGAGCCTTCGATGCCAAAGCTCGGTTTCGTTGTCCGCCATCGCCATAGCAGCTCCCACTTGAGAGTCATTATCAAAAACATAAAAGTTGCCCACCTTGTTCCCTTTGGTAATCAGCAAGGATCCTTTGGTTATTTTCTAAGTTACCGGTTCGGGTTCGGGCACCGGTTCGGGTTCGAAGAACCCGGTACGCCAGTACGGCAAAATTTTGAAAAGGGGTTTGGGTTCGTTTGGGTTCGTTAGTACAAAAACATGTAAATTATATATATATGCATCCTATAAGCATGAATTAAGATTAGCATGTCACATAGCATCATATAAACAACAAAACCAACATAAACTTGTAATCATAGCATCATGATCATACCATAACAGCATCATATGCATCAAGTTTAATATCAAAATGATAAAATATTCAAGTATCATTGTTTCAACTTTCAACAATTTAAAGTTTGATCATCAAATGGATTCTCTAATGGGGGTTTGGGGCAGCGCCCCCAGCGGGATCAAGGGGCAGAGCCCCTTGCGGGGTCGAGGGGCAGCGCCCCTCGCAGGGTCCTGGGGCAGCGCCCAGGGCGCGCTCCCTGTTTGCGGTACAGGGTGGGGTCGAGGGGCAGTGCCCCCACCGCCAACACCAAATTACAACCTTCAAACCCACACGGAACTCCATGGCGTGCATCAATTTTCTATTTTTTTAAGACGTCAGGAACAAGGCCAAAGAAGTCAAAATTCTGATCAAGGTGCAATCTTCCGTACAAGAATTGTGTTTTTTGACTTGTTCTTTCATACAGACTTGTGCTTCTCTCTTGGTTGTACGATGCATAGGTGTGTGGCTTGAGACATATGGTCATTTTAATTTTTTATGTGGTCGAATTCAAAAAATAAATAAATTTTGCAAAAAAAAAATCCATTTTTGGGCTGTCAGACCCCTGGGTTCGACTTGAGTCCTCTTGGGTTCGACCTTGGGTCCTCTTGGGTTCGCCCTGGTTCGAACCAGGCCTGTGAACCACGAACCCTGTCTGAACCACAAGTGAACCGGACCCAAACCCTGAACCAAGACCGTACCGGACCAGTACCAGGGGTCTAGGGAGCCGAACCCGGTAACTCAGGTTATTTTCCATGTATCTAAAGAGAAGATTATATTGCAGCCTTGAGTAAATAATTGGCTTACGGAAATCAGATTTCTCTTAAGTTTTGGGACATGTCTCACATCTTGTAACAACCATTTACCTCCATTCTTTAATTGCAACAAAACATCACCCCTACCAACGATGTCACATGACTTATTATCCCCTAAATAAACTTTCCCAAACTATCCCTTTTGATAGTTTACAAAGGCCTCCATACAAGAGGTAGCGTGAAAAGAGGCTCTGGAGTCTAAAACCCAAGAACTTGAAGTAGTATCACTTGTGGATAAAATTAAAACACTATCATCCTTGTCAAAAACAGCATTAGCCTCATTGTCTCTTACCTTCTCTTGAGCCTTTTTATAAGAATGACAATTCCTTTTGGTGTGGCCAGCCTTGCCACAAAACCAACACTTGCCAAATCTGCCTCTTGATTTTGACCTCTTAGCAGATTTTGATCGTCTATGATGATAATTTTTGCCTCTATTATGACTCCTTCCTCTATTCTCGGTATTCACGACCGTAAGAGCTTCACCAAATGACCCCTCATCGTTCTTTCTTCTCATATCTTCGCTCAGAAGAGTAGCCGCGACATCATCAAAGACCAGCTTGTTCTTGCCGGATACCGAAGTGCTCACAGCTGTTACAACTCCATCCCAGCTGCTTGGTAAAGAGCATAACAAGAGAACAGCTTTGTTCTCATCGTCTTGAGTCATTCCTACAGAATTCGCTTGGCTGATCAAAGTGTTGAATTCATTGATATGATTCGCCACGATACCTCCTTCTTTCATCTTGAGTTTATATAACTTCTTCATGATGAATACTTTATTCACAGCTGAAGCCATAGCATACATAGATGTAAGCTTGTCCCAAACTTCTTTTGTTGTAGATTCAGCTGTGACATTAAAAAGGACATTATTGGACAGCGAAAGAAAAATCGTTACTCTAGCCTTCTTATCTAATTTTTCCCAGTCTTCATCAGCCATTGTGGATGGCTTCTTCGCTTTCCCTTCAAGAGCAAGTGAGAGGTCTTGCTTTATTAGCAAGGACTCCATCTGCACTTTCCACAAGCCAAAGTTCTGACTAGAGAACTTCTCGATTTTAGCTTCTTCCATTTCTCAGGAATTCAATCGCCGAATTCCAACCAGCAGCTTTAACCTGCTCTGATACCAATTGTGAAGTATGGAAGAGCGAAAACAAAAATAGAAAACCAGAACAAAATATACAAAACAATCAGACACCAGAATTTATCGTGGTTCACCAAATGGCTACATCCACACTGAGTAGAGGAATCTTTTATTATATCAAAACTGTTTTTATACAATCACACAGCAACAACATATATAAGACATATCATATACGCATAAACTGAAGAGACAGCAATTGGAAGGAAAATAGAAGTGTCTGTTGGCCTTCAAACTTAACATGCTTAATATATGATATTCAATATTTTTTTTAATGCAGAATTTAATAGTAATATTAATATAAACTGCTTGATTTCATATAAAGTGGCAGGCATGTCAGATCTGTCTGCCCTTACAACCACTAGTATAATTGATGCTTTTGTTAGGCAGTGGTGGTAATATTAATTTATATAATAAGTAATTAATAAATAGGCAACTAATAAAGATATAAATGATTTATAGTATAAATTATAGTTCATTTATTGGTTTATTTACATGTTCAAATCAGAATAAGGATTTTATATATATATATATATATACACACATAATGTCTAAATCATACATATAAAAATATTAGATTTAGTTCATGTTAAGATGGAATTGCTTTCTAATCAATCTAGTTTAAGTTATAAGTATATATAAATTGATTAATTATGGTTAAAATAGATCAAATCCTAGTAGGGGACATTACAGCTACATGGGCGAGTTAGTAGATTTTACAGCATCCTAAGTTGCAATTGCTTGAAAAACAAGCAATCCTGGAGAGAAAGTACTGTCATGTCCCCTTCTTACACCTAGCTCAATGTAAGTTTTCCATTAGCCTATTTCAGGGGTTCCCATAGGCTAAGTGGATGTGGTTAGGGGACTCGGTGTCTCGAGGTGAACTCTTTCAGTGATTTTCAGTGTCTCCGAAAAGTTTACTATTTTTGGCATGCTGCTATTTTTAGCACTTGGCCACGGTCTCAATTCCTTTCTCGGTTCAGTGCGATGTGTTTCAGTTGGTCTTGGTGAATTTTTATTGTTTTCAGAAGAGTTGTATTTTTATTTCATTCACTAAGTGTTATGAAGTGCTTTTAAAACATTCCCCCTTGGTCTAGTAACACAACCTTCTTTTTTAAGAGGGGCCATTTAAGAGAAGGAAATATATATAAATTTTATGAGTTTTTATTACTTGCCCAAGGGACCGTCTAGGGGTTATAAGGAGACAAAAGTAAAATAAAATATTTTATTTGTGAGCTCATAAAAAGTTCAAACTTCTCTAGGGATTTAAAGTTTCGATTTTGGACAGAAAAGGTTTCAAACCAAAGGATGGCCTATAAATACATGTTTTGAGCTCTCATTTCTATATGCTTGCTTTGACAAAAACCCTCTACTGCTGGTTGGAGGACAAAAACCCTCTACTGGTTAGCTGGTTTCAGTGGTGAGAGACCCACCCTAGCTGGTTAGATTTACAGTTATCAATTCTTACATTGATTTTGTCTTGAAAGGATGATTTTGGTGTTGAAATAATGAGGATATTCTCAATCTTTTGATGTGGGTATGAGGTTTTTGGATGTGGTGTGTGGTTTTGTTAGTGTGGTGTGAGTTTTGAGTAGATTAGTTCTTTTTTCTGAGCGCTGGAGTTAATTTTCAGAAATCTGGAAGTGCCTTTTCTTAGTAGCTGAAGCAAACTTCGTTTAATATCTCCTGAATATTGAAGGCTATCATTCTGGATATGTTTTAGTTGGATTCTTCTATTGTGGGTGCCATCTTTAAAGCTATCATTTGTAAGATTTCATGAAGAACTGAATTTTCTATGCTAAATCGCCCCTAGAACTGGGCACCTCTTCCTTGTTACTTTGTGGGTTTTGGGTAGAAGAGATTCCAAAGCAATCTGGGCATTTGAAACAGGTCTACCTGTTAAAGATAAAACCAAAAAGGTAAGACACAGAAATCTGAAACTTAGAAAATCTCACAAGAACAAGATACACAGAATTTTATCCTGGGAAAACCCTCCACCTAAAGGTGAAAAACCCAGCCACACCAAAAATCAACCTTTATTATTGGCACAAATCTGATACAATGCTTTCACTTTGACAATCAACAATATAAACCAAAAACTTCTGAAAATGATGGCTTCTACCATATATATGACATATAATCTTTCTATAATATAAAAGGATCACACATAAATTGAATACACAGACAATATGGAAAGACCGATGAAGATGCAACGATTCTGAAGAAGATATCGTTTCTCAAAAAACAACTACTCTACGAATAATCATCAACACATATATATAAATTGTCCTTCTTAAGAATTTCATCGCTCACACCGACAACCTGCAAAAACACTCCTCTTAAAGAAGAACAAGTTCACGAAATAGATAACTCGAGATGGAGAAAGGCGGAAAGCTAAGACGTCATAAACTCGGCGACAGTTACAAAGAAAACCGTAACTCCTCCCGCACCGACATGAGCCACATAGACAAAGACACAAATGAACACCGACGAAAGCGACAAGGATGAAGACACGAAAGAATCTCTTCCCGGAAGGAATACAAAGAGAATAGGAGAAGAACCGACGGAGACACGAAGCATTCAAAGGTGCGCAATCAAGAAGAGTGGAGACAGATATGAAAAGAAGCGCTGCCAGCAAGGACGCAGAACAGTGACGGTGAAAAGCTACATAGAAGAAACCGGCAGATCACAAGGAAGACGAACAACTGAAGACAATAGCACAACCATCGCAGGTAAATAAAATCTCCTACAGCGTACACAAACATTAACACTACCTTGGATGTTAATACTGCTGTTTGCAAAAAGAGATTGCTGGAGCAGTTTGGAGCAGCTGATAATAGATATTATCATTTCAAGAAATCGCCCTTGACTATCTATTGCTCACATTGGTGTTGGAAAAAAACATTTCTAAGCATTTCCCTTCGATTGAAAACATTATCAGGTTTGCATTATTATTTAAAAATCAGATTGTATTGCTTTGAATGAGTTTATGATGATTGTATGAAGACTTGTTGTAACCAGCTCATTGTTTTCTATATCATGTTGCATATGTTTAAAGCTATATGAATAATTTTATAATGAATGCAAACCTGAAAGTACAACAGCAAACTCTTCTCATTGAAAAAACATTGCAAACATATTCTTTTCAACAACAAAAATCAGGGGTGGGACATTACAACATGTGATGTGGTATTCATAAATTTGAATTTCCAGTCATTTAAGTATAAATCGGACTTCTGTTTGCAGTCATTTCAGATTTAGGGGCACTTCAAAACCTGTTTTTATCTCTTTATCAAAAATATCTACCAAAAATTTTGTGATATTAATTTCAAGATGAATTCTAATATTTATTATTGTGTTTTGTTCTTGACAAGATCCTCTTTTAACGAATATTAAATGATCAGTGATAGTTGCAAAAACTATATGGCACGTGATACAATTCTATCTCACTGGTACGGTAACCAAGCTGCAAGTCAATATTTCCTAAGAACAATTTCCGCTTAGCTAAAAAAAATTCATTTCTAAGCAGGGTTTGATATGCATGTCAAAGCCAAAATGTTCGCTTTGGTAAAGACATGGATTTCTTCTCTTGGTGCAAAGGCACAAAAATTAGCTTCTACAACAATGCCTACTTAGTTTAGGAGAGTTAAAGATTTTTCACAAGGTTTCAATGTATGTTTAAGCCAAAAATGTTCACTTTTGTAAATATGTAGATTTTTCTCTTGGAGCAAAGATGTTATCTTTTTTTGCATTTAAAAAGCAATATTTCCCAAGTACCCTTGTTGCTCAATTGATGCATCTTTCTTTTTCTTTGGTGAAGGATAAAATCAATTTCTTAAGAAAATTACATGTTTTGGATTAATAACAGGTTCAAAATAAAATTTAAAAATAAAATGCTAGACAAATTTGTATATGGGGTCGAAGCTATCAGCAATTCAAACCCTAGTTAAATTTCTTGAATATGTAAGTGTCATAAAATAAATAGATGGATGGAAGGAAGAAAAAACAAAGGGAGATTGTTATTTTATGGCTCATATTTTGTCTTGTTTATTTTGAAGCAATGTGGCTAGAAAGGATATCAAGAACACAGTCTTCTATTTATTTCAAAGTTTTGTTTTCTGCATGTTACAAATTAGTTTGCTTTTTATCTCATGGTATCTTTGATGGTGATCCTATTAAGGGGCAAAAGGACCCCATTCTAAACCCTTCGAGCTAATGGTGCAAACTATGGAGGAGGCACAAAAGGATTACATAGCTTAAGTGGACATAATGCTGAGTTTAAAACCCAATCTGCTATGGTTAGTTACATTTCCTGGCTTGTTAGTTTGGCACTTTCACAAATGTCCCTTTTGCGTTGCCAATACCTTAGAAGATCTAACATGCCCAAAAATCCTATTGAACCTTATCACATTAATTTTTGTCAATAACTGAAACTGTTTATTAAAAAAATTAATCAAACAAAATTATCAGTCAGCATAATTGTAGATACCTCGGACTGTCAACACAAGCCAAGAAAGAACACAAATATCTTAGATTGTAGTTCATAAATTCTTTCTTTTGGAACTCCTAAATTCTAGCCTATAATCTATGGTTCAAAGTGTCTTTTAAACAAGGGATGTTTCAAATTGCAAAAAAATACTTCATGCCAGAAGGCAACAAAGGCCAAAAGTACAGTTAATTGCTGATGTGCTTGAATTTGTTATTTTTACAGTTTATAATATTAGCAGGAACTTCTTAGTTCAACTCCCACTCTCATTTGCAGCTACCGTCTGTAGCAAATGTCAAGTTCTAGCCCAACATCTTGGTGCAGTCCTAACTTTTCAGATCTTGAATTAGCATTTTCATTTGATAAAGAAGAATTATAGATATAAGAAGAATAGATGTAAAATGCATCCAATAAATGCAACTATGTAAAGGAAATTTTGGGGATGTTATGACCTTGATTTTCAAAAGCCTTGTTGGTGAACTAGTCTTGATTGAATAATGAAAAGCATATAGATAGGTTGCAAAGACTATAAGTATAAAAATGAGCAAAGAAAAAAGGTAATTACTGTCAATTGAATAAGAAAAAACCACAGATTCAATATCAGTCTTTTAGGAATTGGTTGCAAACAGTATAGGCCAAAAAATGGACCAAGAAAAGGGTGATTAATGTCAAATGACTAAGGAAAATAATGGCAGGATAATACCTGATTTATTTTGTTTGTGCTTTTTCTATGTGGTTATCATTTTGATAGTTAATAAAAATTACACAACCCTTTGAGAATCTTTAAGACATTAATGAATGGTGTCTAAGATTAAAATCATCCTGCAATTCAATAATGATCTAGCTAACTAATATATTTCTAGGCCCCGCAACACTAAGAGAGTTGGTAGATTCACAATGTTCGGTTTGAAACCATTTTTTTTCCAGGAGTTAAAATACAAAAGGGTACAAATTATAACAATATATCCATACAAGGGTGTTCCCATATTTCATACCTAATGTGTTGGCTAGGCCATGACCTAAGAGAACTTTTTCTCATTTAGATTTTACTAACAAGAACCCTTGGACTACTCTTTGTGTTAGCAAATTCAAGAGAGTAAGAGTTTACGTCTTCATCTTGGCAATTGGATATATACATTTTATTAGTAAGAAACAGGGCAATAACTAAGGAACTTGAGTATGTATCCAAAGCAATGATCCATGAGGACACAATCCCTAGGGGCCCAAGTGACATCCCTGAAGTCTCAAGGGTTTGGGGACTTAAAGAGGGCATCCCCTTTCTTCAGTACTGTAGCCTGGTTCAGTTGATTCAACAAAACTAAAAAAGGTAACTTTTTATAGAAGAAAATGATAAAAATCCCTACAAGCTAAAAGGGGAGGAGGGATAGTAATTGGAAATTGAGAAAACTGTAGTTAATTTTTTTAAATGACAGCGGCTATTAATATGTTTAAGTTATTTTTATAGCCAGCCCCCTACTGTCCCAAAATTTCGTTGAAAAATTCTGCCATGCCAAAAACCACATCTCTGTGTCCTAGAAACTCACACGAAAACTGGTCCAAAGCCATCCATTACACACACATTTAACATGATATTTATCTTTGAATGAATGAAGAAATTTTAATGACGTCCACGAGACCCAACAGTCTAAGGGACCGAGAACCAAAATTAGCCCATGTTCAAGCTCCTTTCCATGTTGTTTCTTCTCTTATAAATCTTGAATAAGAAACTTCTTGTTTTGTGAAGCCTGGTCTCTTCAAAAAGTTCACTCAAACTGTCCACCTTTAACTCCTCAAATTGACTGCGGAGATCCTCATATGTTGTACACTCCTTGATGAAATGTCATTCTGTTTCCACCTCTCTCTTGCAACAAAAAATGCACATCCTCTCTTCCCACTCTTCTTTGGGCACCTTCCACCTGCCAATTTCACATCTCAAATGATGAGAACCAGTACTCAGCTGAGCACATAAAATTTTGGCCTTTGAGCTGATCGTAGATCTCAAATAGGCTTTTTCATCATGTTTCCAAGAATGGTTAAATGCTTTGATATAATATGTTTTTTTCCTACCTAATTGTTTTGTCCACATGGCATCCCTAAATTTTTCCAGTACCCACTTTTTAATCTCCTCTTTAGTGCTAGGACATCCATGCATATTTATGTCCCACTTGTTCATCCACCTGTTGATTTGTTTCTTCCATGTCTTCTTCCTACATTTTAGCCCCTCCTCAACAATCATTTTGGGCCAGCGGTGCTTATCCATATTTTCTCTCTTTTTTAAGTAGCATAACAACCAAATTACCGCCAAAGCGTCAATTAGGAACATACCAGCTTCTACTAGAAGAATCTCATAAGGTATAGTTGATTTGACTTTGAGACTGCTAGTAATCAGATGCTTTTGGATTCTTTCTATCTGTCGCCACTTGTGGTTTGACATGCTATTCCCCCAAACTTCACATCCGTAAAGAATAACTGGCACTACTAACAAGACGAAAAGAGTTTTCTTAGTCTTCCAATCCCACAACTCAGCTTTCCTACATCTGTTCTGAAGAAGATATTAGGCTTTCCATCCTCCTTGAATCCTCTTTGATCTACATGTCTCCCAATTGAGCCTATAGTGAAAATCAATTTCTAGGTATTTGTATTCCACTACTACCTCCAAGGGGTTGCCCTCAAAAATAAAATTAACTTGTTGCTTCTTCCTTTTCAATGAAAAGAACGTGACTTTGGTTTTGCTGGTATTCACTTGCATCCCAACCTCCTGACAAAAGAGTTCAAGAGCCTTCAAATGTTCTCTCAAACCTTGTGCTGATTTTGCAATAAGAATAAGGTCATCAGCATATAGGAACAACTTTACCACGTATCTCGCCAGCTGGATACATTCCCCATTGGTATTGTTTAACACAAAGTTTTAAAACTCGGACTCGCTACGGACTCGGCAAACCAAAAAATTGGACTCGGACTTGGACTCGTGAAAGACTTGCGAAAGACTTGGCAAGGACTCGGCAAAAAAAAAACCGTAGTTTTACAAAAAAACATAAAGAAATTAATGCATTTAGAGAACATAAGAGCCATAATTGAAACATTACACGTGTCATATGATCTCCAAACACTCAATATTTGATATTTCATCATTCATACTCATGGTTTCAAACTTTAAAATGTATAATAGAAGCATAAGTTTATAAATGTTTACAAAATTACATATAATGATAGGTCTAGATCTTGAGGGAGAGAGGAGAGACTAAGATAGAGAGTGGTAGAGAGAGGGGATAGAGGAAGAGTGATAGGGAGATAGATAGGTCTTAAATTCGAGGCAAATAAAGTGAGTGAGATAGAGAGGGCGAGAGAATGTTAATAGTCTCGCCTACTGATTACTGAAATTTGACTAAGTCTAAAAATTTAAAAGATCTTCTAAAACCTAGAATTTGCATTATAATTCCTAGATATCTGAAACCACTCTCAAACATCCTGCCAATATATACATGAAATATAACTTAAAGTATAAGTTACTTAATGTTATATTTCATGTATATATTCTGATGAAGAGAATGAGAGTGACTTGAAAAAAAAGATTTAGATAACTTTTTCACTTGTTTTCTGGGTTGCACGAGTCTAATCAAAAGACTTGCGAGTCCAAGTGAAAGACTCGCGTGAGTCAATTTGAAACACTCGCGAGTCTTTCAAAAAGACTCGCCAGGACTCGCGAGTCCATGGCGAGTCGACTCATGGCGCCACTAGACTCACGAGTCCATAGCGAGTCCGTGGCGAGTCCATGAGTCTTAAAACTATGGTTTAACCACTCTTCAAGCTTGTCAATATATAAATCGAACAATGTGGGAGATAAAAGGCAACCCTATTTGACCCCAATGTCACTACCAAAGCATTCAAACATACCCTCTTTAGTTCTGATTTTGGCTTTAACCTGCTCTTAAAGTTTGTGGACAGCAGCTCTAAACTCCTCTAATACCCTATGTTCTTCCATTCTATGCCAAAGCTTGTCCCTAGGGATAGTGTCGAAAGCCTTTTTGAAATCAACAAAACAGCAAAATGCTGCAAAATGCTTCTTCCCCTTGCCTGTCCCAATCTTTTTCAATGAAGTGCCTTAAAGTAATGCAGTGATCAACGGTGGAGTGTTTATTAAGCCGGAAACCAGCCTGACCTCTTTCCCTCTTTCCCTCTTTCCCTCTTTTTCTGCCCATTTGTTTATTCTACGCTCTATCATGCTCCCAAAAAGCTTCCCAAAGAGAGGGTTGACCATAATAGTACGGTAATTTGAGGGGTTATTAATGTCCCCACTTTTGTGAAGAGGAATGACGACACTGGTTGTCCATTCAATCGGAAAAATGTTTTGAGTAACACCATTAGAGACCTTCGTGATATGTGGAGCTAGGAGACCCACTCCCCACTTTAAAAAGAAATCTTGTAAACCATCAATATCTTGTGCTTTACCACTTGTCAAATTCCTTATACCTTGCTTGATGTCTATTACTGAAAAAAGCTCAGCTGAAGTTTCAATTGTGGGTGGGTTATTTTTCACATTTGTTCGTTCATATAGGAGTTTCGCATATTCTAACCACTGGGCATCAGTGATGTTATTTTCTATTTGTTTCCTCTCGGTTTGTAGTTCCATCCAAAATCCTTTGGGATTATGTTTCCCCAAAGTGATTAATTCCTTCCTCCTTGAGATTACAGAACTTTCTTTTTGAGATTTTATCAATTGTTTGTATATTCTCTTGTTTAGATCGCTTACATACTTTCAAAGCCTTGTGAATTAATGGGATCAGCTTGCTGCTGCAAACATACTCTTTTTCTCTCTTCTTCCCCTTGCTTTCTACACTGTTTTTTGCTGACTATAGGTGCTTTTCCAGGGCAGCTTTGAATAGCTCATGGTTTTCTTGATTTATAAGTATTTTTCCTTGTTTATTCCTTGTTTAACAACCTTCCTGTGACATTGTTGAATCTGCTCTACATGCAGGTCCGTAGCTTTTATGCCGATTTTAATACAAAGAAGCATATGATCAGAGTTCAGCTCTATGGGGCAGCTCTGAATATTGAAGTTCATCAACCTGGAAATAGAGTTCAGAAATAAATGTTTCTCTGGTAGCCAGCATAAAATAAATCCTTACACATGAAGACTGTATCCGCGATTGGTTTCCTTTCAGTTAATGAAATGGTATCGGCTTGCTATAAGTTAATGTAATGTAAATTTGCAATTTTGTACATAAATTTCGTTTGCATCCCTTCAAGTGGAATTATTAGTTTGACTAGATGTCGTCGTTTGATGGATAAGACCTTTTTAGATGTAGTTATGCCAGTATGATTTTGTTCATTGCAAATTTGAGTGTGTAGCGCACTTTTGCATTATCTTCGTTGACAACTTCAGCTAACTGAAACGTGTTGACAGGTAAATTGCTTCAAGGGAAGCAAAATTCATATTATTAGCGCAAGTTTGCGTAGAGGGGATGCTTCGATATTAATGATAAGCATGAGGTTTTCACAATCCACAACAAATCAAGAGTGTAAAGTTTCTGGTGAAACCGTGTATTAATCTTGAAAAACGTTGAAGATCACACTCGATGAAGATTCGATCTTTGCATACAGCCCCTAATTATGCAAGGAGGAGACGTGTGTGTTGAATTGGAGGAAAACTGAGTGTACCTTGCAAGTACGAAAGACCGAGATTGCATTGTCCTGCGGCATCTCCAAGGTCGGCAGCTGCTCTGTAGAGCTCTATTCCTTGCTCTTTCCTGCCCTGCGCAACAAAAGACACAGCAGGCGGGGCTTATTCTATGTGTCGACAAGTAGAGATACTAGAGAGAGAAGCAATAAGGTGCATTACCATCTCCCAAAGGAGAAGGCCTGCGTCGACCATGGCAGCGGAGGAGCCCTTGCGAGCGGCGTTGAGGAAAGAATGAAGGGCTTTGTCCCTGTTTTGGGAAACCCCACTCGTACCATGCTTGAACCGCTTCCCCCACCGCACCATCACCATGGCCTCCCTCAGTGGCGCCAGCGCCTCATTCCAGGCGCGGCATACCAAGCTCACCGACCGCAAATCCCCGCCCCTCAGCCTCGCCGCTATTCTCCGCACCACATCCAACGGCAGTGCCGCTACCTCACTCTCCTCATCCTCCTCCTCCCTCCTCTGTCTAGGGGGAGGAGCGTACCTCTTACGCCCCGAAGCACAGGGCCTGCTACGATGCTCCATTACCAATTTTACCTATAATGCTCCATCACCTACCTATAATGCCAACAATTCTCAATTCTAATTATACCATTTGCGTTTCCCTTGCGTCCTCTATTTGCACCTCTCCTCTGCTTTCATCTGTGTCAAGTTTGTCCGACGTTCCCCAAATTGGGGATCCCCGCTACTTATTCAATCATACCATTTCGGGAGCTTCTTTGCTGTACAAGTTCCAATGGAGGAAAATTTTGGGAAAGAAAAAAAATCGAAGGACCGCAAATGGCAATTTGTTTGGGTTTTAACTGCCTTTATTTATTTGTTAGTGCTTGGACAAACGCTACCTAATCAGTTTGAATTTAAAATCTTCTTCGAGGGGTTCCCCTACAAGTACCAATCAGTTTGAATTTAAAATTATCATGGTTCTTGGAGGGTTTTCATGGAATTACTTAACTAGCGCTTGTATCAATTGAAGGTGCAATGGTTAGTCGATAGTAATATATGCTGAAGTTTTAGAGTTCTAAATATTTTTTATGGCATATAATTTTTTTTATCAAATGTCTTTGTGAAATTGTGTTGGAAAACTTGAATGAAATCATACAAATAAAGGTCCAAACAAAAGGTAAGCTACATATCTTATATGTACAATGTGGAGGCATTTTGAATGCTTGCTACATATCCTATATGTACAATGTGAAGCATTCCACAATGCATGAAATCAATCATAATATATTATACTTTTAAAAGCCCTATAAATATAATTTTTTTCATTCCTTGAGCTCTCTCTCATCCACGTTGTGTGACCTAAAATGTTGATGCTAAACTGAATAGATAGTTACATGAAATGTGGAAATCTATTCGCACTAATCTTCATTTTGATGAGTTGCATTAGATAGCATTAATATGATTGTCATCTACCTACAAAGCCTAAAGACCATAAGCACTAAAGCCTAAAGAGTATACACCAAATTATATCATTGGATAGCATATAATGATTGTTTGTCTTTTTCTCCCTAAAATTTAAACTATTTAAAGTTATTTCAATATATTTGTATTACTACTTTAAAGTTTGAGAATCATTTAATTATATTAGAAAATTATGTTTTTATTTTATTCTAAAATTTATGATTTTTTCAAAGTTTATTTTATTTTTCTCTAAAATTTAGATTACTTAACTCTTAATATTAATCTATTATTTTTTTCACAAATTTTCCTTTACTTAGAAATTACTCTTTTTTTTTTGTTTTTTGTTTTAATGTTTATGACAAAATGCCTATACTTACTCTTAATATTAAGATTTTTTTTTTGTTTTACTCCAACAATATTATTTACTTTTTACTTTTTACTTCAAGATTATTTTGTTTTATTCTAACATTTAGATTATTTTTTTCTTAATGTTTATGACATTAATGTAAGAATTTTTCAAAAGAAATCGTTAATTTTAAGATTAATTTATTGTATTTATATTACTTATTTTAAATTTTATTGAATATACCAATAATTTGCTTGTTTTAATTTTTAAAGATCATGCTCAAAATTATTTAATGTTTTTTATTATTTATATTATTTTCTTTATTTGTTTTTTTTAACTTGTTGAAAAATGTTTCTTTCCATATTTTTCTTTGTAAAAAAATTTAGACCGCGTAAATAGGCAAGTGGCATCTTTAGACTTTAAAAAATTGGGTAGACCGAATGTGGCAGATCAGTAACAGCCTGGTAGGGATTCTTTTCATAATGTTGGTTTCTTACAAAGTTCAAATGCCAATATTTTCAGACAAAGTTCTCTGTCAAACAAAAAATTCCTTGCTTAAAAGTGACAACCAGTATGCTATACACAATGAATGCCTAGGCAAATATCCTAATTACGTGACATGGCAAAGTGAGAAGCAGTGAGAAGGTGAACTCCAAGTGGACATTGTAACTTGCAAAACCGGTCAGGAAAGCATGGATATAAAGCTAGTCAGTACATGACGTAGAAAACTCATTGTAGGCACAAACAATAATTATTTTTTTAATACATATTACATAATCTAGATTCACATCTACAATAAATCTAGTACTTAAGTGAAGCATTTTTACCTATCTACAATAAAAAAACACATAATTATTTATATATTTTAAAAAAATTATAATGATATTATTATGAAACACTTTCTTGATATGATACTATATTTCTGAATAGATTATGAATGTCTTTTCAAAAGATTAAGATATTGTAATGGTGAATTTTAAAAATTTATTTTTTATAATATATATATATATATATATATATATATATATATATATATATATATATATATATATATATATATATATATATATATAATTCTATTTGATATATTTTTAATTAATTGACACTTAAATAATACCTGTTTCAACTTAAAAAAAGCAAAAAGTTTAAATATCTGTTAACAAAGTAGAATGAACCAATAACAATAAATAATAAAAATTTGATCAAAAGAAAAATAAAATAATAATATACAAATATTAAAAAAATAGGCAAATGCTTTGGAAGTTAAATCTATATGAAACAAAAGGTAGGGAAAAACATTAATGTCCCCATGGAAAGCACAAGATTCGGTATGTAGGTGGGCAGCAAATTGATAACCCCATGTCCCCATGCGGCTGCTTAAGTGCAATTTCTGCAGTCAAAGTGTTCCCATGCAAATCTTTAATTAAGAGGAAAGGATAAATTGGAATCTTTTCCTATTTAAGTGGAGCCAGCTGCTTAAAACTTAACTTAAAAATAAGCTTTGAAAAAAAGGGGGGGTTGGAAATAAGCAGCAACTGCTTATTAAGAAGATTGACATGTGGCTTTCCAAAAAAATTTCCTTCTTTTTATTTGTTTCCAATTTTTTCTCCACAATTTATGTGACCAATTAGCATTAGATATTTCTTTTAATAATGCAATTTAGATGACTGTTTATTTATAGGCAGCAAAATTTTACATTCATGGGGCCACCAACTCCACAAATTAATGCTAAAAAAATTGAGCAGCAGCTACTAGCCAAAATAAGCTAAGCAGCCGCATGGGGACCTACCCTAAGAATTGACGGAGTTCGGTGGGGCCAACAGTATTTTTTTTTCACATCTACGGATTAATCGCCACGTTAAAATTAAACTCAGCACGTAAATAGGTGTTGTCAAAGTTCTTGGAAACTGCTAGCGGTGGGGCGGCCAGAAACTCAGCACGTAAATAGGTGATGTCAAAGTTCTTGGAAACCCGTCGGGCAATGCCCACGTTGAATAGCCTATCGGCTAATTAGTCAATAGGTTATATTTGTGTGAGGTTATATTTAGAAAATTGTTTGTTTGAAAATGATGTTGATAAATGATGGCATATATTAGTGGGTTAAAAATTTGTGATTTATTTTTCTTTTATGGAGATTTTAAAAATGAAATGATAGGATGACATTTAATATTTGAGTCATTATTAATCTATCGTAAGAAAAAAAAAAAATGTCTTTCATTTGTTTTTACTCTATGTTAGTAATAATATTAGTCTATCGTAAGAAAATAAAATAAAATGTCTTTCATTTGTTATGTTTTGATGTTTTTACTCTATGTTAATATCTATGTTAATAATGATGATGATGTGTTCACTTATTAAGAAAGTGCAGGCTCAAATAAGTGTTATATGTTATTTGAAAACTTAAAACAAAGTCAATGATCCCAACCCATGAGAATAATAAATTTGTCTAAATTAATGTGCGGGGAGAAATCCAACTATCATAGTCTAACAATATATATAGGAAAATTTAAGCTAATTAAAAATGTTAATAAGTTGATTTTATTAGTTAATTTATTTTTAAGAAATGGATATATGTTATTGTAAACAGATTGTTAAAACCAAATGATTATGGATAAAATTAAAATATTAGAGAATGTTTTTTTTTTAATGGGAAAATAGCCACTCCCATACTACATAGGAATAATTGATGTTTTATCAAACATTAAATATTTTAAATTTAATATTGACACCAAACAACTAATGAGAATAGGATATTTTGCAAATGAATGCCTATAATCATTTAAGCACAAGTATCCATTACTTGACATTTGGCAAAGATGACAACATAAATTTGATTCCACCACTTGATAGTGATTGTTCATTTTTTCTTAGTTATTCAAGTTCTATCATAAATGTTTTTCTTATAGCTTGGTAAGTGTAGGATGGAAGGAAGACAAGATCTTGACCATGATAAACCCTTCAACATCTTATACTCATATTTTTCAAAGCTCTAAGAGGAAAGTTTTCATGAGAAGCTTAGCATGTCATGTGCATTTACCATCTATGTCTCTTAGAAAGGCTAGTTGAAGCACCAAGGACACCTTCAAAACACTTGATTTTCATTCAAAGCAACAAAATTTATAGCCACAACTAAATTTATAGCCACAATTGTCCCTCAAATTTGGTCAAATTATAGAGTATTTAGCCAAGGCTTGAACCAGTTATTTTCCTTCAATTTTTGTTTGACATACAAATTACTACATGTGTGACATCTTGAATGTAAATATAAGATTATCAAAGGCTTCATTTTTTCTCTAAAGTTGTAATATAGAAAAAAAAAAATTGCATTCACAATCTCTTATGTTAGCTTCAAGGTTTATAATTTTGGAAGGGGAAAAAATCTGCTTTCTTTCTTTACTCCTCTTCATCACTAATTTAAAAGATTGTCTCGAAATGTGATGTTAACAACTGCCATTGCTACAAGGCATATAAAATATATAACATTTTAAATAACTTCAAATTTATCCTTTTAATAAAAAGAGGTTATATTTCAAAGTTTCTCTCGTTTTAAATTATATGTACAAAAATAAATGAATGAGCTCTTTTATAGGGAATTAAACATTTAGTACATATTATCAACATGTAATTCATGATCAAAATTTATTGTGGCTCACACTAATTTTCCTTTATAGCTACCAATTTTTCTTTTGAGTTACTTTTTTAAGCTATGTAGACTATGGTCTACGGGCTAAGGGAGTATAAGTGATTAGGTTGTAGAAGTTTGACCTTGCAGTGATAGAGAACAAGCAAGGAGTTTTAAAAAAAAGGTTTCAATAGTCCATGTTTTTTCTTTTTTTACTCATTTTGATTGCTCAAAGCATTCACCTTAACAATGAGGGATCCATCCATGACACTTAAGAGGAGTAGTCCACTTGATGGTTACTCCAACTATTTTCCCAATCTTTCCTTTGAGATAGCCAAATTCAATGCTTAGAATCTTGGATCAATGGCCAACAAACGAGACTCAATCAAAATATTGATGTCTTCTACACTTTTGGCTCTACAAAACTAAGGTGGATTTCCCTTACAATTATCTTGTCATCTATTTCAAATAATATTCAAATATTGTATAATAAAAGATGGTTCTTGGTGTAAATATACCAAGACAAGCATGCTTAAAACTTCAATTGGCTCTATTCTTAGCTATTAAACATATATTCAGCAATTGAGTACAATACTTATAACCCAGACTACTTCTAAAAACATGAAAATAAAATGATCTCATAATTTGTGCTTTAAAAAAAAAAGATATGGATAATTCACCAAGTTGATGCCTATCCTACGATATGGAGTCCAAATGCAAAGAGAAAAGATTCTCTTCCTACCAAAATAATTTAAATCAATGAAAACAATGCATTGATGCCTTAAATTAATAACTCCCTTGTATGAATTTTACATAATTCTTATTTAAATCCACAACATAGAACTTTTGTGTACACTCATGGAGATTGTAGACACCTAAAAATGTCCTGTTTAATTAAATAAATATTTTTTATTTATTTAATTATTTTATCCTAAGTCTTCTATTAATTAAATAAATCTTTATTTATTTAATTAATTCATTAATCATCTTCTAAGTCTTTCCTCATTTAAATAAATTCTTTTATTTATTTAAATTGTCTTTTTCCTAAATTAAATAAATATTTTATTTATTTAATCGTCCCACTTCCTCTATTAATTAAATAAATATTTATTTAATTCATTCATTCATTAGCTTTTTCCTTCAAAGATGCATGGCATTCATCTCTTAATTCTTCTCTTAGCTACCCCCTTTATCATTTAATTATTTCCTCTACCTACCCTTTAATCCTAGCCGACCATTTATCCTCTTTACCTTTTAATCTTATCCCTCCATTTCCTAAAGTGTCTTCTATATAAGAGGATGTTTCTTTCATTATCAACCCTAATCGTCTAATCCTCTAATGAAAAAATCAAGCCTTCTTGCAACCAAGCTATCAACCACATTTCCGTTCTTTGTTGAACTCTTGTGCACACATAGAATCTGAGAGAAAATATATCAAACAAGATCAATGGAGATAGGAAGAAATGGAGATTGAAACCCTACTTGACATGTGAATGGTATACTTTATTTTATTTTGTTGATTTGCATGATCTTAGGTATCTTCATTAGTGTATGGTGTATCCTTTTCATTGTTAGGCTAGGGTTTTGTGGTTGGATCTTTGTTAGTCTTTCAATATTGTTGTTTCCATTATTCACTTTTCACCATATACAGAGACAATTACATTCTCTTATTAGAACTTGATTTGATGATGATATTCATATAATACAATAATGCTCTACAAATTTCCTCTATGACACTATTTTAGACACTGCTCTATGCTAGTTGCCCAAGACAAAATTTAAAACCCCTTACAATGGCCTTGAAATCTTTTTTTTATAAGACAAGGGAACAACAAGCATTGAGCCATGTACACATGTCACTTTTTCACTCAACATGCAATTATAATAGTCGAGAATATGTCATAAGGCATCTTGGATGGCACATGAGACAAGAATATAATTGCACTACCTGAATGGAATGTTGAAGCTGAAGGGTGCGGACTTTGATGAAGACACCACATTATCGAACTGATTTTGGTTGAAATGCAATTGAAATAACTAAATAAAACATGGCACATGAGCATAAAAGACAAAAATTACAAAGAAATAGAAATCTAACAACCCATTAAAATGTAAATCAAGTATATTTCATTTTCATTTTATAACCATAGGGTACATGTGATCAGGTGATGGAACAAGGTCCCATATAAGATAACTTGAAATGTAAATTAATATTGTATTTGTCCCATTTTCTACTCAAATATACTAAATTTATTCATCCTGGCCATGTGATATGCATACTTCTAGTTAGCATATGTAACATTAGAAGAATTGATTTGCATCATCCCATACTCCAACACTGACAACTTGTGTAACTGAAAACTCAAATTATCCACAACTTTATCCTCGTCATTATTTATGATGTTAATAATTTGAGTTTGGACTTGTGCAAACTCTTCTCTCCATTTTGCATAATTATTTTTTAGTCTGTCTCCCTTCCAAAAGGATGGCATAGGAGACCCTTTAAGCTTTTCATTCTTTTTCAACTCCTTAACAATAATCATATGATATTTCTTATGTTGCCTCAACATGTTTTTTATCACCTCCATATTATCACCATTTTTTACCAATTTTTAAAGAGTTTTCATCAAAGCAATTCTTTTGTTACACTAGAATTATGAGAAGCTCCATCTTGGAAGATAATTTTTTCTCCATGCATTTCAATTTTATCTCAATTCTCCTATGTTATATAAATATATTCTCTGTCATTGTATGTTTATTCAAGAGTTCATCAACATGTGTAATTAATTTCTCAAATTTTCTATTGATTAAACCTAAAGCCATATTGAACTTTGACAACTTCAAATCATCAACAAGCTTCTTTTCTATTTTCCTTAATTCTAGCATTTCCTTCTACCATTTTATTTATTCAATTGTCTCTTTTTGCAAATCCTTTTCCAACTCAGTTTGAGATAGGGGAAGTGGTGGGGGCAAAGCACCTGTCAGAGTATTTATTCTCTCATTCAATGATTAAATTTCTTGTTGATACCTAGATGGTTTTCTGCATACAACTTTCTTGTTGTTGCTTCTAAAAATATGGATGCATGGGTAGTCAATTGGGTGGCCTCTACTGGACTTATGTCTTGTAATCAATGAATAGAAAGATGTGCTACAATTTGGTTTTTATCTATAATGGTAATTGGTCTCTTATTTTGTGGGTACAATGACCAAATTACAAGGACATTTGGATTAGGATCAAAACCTGATCCAAAATATAGCTTATCAATTGTCTCTTCAATTGTTATATTCTTATTCCCCATCATATTGTTAAAGGCAATTGCAAAGTAAATATCATGAACTGGGAGAATCATACAACTTTCCTTTTCAACCAATATCCTATCATTTTCTATTGTCATGGAAAATTCATCTCATTTTCAACTTCTCTCCACAACTGTGGGATTACTCGTGCATGCCTTGCAGAAGTGATATCTTTCACCTTTTCTTGTATCTCTTCTCCTTTAATTTTCAAAATAAAATTTCTAAACTCTTGAGAATTAACAAATTCATCATCTACAATAAACCCAGTACTGGTTTTTACTGGTTTTTTCTCTCACATCATCAAAAACTTAGTCTGGAGGCTCAAAAAAAATTCCTTCTTTCTTCAGGTGGATCAACCACCTCAATCACTAGCTCTTGCACTACCTCCTCTCCACCTGGAGGCTCCCATCCTTCACTTTCATCTATAGAGAAACCATCCTCAAGAATAGGTTGAGGAGATAGTTGACATAGAGATGTCACATTTTGTCGTCTTTCATGTCTTGGAGCTTGTCCAGATGGTGACAGGATACTTGAAGAAGGAGGTCTTATTCTCCTAGCTATCAAGTTTGACAACAATTTCCCTTTATTCACAATCATCAATTCTATCCTCTTGACTTTATCATCAACTTCCACAAAATCACCTTGATATGAGAGGTCTACCTCCATTCTTATTCTCATTGATCTTTGAAATCTTTTCCGCATGTCTAATCTCCTTTGCACATGATCAAAATTGGGACAATTTCATATCAAATCTTCTTGTAAAAAGATTTGGTGTTCATAGCCACTAAGGCCTAATGAAAGCTTACCATTATGAATGAAGTGCTTAGGATCAATTTATTTTTTTACATTCTACAAATGGTTAACTTGAAATAATCAAGTTTGGCATTGATAAGTCTATATACTTATCTGGCAGCAATTTTGAAATCACAAAAAATAATGTAGGTGGCAAGAAATATGCTTTCCCATTCTTCTTGAAATACAAATGATCAAACTCATTCATCTATCTCACATACTCCAAGAAAGAAACTCTTCTAGGAACTGATCTTGGAAATATATGGGGAGCACCTTCAAATACATACACTCTGATTATTATACAAGATCGGTATAAATGTCACTCTCCCCAAGTGTGCTCAATTCCGACCATATCTTCATGGTCCTTTGGCCTCAATAATTTCATTATTGTTCCTGACAACCTCCAAGTGTAAGGATATCCAAATCCCTTGTAGATATCATTAACAAAAATATCCTTAAAGTACATGTAATGTACTTATTGGCACCCATTGTCTCAAATTCTTGTTCACTCCTAGAGTGGACATAAATGACCATCCTTATCACATGGTGTCAGTATGAGAGGATGCAACCATACATACATTTCCTATCCTCTATACAATAACATATAGAATAAAAGAGTATATCACTTAAAGTGGATGATTGCATTATCTTTATTTATGGCAACCAAGGCCTTGTTCATCTTCTCTTCAAAATAAGTAGCACAGTCAAATGACTTTTTATTTCCATAGATTTGGATGTCTGCAGTAAGCAACATTAAATAAACTGGCATATACATGCAAGCATCTTAGCCAAGCACCTGACATACTGCATGGTATGTTTTTTTCAAAATACTCTTCAACCAATTAAGTAGAGAAAGGTGGTTTTTCCAAATCTAAGAACTTTTGCAGTTGTTTATTATTCTTGGGCCCATGAGCATGGAGCCACTTCCCTTTATAATCAAACTCAAACCTATGATACTTTCTATTAAAATAACCCAAATCAATTGGCATTTCATAGCTAGAGTTTAGCTTGAACACAAGGTAGATATAACCCTTTGTCAATTGAAGTGTCTCGTCATGTAAATGCTCTTCTTTTTTGGCTTATAATTTATAGCTAGGGCTCTAATCAACTCTGCATTTATGAAGCCATTTAGTACCACTAGCTTGGCTAATGTTAGTCTCCAAGGGTTGCATACTGGGATCTTCATGTATATTTTCCTTTAATTGCACCCGAATAAGGCATATCCATCAATTGGTAGTATGTCATCTTTGCAATGTCTCTTAACATCTTCTAGTCTATCATGTTGAATATTTACCCCTTGCTAGTGTCTAGGTCTTTGTGCAAAACTGGTGTCTAGGTCTCACAAAAATCCTTATCTGTCTTTTGCCTCTTTTCCCTAGGCTAGCCTTTAATAGACCCTTTGGATGAACTAGGCATTTGGTGTTAGGGTTTCTTATTTCAAGATTTAAACCTAATCTTGTTTTGCAAGTAAAAATCTAAGGCTTCTTCTATTTAATTTCATAATTCTTAGCCAATTTTGATAGGGTTTGAATGTTATTAACAATGATTATCTTTGAATTAAAACCCTAGAAGAAAACAAGAAAGCCTTGATTATATGAAGAAAAGAATCAAGTACACTTATTGGTTTCTGTGGAGCCAAGCTACTTTAAAACTGTGAGAAATATCTTTCGTTTCATAAAAAAATCCTCGAATGTTGCATTCTTCAATTACCACAAACTCTGAATTTACTTTGTAATTCAATTTGTAACAAAAAACTAACAGGCGTCCACTTATATCTCCCTTAATTGCCACCATAAATGCAATCTCATGTAAGCAATAACATTGTTAGTAAGGTTGTTGGCTCATTTGAATCTTATTGGTTGATCAAAAGGATCAACGGTTATCGACAAAGTTTGAATTTTCTCGAGTGGTTTAACTATTCAAAGTCATATCATATCACTTGCTTGTTGGATCACCAAAACCATCGTGATGTTTCAACGAAGCGATGCCTTTATCTCTATCAAAGACCTTTAGTTATAGCATAAGAATCCTTGATGGTACCATCATTGGATCGTTAAAACTTTAGGAGAACTCTATTGAAGGAATTAACTCTAACAATGATCTCACTTAACGCCACACCGTATCCATATAATCCTTCAAATGTTATCATTGGATCATTAGAAAATATGAATTGTCCCAACGGTATAAGATACTTCAATGAGTGCCTCATCCAACATGGCACTAATTTCACTTCCTTCATCTCTATCGTTGGATCGTTGTGGTCTAAAAGGAACTTCAACAATATATTTAGCTCCAGTGATATACTTAAAACAATTGAGCCCATTGTCCACATAAACTTTTCCTCCCTTCATCAATGGATCCCTAGAGCTAGGAAGAACTTTCCTCAACAGGCCAAGCTCCAATGATATACACTTCTCTTTGAGTCATTTCCACATCAACATAATTAGGTTTTTCGAACCTTGGAAAGGTTCTAATGATGCGTGAAGTTCCATTGATGAGCCACCGCGACACCTACTTCACTTTATCAATAGATCGTGGGGACAAAAGAAAAGTCTCACTGATCACTATAGCCTGTTGATGAACCAAGTCATTGTCTACCACTTTGCATCACTAGATTTCCAAAACACCAAAGGGGCTCCAACAACAAAAAAGCTTCTCGGAAAGCGTCAAGTCAAAGGACCAAATAAGACACTACCTTTATATTGTTGGATTGTTGGAACCTAAACAAAGCTTCATCGATAGAAAAGGCTCCAGTGATAAATTAAAAACAAGGGCAAAGGGGCTCACAACTTAAAATGCCCAAAAAGGCACGTGAAGACTTATGATCAACTAGGAAAAGGGGACCATGAGCCATGAATATTAGGGAATCAAAACATGATCTTAGGACTTAGGGGAAAAGGGATCAATCAGGAAAAATAAAATTTCCTAAGGCACGAGGCTAGTAAAAAACACAATACATAACCCTTAAGTCATGACTAACATGACTGGTAACCTGGAGACACTGCTCAACTTCAAAACATAACAAAGAGCCACAGAAAAAAAAGGGTTTAGGGTTGATCATATTTTAAAAGGACAAAACCAAACCTAAAACCCTAAAAGATTTCACCAATCCTAACACCACCTTACCTTGTGCTCTGACTTGTTATCTTAATATTTTCCCTATTGTCAAATGAGTTTATGCAATTGCATATGGTTGTTTCAACCTCTTATTTCTCCTTTATCTTGTTGAAGGTGAGGAGACAAATGTTGAGGCTAAATCTGGCTATTAGAAAAAACATCCCTTATCATCAACAACACTTCATTTGAATTCTCTTTCTCCAATACCAAAAATATTGAGTTGAATCATCCACTACACAATTTACACCAAAAAATTTATGCATTCATTATAATTAGTTATTCCCAAATCAATATATATTTTAGGTTTAATATATAAACATTAAAATTCATAAATTTTATTTTTTCATAAGATATCACAATTATTTCTAATAATATTTCAAATATAAAGGCCATTCAAATGGTTGAATAGTATTACACAATGTCAAAACTGGGATGTATATATATTGATATGTTTTCTTCTAAGTAATTGAGTTGCGTACATATAGACATCTTAGATACCTTGTTTTCATTTAGGAGTAAGTTAATATTTTTACATATTATTTATTTAGATTATAATTAGTATAACCATTGCACTTCCTTTTGTACAACTAGGAATCAAATTAGAATGAATCATCAACGGATCAACCACTAAACCCTCAATTTCAATAAAATTATAATTTGTCAATAAAGCATATAAGATAAATGTGATAACCAATAAATAACACAATTAAAGTTACCTTCATACACACATATTGCTTATATCCATTGTCCTTTGAATCTTTCTTTCAATGAATGGTATGTAACTCTCAAATTCATTTTTTTGCAAAGCACTAAATATGATTGCATAAAAGCTTAAAGATTGTGGTTTAAGAATGACAATGGATGAAGGTCAAATTTATAGATTTTACTAATATCAATCGACGATGGAGATTACTTGAGATAGATTTGAATATCAATGGTCAAGAATTGATGAGAGGATTTCAATGATAAAAAAAATTGGAGTTAATTGTTTGCATGTATTTGGTGAGTTGATTGCATGAGAAAAGAATGGATCAGAGAAGTGAGAGAAAGTGTTAGATGAATTGAAGAAATGGAGGTGCATGAGAGATAAAAATAAAATAAAATAAATAGTTTGATTCCAAGTGCATGATGATAAAATAATAATGATTTTTAATCGGTAATGCGCAACAAAGCTACGGTTAAAATATATATTAATTTGAAAACTAAAAAATAGAGCAACCCATAAATACAAGTGCATTAAGATGGTCCCTAGTTGGGAATAATTATAATAAAGGCATTTACCTAGGTCAAAATGGTTACTGGCACCACATACAATAACATAACCTATGCTATTGTAAAGGCAAGCAAAAGTACTTACATGAATTTGTAGGCACAAATCTTGCAAAACACCCTGCCAAATGGTTGAGCAGAAATAAATAAGTGTTCGCCTTTTTCCCTTTCTTGGATGGCATTGAGGTCATTTGATGCTAAGGAAGTTGCTTCCTCCTCTTTACTTCTATCCATCTAGAATCTTTTGGTAGATCTCCATTTATGAACCAACTTGATCTCCCATCACCAAATGATTTTCCAATTGTTCTAGAGAGTAAGTGAAGGTGGAATTTGTTGATGTGGGTGTCCTTTGTGAAATTAGAGAGTCCATAGTGGGTCCATTATCATGGTGGATAGCAGAAGGAGAAGGAGGGTGATCCCCAAGTGTGGAAAGAGAACAAGCCTTTATATTTTTGGTAAGGTCTTGAGATAAATTAAAATCTTGAGAGGTAGGAGGAATGGCATAATGTTGATGCTCAACTCCAACCCACAAAGACGGTTTGCCAAAAGATGTTAAATTACCCACAATATGTTTTTTTTGACATTGGGATATAAGGTGATCTGTTGAGAAGCATCTTCTACATCTAAAGGCAATTTCTCATATTCTACTAGTTGCTTCCATCCTCTACTACCCATCTTCAATAGTACTTTAGCAAGTAGGCCTTTGGACAACTCCATTTCAACACATATTCAAGCATAGGTGGTGTTTTGAAGTCAATAGTTTCTTTGGAGGTGCAATGATATTTACCCAAGCTATTCTCGATGGCTCAAAGGTAGTCAAGTCCCCAAAGATGTAGAGTAAGAAACAATAGCCACACCCAAAAGTAAGTTGTGGTAAATATTTTTGTGCATGGATTAAAGGTAGAGAACCATGATTTCATACATAGGAAATCGCCTTGGAAGATCCATGGACCATTCTCCAGTACCAACATTCTATCTTCCTGAGAGTCAAATTATAGAATGAAGAATCCTTGAGCACAGGGTTGAATCCAAATTTTACGCTTCATAAATGCTTTCCAATTCTTAGTAATTCATGAATGCAGAACACATAGTTTTGGCCACACCTTTGTGAATCTACAAATTAGGGCACAATCCTGCAAAAATTATTCCTGTTCGATGGCCAAATCATACAAACATACCTCAATAATTGAGGATGAGGTTTCAAATAGGACATGGTTGGGAAACACTACCAAAGATGGAAGAATCCACCCCATTAATGGAGTTGTCAACACCCCCACCCATAGAATGCAACACAACCTTGAAGTTCCTAATAGTCATGTAAGCATTTAGAATGTTTATTGCAAGCATTGGGGAGCTCAACACATTGGGGCTAAACCTTTTTTGAGCCCCCCACAAACCTGAGGCATCTTGTCTCAAAGCCTCCCAAAAAGTTAACTAAGAGATTCAAGTTAAACAAGAAACCCTAGTGCTTCCCCTTCTACGCAGTGGAACTGTGAAATCATTGTTCATTACAACCTTGCGCAGGAGATCCATCGTCACAGGAGCATCACCGGTTTTAACAAAACCCTTACCACCAATCTGCTTAGAAGCAGAGCAAGAGTATGATCTAGGGAATACATGCCTAGAGTTGCATTAAAGGTTGTACGGTGAATCCTCGTGCACATTATTTGACATACACGAGCCATCAGAGGCTGATTGAGGGGGAGAAATTCAAACACTAGATGAGGAAGATGAGTGCATGGAGGAGAACGAAGCAGAGAAAAACGACATCAAATCTTATAAATAAAATAATAATTTTATTTATATTTTAAAAACTAAATTTAGGAAAAGAAATAATAAAATAAAATAGAAGGTTTGTTGTGTTTAACTCTGGTAGTGATCAATCATTTATTTGGATTGATGTAATAAGGGAGGAATGTTGGAGCATTAAATCATTAGATAATTTAATATAGGCTAGTTTAAATAAATAAATAAAAGAGAGCAATGGTGAAGGTGAAAATTTGTGAAGATAGCCTAGGTGTGAAGAACATTTGCAAAGCGGGCTTTTTGGACGTAGGTGCAAGCGAGAAGTCACAGAAGGATAGTGAGAAGGAACAAAGCACTACAAAGTAAAAAAAAAAAACACAAGAGCCAAGAAGGATAGAGGATGCACAAAGGCTGGAGATGTGAGCAAATATTATTCTGTACAATCAATATTGGTGTTGGAGCATCAAGAACTGATGTTTTCTCCTCCTCCCACATTCACATTTTATTTGTTAGGAATGGTTCAGGAAGTGGCACATGCAAATGGGTCGGTGCATCCCTACTTGGATTTAGAAACCTTAGTGGTGTGTAAAACTAGGGTCAATCCTTACCATGAGTGTGTTGCCTTATGTTTGGAGAAAATTTGGTGAGCTAACCCTAGCCTTTTCCTTGCCAACCCTTCATTGATTCTAGCTTCCTCTCCCACTAAGGAGATTTCTCTTCATACTAGTAGTTCTCTTTTCTTTTTTGAGGATTCAAAGGTGGTTTTAAAGAACGATTTGACAAACTTTCACATTTTAGATGATTGCATCAATGTGATTTATTTTGTTGACATTGGAGATCACTCTCTAATTCTGAGATTTATGTGGTGGTGGTTGTTCTTTTAATTGATCCTTGAATGGGGTAAATGTACCTAGAGTTATTTGACTCCCCCTATGATTGAATCTTTATATTTTTCTTTTTTCTGTTTCATTGTAACTTTGTGGTTCAGAATGGTCCATGGTTTTTTAGGCAGTCAAGCCTCTTTCTCACTCCATGGACACCATGTAGAAGTTGATGATCAACCACAAGAGCCAAGAATCATTTGCAAGAAAAACACCTATCACATAAAAGAGATAAAGCAAAGATAATATGCTCTATAACAACTAGAGAATTATGTATTACTGCACAAATGAGTATTGGAGGTACAATTACAATGAATGAATGAATCCTTACAAAGGATGAATGAAATCCTAGGTGCAAACCCTTGTGCTAAAATTAGGAGAACCAAAGAAATACAAAGTAGGAGCTAAATTAAGCTCAACTACATCTATAACTAATGTTAGAAAAGCAAGCTCCAAACCATAAAAAGCACATAACTTTAGCTTAAGTGAAAAACAAATAAAGGACTTCATTAATAAATAATTAGATAATTGTCCTAAAAATAGTCCAACACCCCCCCCTTAAGTTTAACTTAGGGATAAGATAAAGAGATAAGTATGAATGCAAAATATGTGCATGAATGAGTCCCGACAACTAGGCTTGATTAGGTACTCGTGTACAAACCAATGCAACTCACACCAATGAGGTCTCTCTAAATGGAAAAAAGGAGAAAAACCAAATGGGAAAAATCCCCTCTCCAAAAGTGAGAGACGTAATGAAATGAAAAAGATACTACATGTGACTAAGATTAAGGACTCCAAGTGGCCCCCAAGTATTGAATCGATCACATAAGTAAAATCAATATTCCCCCCACAAGAGAGAAAATAGGAGACAATGTATCCCCCCATAATGAAGAAGCTCCAATATCGAAGATGAATACTCAAGGGCATCTAGTGATGAAGATCCAAGAGTGGAAAACCACATTCCTCCCCTTAGAAGAAACAAATCCACTAGCCAAGGTTGAAGCAACTCCATCAAAGGAGATGGAAGGAAAAGTCTCAAGATGTGTACTATGGAAGACTACTCAATTGTCCACATGTCTGAATTATGATGTGATAGATCAAATGAAGTAAATCCAAACAATTATGAAGATGGTTGATGAACAACCTTTTAAGGCACTTAGGATTGGATGATAGGAATGCTCAAACTGTTATTAAATAAGAAGTGAAGATCCTTGAATATGTCCCCAATGTTTGCAATGTGTGACTCAACAAATAACCCTGCAATATTTGGCAAGAAGTCATTTGACAAAGTTGAAACTAGAAGGGAAAAATCAACCCGTTGAACTGAATCAATGGGGGATATGCATGAGCCAATGCCAATCTAATCAAGAACAACAAAAGATGAAGATAATTGAGATGGAGTCTCATTATGAGAAGTGAGAACTGGGAGAAAAGCCTCAAATCCATCTAGACATGAAATACTCATGATATACTCAAGCACCTCAAAAGTACCACAATCATAGGGTATATGATCTACACATGCAATGAAAATGACAAAATCTATTTCTAGATCCTTTGTAAATGGAGAGAGATGAGGGTCTCCAAAGATATCCTAAAGGTGAGTCCAAAGTGTGTGGGGACACTCAATGTCCAACAAAGCACACACAATGTCAAGATCAACACTAGGACCAACCACTCCTACAACATGGTCATTAATGATCCTCCAAGCAAGCTAACCCCTCTCTGAATCTGGTTGAGGGATGAGTCCATAGAGATAGGGAAAAAAATCAAGCCACCTAAGAGTTGTCAATATATCATTTCTCCAAGATTAATAATTGCCCTTTGCCAGACTGATAACCGAAGGGTGAATACAAAAACTTGTGATACTTCTGTGAATGAAGAATTCAAGCCCCAATAATCTCAACATATGGAAACCACATCAAATAGACAAACCTCCAACAAACAAAACCATATCAAGTGCAAAAACATTCAATTTATTAACTAGATAGTGAAGACATGAATTTTTGAATAAAATATACCCAGAGCACAATCTGCAAAATATAGTAGTAGATTTGGATAGAGGACTCCGATAAATTTTTGATGATATATGGAAGTCGAAAAGTGGAGTTTGTTTGCTCAAGTTATGGCACCTGAAGTGCAAAAATGAAGGCTAACTTTAGAGGCTTGTAGCAAACACCTGGAGGAAAATATGATAAAACCACCACCACATTCAGATAGCCCTCTAAACCAGCTTTCCAATGATATCTTGTTTTCTTAATTTGACTCCATATGATGAAGTTATGGGCAAAAAACTAACTATTTCTCTTTTATGATTTGGAAGGCTTGAAGGGTTCCCAAAAATGGGAATTTTTTAAAATAGAAAGTTTCCAAAAGTAGAAAATTTACAAAAATAAAAAGTTTCTGAAAACAAAAACTTGCCGAAAATGAAAATTTTCTAAAAACAAAAACTTTATGAAAATGGAATTCCCTTATCTCTGATTTCGACAAATTGACATGCAATTTTAGGGTTTTCAGACCTCCTAAGGGCGATGGTGACCTTTGTTTTTCTCCAAATTGTCTAGTTTTGTTAGCTATCCCCAGATTTTCCCTTGATTTTTGTGCCCTCAGCCAATTTGGCCCAATATTTCATCGACTCCAATTTTGATGAAATGATAGTTGTTCTTAGGGTTTTTCAACATTGCAAACATGATGGCAACCTTGGTTGGAGTCCAAAGTGCATAGAAAAATCACCTCAAGTTAGATCCCTCAAGCATGCGGATAAGAACTTGTCAAAAAAAGCTTTGATACCACGAAGAAGTTGATGATCGACCACAAGAGCCAAGAATCATCTATAAACAAAACTCTTGTCACACAAAAGAGATCAAAGAAAGATAATATGATCTATAACAACCAGAGAATTTTGTAATATTACACAAATGAATATTGGAGATACAACATTGGAGGTACAACTACAATGAATGAACGAATCCTTATAAAGGATGGATGAAACCCTAGGTGCAAACCCTAATGCTAAAATCAGGAAACTAAAGCAATGCAAACTAGGAGCTAAATTAAGCTCAACTACATCTATAAGTAATGTTAGAAAAGCAAACTCCAAACCATTAAAAAACCTAAGTTTAGCTTAAATGAAAAACCAATTAACAGTCAATTAATAAGTAATTGAGTAATTGTCCTAAATTACTCCAACACCCCTTTGTTTGACCCAGCCATTACCAAGATTAAAGAAGTACCTATTTGGAGCAGGCTTTACAATTTGCCCTTGGTTATAAAAAATGCATATCTCATGTGTAACCTAATAAATCAAGTTAGCTTAGTTTTTAAGCTAGAGACAAAAGAGGTGGTTTCTTCATGCAAGTACATAAGGGTTTGCTCTATGGTAAACATTTATAAACCTCTCTCTCATTGTCAATTGGACTCAACATTTAAATTTTGAAGGGCTTCATTTTTTTATTTTTTCATTGTAATAAGATGGGTCACAAAATTGAGGCATGCACTCTCTAGTGTTCCCTTGGTACTAGGCATATCTACCTTAAAAAGTGGATAAAGAAGTTTGGATCTTTGGATGTTGATTTCATTTGGAAAAATCATGGAAATTTTATGGTTCTCCAATTTGACTTAGGCCTTGATCTAGTGTAGCCTACATAGTCAATACCTCTTCCTATTATTCATGTTCGTGAAAACATGAATAATATTCTTTTCTGAGGCTGAGGAGGGTGGATTTGAATCAGAAGGCACCTTTCCTTTCATGAAGGATTTGGATAGTATGAATCATAATTATTTTGATCATGATATAGTGTTGGATCTTCCATAGATGTGTGGTATTTCTCAAATGTTGAGAAACAAATCCAAACCAAAATATGATGTTTCCAAGAGGAAGAAAGGGAAAAAGTCAAAGAATGAAAAAATTTGCATTAAAGGAAAGGAAGTTGTCGAGGAGGGTTCCCAATGGGCCATGGATGCTCTTCTTTCACAAAGAATAAAAGAGCTTAGTTTTTTTTGGCTTTAATCCTTGAAATGTTTGCTTCTCGTTGTTATGATCCTCTTTTTGTGGGTTTGAGCCCTTCTTTCTCTTCTTTTTATTTTTTCTAGGTTTTTCTTCTTTCACTAGGGATTCTTCTAGTGTTCCTCTCTTTTATGCCTCTTTACTTCATGTGTGGCAAGCTTGATGTAACGTGTATTCATTTATGTTTTCATAAAAGGGAGTGGGCCCTCACCCCACAACTTACAGATAAAAAAAAAATTAAAAAATTAAAACCATTTATTTATTTAATTATAGAAGAAGAGTTAGCTAATTAAATGATTATTTAACTAGAATACCTATATTTTGAAAAATCTATGTAAAATGCATTCAAAGACATTAATTTTTAAATATTTAACATTCATAAATAACTTTAAAAAGAATCAAATTTAATAGTAAAAACAACCAAAAATATAAATAAACAAAAAAAAATATTACTAATTGTTTTGCTAAATTCCAAAATATTAAAATGATCTATCAATGGGCTATGGAGGAGGGCCATGGGCAAGAAAAAAATTTCAAAATCCCAGCCATGGTAGGAGCACAATTCAAAGGTTAGTCCAGTGGTCAATTTAGAGGCAAAATTGGTTTAGTTTTGGGCTTAGTTAGAAAAACAGACTGAACAATTGCTATGGAAGGCAAGCTTCGAACAACTATGGAGGAGGGCCATGGGTGGGAAAAAAATTTCAAAATCCCATCCATGGCAGGAGCATAGTTCAAAGGTCAATCCAACGGTCAGTCTAGAGCCAAAATTGGTTCAGTTTGAGTCTTAGTAAAAAAAACAGACTAAACAGTTTCTATGGAAGGCAACCTTCGAACAATCGGCCATTCCCATACTTGTACCCTAAGTTTCCTTTTAAACATTTGAACAAACAACAACAAGAAATCTTCGACATTTGTGATGACTCTATGCTTGAGTATTTTCGTACTCTGAAGCAAAACAAAGGGTTTCTTGATAAAATATTTAGAGATCCATAGGCCGATTTAAAGTCCATGAGCATAAATTGTGGACAACATGATAAAGGGCTCCTATCCTTTGTCTCATGGCCAAATACGCTCCCTATAAATCTAAAACCTAAGAATACCAATCATGGACAAGATGATATCTGGCCTACTTCATATGTGTCATGGGAAAACAAAATTCCTCTAAATAAAGCAAGCTTTCTATCAAACCCGAACAATATTCTTCTGCATAATGAGCACAGAGCAGCCATCAAGCCAAACACCTTTTCTAAGAAAAATGGGCAGGGCAATTTGTGGGTTTGGAGAAAGAAAGCTCAAGACTCGACTTCTAACAAAGATAGAACATATACAATGCTTTCAGAGAAAATTGGTTGTCGTCATAAAGTTACGCTACCAGACCACTTACTTCTGCCACAAGTCTCGCAGATTTGGGAAAGTGCAATCATTGGTAAGTTCTGGACCTTTATCCCATCTTTACCAATTTTATCATCATGGGCAGAAAAAAACTGGAAAGGGCTTAAAGATATTTTTTACATTGATAATGGGTTTGGGTTCTTTATTGCTACTTTCCATTCACAAGAATACAGATATTTGGTTGATAGAAGTAAGGGCTGGTTCTGTATGGTCTATATGGTCTCTTTACTATTCCATGGGTTCCAAATTTTAAAACCGATGTTGAGATTTGCAAATATGCCCCCTTTTGGGTGGTTTTTCCTACGTTGCCTCTTGAATATAGGGATATCAATTTGATTGAAATGCTTGCAAGTAGGATAGGCATCTTTATCAAACATGACCTTATCCCTTTCGAACTTACACATCTTAGGGTTTGAGTCTGTGTACTGCTAGATGTTTCTAAGCCATTCCCTTAAGAAACCTCTATTCTTTCAAAATTCGGTACTTGGAAACAAGAAATTTGTATTTAAAATCCTGAAGCAGTGAATCGTCATTCTGAAGCTTTGGATTATTTTAGCTTCCAATGTCAAGGGATTAAATGCTTAATGACTCAAGTTTGTGAGGACCATTCCTTTGATCCTAGGTGTTGTACTTATCAATCTGAGCCTCTCTCTTCATTCCCTAATGCTATTGAGGGGTATAAGGAAGAAACGTTTAACTTGCACAAAAATCTAGATTTACTGGTAGCTCCCTTTGAATCCCAACCTGAATTCTCATTCCACTTTTTTCACCATCTCATAGGTACTTTGTAGATTTTTTACTATTTTGTCCATAATTTAATTATGTCTATGTTCATCTGCCATTGCCCAAGCTCTCTATTTTAGTGTTAACATACTCTTGTTCTCCTATAGTTGACCCCTCTCACTATTATGCGACTCCAAATCTGGGTGATTCCAAGGAGAATCTTATTTTTGATAAACACTTTATCGATATCATGGGTGATCGAATTAGAGCACAAGGTTTTAAAATATATTCAGTTAATATTGAACAACTAGCTTCAGATCTATTGTCCTCAACGAGATCCCAGTTATTTGATGAAATCGCAGAACAAATTCTAAAGGAAGACGATGATATTTCCAAAGCCTCAAGATCACTCATTAAAGATGTCCTCTTTGTTGGAATTGAAGTTGTCATTGATGTCAACATGTGTGTGTGCAAGACTGATAAGTTGGAGAAGTGTTGTTGTGATCATGTTGAAGGCAGTGATTAGGTTGATTGTTGTCATAAGTTGGAGAGACTCGCAGAGGTCACAGTGATCAGGTTAATGGATCAAATTGATGAAGATGGTAGATGTAGTAGAAGATATCAGCTATGAAGTTGCAGACTCCTACAATGCCATATGATGTGTTTACAAAGTTCTTGTTGGACGTCTTGGTGCTAAGATTGTGAAAAACAAGAAATCATGTATATCAGCAAGACTCCATTGTGCTATACTGATCATATTTTGATATGATAAATATGCATCACAAGCAATATCAGGATAGATAATTCGATCAAATATTGTGCAGGTGAAGTAGTTATATCGGGATAACTTTGCCGATTAAGTGGTGTGTATGTGAAATTATCCTATGAGGATAACTATACCGATGTCAGGTCGTGAGGAGTCTCTTTGGTATTATGTCAGATCAGGATAGCAATATTCGATCACAGAGTTTATGCTACACATCGGGATAGCTGAAAAAGGTGGCATAAAATTTTTGGGTAATAGCGATAGAGTAAACTACTCTGACATCACTATGTCGAAATAGCTATGCCAACAAGGAGACTGTGGAGGTGCATCGGAGTAACTACTGAAGGCAGAATAGCTAATTTCCACTATGTCGATAGTGTAAACTATTCTGACTTCTTGCTTGTCGAAATACCTTATACCGACATGACACCATTAGATCAGATATGAGATCAGGACAACTATTTTGGCAGAATAATGTATGCCAAGATGGAGGAGGTCTTTGGAGTTCGGGTTCGGAGTAGCCTATGTCGTTTAAGTTTATCACCATGGAGTTTGATCATCAGAGTAGCTATGTCGATGCATGTTCAAGTGGAGTCATCAGAACAAGTTTATACATATGATATAACATCTAAAAGCTAATCCTATAGTGTTAACTATTCTAATGAGTATGTGCATCAGGATATGTATGTCGATAGAGGAAAAAGAAGAGTTGACCTTTTGGTTAGATCATCAATATAATCTATGTCGATGGGGTTTGTCATTGTGGAGTTTGAGCATCGGGATATCTATGTCGATAAAGGGTGAGTCGATAGTATATCATTGGTTTAATTTATTCTATCGATTTAACAAGTTTTACTTATGCCGATAGTTATGGTTAACCCGATGAGTGGTCATTTGGCCTAAAGACTTTCAGCTCAGGATAACCCATACCAATGAAGTGTGTCAACATGGAGAATATGATTCGGTATAACTTATGGCGATAAGAGAAATCAAAAGGGAGTTTCTTATCAGAATAACTCATGCTGACATAAGAAAGCAAAGGCATCTAATAGTCATCGAAATAGGTTATAAAGGTAGAGTAAGTGCAAGATGTTAACTCGATAGTTAAAGCTACTCCAGTAGCAGGTGAGCAATGCGATTTTGGGATAGCCTATGACGATAGCAAAAATAGAAGGTGAAGATCTCATCGGGGTAATTCATGCCGATGAGAGTGATCAAAGGCATCAAATGGCCATCGGGATAGATTGTGAAGGTGAAATAGATGGAAGATATCATCCTGATAGTTGAAGCTATTCCAATAGTTCTTTAAGGATGTTTATCGGAATGAGTTAACTTGATGTGTCTACTAGGCATGCTTTTAGGCCACCCGATAGTCCACATAACCTTTGAACGTGTCTGACCTGACAACATGGCCTGTATGAAGTGAATCAGAAGTCATCTATCGAAAAGATGAAAGGGTATTTTTGTCGACATAATTGATGCTTGTGATCGACTCTGCGGCCATATCTGCAAGTTGATAGACTCAGAGGACCACGAGGATGCCAACTAGGATTTTCAGAGCGACCTAGACATCGAATGTGATGACATGTGTGCTCCAGGTGGTCAAACAGAAATGCAGGGTTGTTGAACAAGGTGTTGACGGTCTAGTGAAGTTGTTGTTGATTCAAATAGGGGAAGTGGTCGGTGAATTCATTAATGGAGGATCCATAGTATATAGGTGCACGACTCTAGATGATCAATCAGATCTTACAATCAGTCGATAAGATCAGATAGGTAGGCGAAGCATATGAACTTGCAGGGTTGTACGAACAGGCAGTTGGGCTCGAGGTGATCAACATAGGGTGGATCATATTGATTGAGCAAATTACTAAGTTTAATAATCTATTTACAAAATGACCTGAAGACAAATGGAACACATTTAATGTGGACAACTAGTCTGAGATCATCAAGATAGAGAATGAAATCTTGCAGATACAATGCTAACAAAATGAAGAGGCATTTGATGAGATGTGACAACAGTGGTTGAGGCAGCTGATATGGGAGAGTTGTGTGGACAAGTGACAGAGCGGGTGGAGGGGAACACACAAATGTTGTGGCGCGTGAAACTGCCACGATGCCAACAGTGAAGGTAGAAACTAGCTTATCGATGACCCAAAGTTAAAGTCCATGAAGGATATAGGTTGGCAGGAGTCTTGTATGCATAGGAACTTGAATTGTTGACTGGCCAAATACAAACCGGCTGAGTGAACGATCTATAAGCTACATTGGAAATTGTACAAATCATGTGGATGACAACAAGGTAGAATGTTTTTTTTTCTGGTTTGTGATGTGTTAGGACTAGACAAATGGTGTGTAAGTGTGTGGTAGAAATAGAACCATGGAGAGTTGATGTGAAGTGTATGATAGCAGCATGCAGAGATAGAGGAGAGCATGAACAAAGAGTTATCTACAAAAGACAAAGGAAGGCAAAAAATTGAGTGTTGTTATGGTGACACATGAAGGAGGAAGGGATCAAAGAGTACCATAACACAGAGCTGGGAGTAGAGCTTACAAAGAGAAAGAGCAGAAACAGATAGAAAGCAGTGAGCTGAGATTGAAGCCTAAGATCAGAGAGCTGAAACGAGTCATTTCAATCTCAAGAGAAGATTAGGAAGGTGTTGCAAAACCTCATTTGCAACAAGGTATCTAACTTGTATTTTTTATCTGTACTCATTGTAATCTCTAAGTAGGTGCTCAAAGATAGGGGTTGGTGCCCTAAAGCTAGGGGTTGGTTCTCCTTTGGGTTGGTTCCCATAAAAGTTGTAACCAGTGTATTCTTGTGAGGTTGGATTGGAGCAGTAGACTCCAGCAACATTTCCCACTGAGGTTTTTCCCCACCATGGGTTTTACAATAGTCATGTGCTCTTATGTGTGTGTGCTCATTTGTAGGATACCTCTGCTCATTGCTTGATGATTAAAGTTATTGCTGCTTAGATATTTACAAAGTAAAGTTCTATTGATTTACACCGATTCACCCCCCCTCTTAGTGTCCATTTATGTTCAACACTCTTACCTATTCAGGTCAATAATCCAGATGCTCTACAGGATTTCCATTCAATGAAGATGATTGCAAATAACATTTTTATTGCATCCTGGCCTGAGTGTTTTCAATAGTATGGTGGAGGATGTAGGGTTTATGCCTTTCAACATCCCTCTTATAGCCAACACCCCATTAGTTACCTCCTTTGTTGTTAATGAAAGCTAAGATGGATAACTTCCAATCTGGGTATTCTGAACCAGCATCCGAGCATTTCCCCCCTAAGGAAGTTGATATAGAAAACATTGAACAAGATGCTAATACCTAGTTTGAACCATTATTTGACTTATCTCAGTCTCTCTCAATTACTCATTCTCCTGCACAGATCCAGAACCATATTTCAAAGAAGCTGAGAGGCAAGAAATCAAACAAAGCAAAAACTAAGGAATAAATTGAGGCAGGTATCCAAACAACTCTTGATGGTAAATTTTCTATAACGAAAAGACCGAGGAGGGCATGCTTCTCTCCTTGACAATCATGAAAATCATCTCTTGGAATGTTAGAGGAATTAATGCCTTTGACAAAAGAAACTTGATCAAGAAGCAACTCGATTCTTCAGGGGCAGATATAATTATGTTACAAGAAACCGAAACCGCTCAAGATAATTTTCAGGCAACAATTCACAAGTGGTCTAATTGGAATTTTGCTCATTTTCCAGCATTAGGTGCATCAAGAGGCTTAATTACTCTTTGGAATCTAAAGTGTTTATTTGCAGTGATTGTCAATGAAGGTAACAATTGGCAACTTCTCAGTGTTCAATGTTTTGATCTCATTTATTCTCTTAAACATTTATGGGCCAACACCTACTCATGAGAAAAATAGATTATGGGATAGCTTAATAAACATCATTTAGCAGTTCCCAGAACAAAATGTTATCCTAGGAGGGGATTTTAATGCAATTACATCTAATCTTGCAAAAAAAGGGTGGTATATGCCCTCCCTCTAAAACCATTCAGGATTTTGTTTTCTTCATTTCCGATAATGATTTGAAAGATGTAATTCCCAAGAAGGGGCAGTTTACTTGGACAAACAAAAGGAAAAATTTCACCCAAATTGCAGAAAGGCTAGACAAATTTCTCATCTCTCAAAACTAGTCTTTGGAGAATTATAATATGGAATCTGACATTTTACCCCTCATTTGCTCGGACCACTTTGCTATTTCATTGAACATTACTAGTGCCAATAAATGCTCGGTACACCGATCCTCCTTCAAATTTGAAAAAATGTTGTTTAGGCATCCACATTTCTTGCCCCTCTTGCACCAATGGTGGGTTAGTGCTCATTTTCATCATGGCACAAAGATGTTCCAGTTTGAAAGGAAAATGCAACATACCAAGACCCAGATAAAAAAATGGAATTTTAAAGTCTTTAAAAACGTATTTGTAGAGAAAGACACAATAGCTAAGCAACTAGAAGACATTTGGGATCACATAATTCTTCATGGTTTGGATCCAGGTACACATGAACAACAAAAACAGTTGCAAGAGACATGGGAAGACTTGTGCAAAAGAGAAGAAGTTTATTGGCATTACAAGTCTAGGGAGTTATGGTTAAAAGAAGGAGATAAAAATACAAAAAAAAATCATGCTAATGCCAAAGCTAAGCGAGCAACATCATCTATCTTCTCCATTATTGAAGCAAACACAAGAAATAAGCTTACAAATGTCATTCACATTCAAGAAGAAGGGATTAGGTATTTTAAAATCCTGCTAACTCCTTTGATATTTCTTCGAATCAAATTTCAATTCAAGATGAGAAAGATGTTCTGAATAATATTCCATGTGTATCTCATTACCCGGCAAGATAATGAGGCCTTAATGAAACTGTTTACCATTGATGAAATTAAAAGAGCAGTATTTTCATTTACAACAGACAAAGCACTAGGACCTAATAAATTTACACCCAAAGCACTAAGACTTGATGGTTTTACACCCCTATTCTTTCAAAAATGTTGGGATGTTGTAAGTTTTGACTTATTGGCAACACTTGAGGAGTCCAGAAAGAGTTCTTCAGTTCTAAAAAACTTTAATACCACCAACATTGCAATCCTGCCAAAAGTTAAATATCCAAAAACCTTTGCAGACTTTCGACCCATATCGTTATGTAATGCTTTTTATAAGATTCTTACTAAGGCTATTTATCTGAGACTGCAGTACTTGATAACAAAAATTATATCTCTAGAGCAAGGGGGTTTTGTTCCAGGTAGAGAGACTGGGGAAGGTTCTTTAATTGCTCATGAGGTACTTCATTTAGTACATACCTCCCTCTTTCCTTCCTTCATTGTTAAACTTGATATGATGAAGACTTATGATAAAGTAAACTGGAGTTTCTTACTCAAAGTCCTTCATAGATCTGGATTTTTTAGATAAATGGTGCAAATGGATCAAGGCATGTATATCAGGAGCTCATTTTTCAAGAATTATAAATGGGTCTCCAATCGGGTTTTTTGCTGCTACTCAAGGAGTCTAGGAAGAAGATCCTCTATCTCCTTTTCTCTTTATTATCATGGCAAAAGCTTTCAGTAGGTTGATCAACCTTAAACATGATAGAGGTTTCTGGCAAGGCATTCGCATCCCTAACACTCTTATTTTCGTTATACACTCTTTTTTTGCGGATGAGACATTGTTATTTGGTAAATCATCATATCAAGAGGCCATTCAAATTAAGAAAGTGTTGGAATTATACACTTTAGTCTCAGGCCAACATATCAACCCACTCAAATCCAAAATTTTCATTTTAAACACTAAGGCTGTCATCAGGAAAAGAATCATTAAAAGTTTGGGTTTTCAAGTAGATGACTGCCAAGTGCACACTTGGGTATTCCACTTTTCATGGGTCTAAACAAGATTTCTTTTTGGAAAAATGTTATTGACAGAATCAAGAATAGGATATCAGCATGGAAAGTTATATGGTTGTCTCTATCCGGTTGTATTCTCCTCATCAAATTTGTCCTAGCTGCTATCCCCAATTACTATATTTCAGTGCTCAAAGCTCCCAAGCTTGTTCTACTTCAAATAGATAAAATTATTAGGACTTTCTTGTGGAAATGAAACTTATTAGAAGAGAACAAGATCCCTTTAGTCTCCTTGAGTTATGTCAATTGGGGAGAGAACAAGAGGAGCGGACTTTCCTGATCTAACCAAGGGCAATATAGATTTGGGAGGAAAAATTGTTTGGAAAATGTACTCAAAATCAAATTCAAAATGGTGTCAAATAATGCAGGCCAAGTACCTTGATTCAAGTGACCATACTAGGTTTTTTTAATTTCTAATCCACTAGAAGGCTCCATTATGTGGAAGTTCATGATCTCCTCCAGAAATGTGGTAACTCAATACATTTCTTGGCAAGTGCATAATGGGGAGTCTATCAACTTTTGGCTTGATTCATGGAATGGTTTTCCACCATTAGCTCAAACTCCTCAATTACAGTCACCAATACCAATTTTCACACTTAAATGGGGTTCAAAGCTAATAGAATATGTGAGTGGAATCAACGTATACTCAAGGTCAGTCATATGGAAGGATTTTGTTATTGATGGGATTGAAGATGCAAACTCTAGACTTATTCAACAACTCCTTTCATAGAGAACGTTTTTTCTGACAAATAAAGAGGACAAAATCATATGGGCTCCCTCCAAAGATGGAAATTTATTAGTAAAAAGTGGTTACACAACTTTACAACACATTGAAAATCAACAACAGGAGCAAAAAGCCTTCCTTTTTTGTTGGAATAATGCAGTCATGCCAAAAGAAGGTACCTTCTCTTGGTTAGCTTTGAAAAAAAGAATCTTAACTAGTGATAAATTAGTAAAACTCCAAATATCCCAATAGTTCAATTGTGTCTTATGTGATCAAGAATATGAAATTGTTGATCACTTACTAATTCAATGCCCCTTTGCATAACAATGTTGGAAGTTTGTTATGAATAAATTGCATTTACAAATGCCTCTGTCAAACACAATATGGGATTTCTTTCAAGCCTAGCCTATTCTCTTTAAGTCCTCCCTTTTTTCATGCATTTGGAAAATCATCCCTGCCTTAGTTTTCTAGTCTATCTGGTGGGAACGCAACAAGAGAAGTTTTAGAAAAGTCTCTTCCTCTGGAGAATATTTGTATGGAAATTGAAAAATCAGTCTCTAAATTGGTTAATGTCTTTGTGCAAAGTCATCATAAATGCAACTCGCCCTTCACCTCTCGGGATGGGTCTTTTCTAAAAGACTGGAAATCTATTTGTATTCCTCCCATTGGTAACATGCCCCCTCACCCTTGCAATCCTAAAAGTGACACATCACTCACTATTTGGCTTCCCCTGGTTCAAGATTATGTCAAACTCAATTTTAATGGCTCATCTCGAGGTAACCCAGGTATCTTTGGAGCGGGAGATTGCATTAGAAATCACTTGGGCGAACTAGTAGCTTTTAAATCTTCATCATTGTCATAGGGTACTAATATTATTGTAGAAGCCCAAGCTCTATTGCTTGGCTTATCGTTGTCCAAGAAATTTGGTTTTAAGAAAATCCATGTTGAAGGAGATTCCACTTTGATTATCAATGTGTGTAAAACTTGAATGTCTTACAATTGGAATATAAGTTATCTTCTATCTCAATCTTGGGCTCTACTAGACTCCTTCAAAGATTTTATTCTCTCCCACACGTTCAAAGAAGCCAACAAATTGGTGGACAAATTGGCTGATATGAGTTGTGACAATTATGAAATTGACTCAAGCATTGGGGTCGTAGACTTAGATTCTTTTCCCCATATAAAGGAAATTGTTACTGATGACATTCAGAAGTTAAACAGGGAAATAGCGACATCACACTTTTGAGGCTGAGAAGTTGCAGCAAATGATGAGTGTCCCTAGATGTGAGATAAGACTGGTCAGAGGTTGCTTCATTTTGACTAAAGTCATGTTGCTAAGATGTTGATGAAGAGAAGATTAGTTCATGTTGGCAGAGCTAAGCAGGATGCACAAGTGATCAGATCGGGATAGCTATATCGATAAAGTTCTGTGTTATTTTAGTGATCATATTGGGATAACTTATACCGATCAAGTGTTGTGCAGGTGATAACTACTCAGGTGGTCATATCGAAATAGCTAGGTCGATGACGAGTTGTGTGGAGGAACTTGCTATCAGCATAAGTCAGGTCGATGTCGAGTTGTGTGGAGTTTCCATTGTGTTTTGTCGGATCGGGATTGCAATGTCGAATGTCAAGGCAGAGTCACTTATCGGGATAGTTGAACATAGGTGGAGTAGCAATTTTATGTAAAACCGATAGAACAAACTACTTTGATATTAGCATATTGGAATAGCTATGCTGACCAGGAGACTGAGGATGCCTATCGAAGTAGCTATTGAAGGCAGATTGACACATTCTTGCTATGTCGATAGTGTAAAATATTTCGATAGAGGAGTATGAAGAGAAGTCCTCTTGGTAAGTGAAAAGGGGAAAAACCAACAAGGCAGGATTAGACTGTTAGTAGGCAAATAAAGCATTCAAACACATAAAACACATAAAAACATAAAATGATGATTTATACCTTGCTAATATCTTGCCTTCTCCTTCGGATTGAGCTATTGGTGAAGCCAAGGACGCGCCCCTCCTTAGCTTATTTGGATTAGCTCCTTGATTGTGATGTGGAATACTCTCCAAGTGCTCAACAAGATAGATTGGATTTGATAGGATTTTGATAGGATTATTGGATGTGATGCCCTGCTAAATGGACAAGGTTAGTCTAAGATAAATAACACAAGACACACAAGAAAATCGTTAGTGTTATTCAATCAAAAACTAATCTAAACAAGCATATCAAGAGAGACACTAAAATCATGCTAATATCTCTAACTAATGAAACAAAGATAATGAGGCATCTCCAAATGCCTCTTAGCATGCTCTTAGTTCCTTCTCCCTTGTTCCTCTCCTCTCCAAGTTCCAAAATAGTGTAGCTCTCAGCAGCTTTTTGCACTATGGATGCTTATGGAGGATTGAGATTGAAATATTGCTCTAAATGTAAATAAAGAAGCTAATATTAAGCTCTTGATACTAAAATGATTGATTTTATCCAAAATGACAAGATGTTAGTTAATTATGCTAAAATGCTCTCTTAAAATGCCTATAGGTTAAATGCATACAAGTTTTCAGGATCTGAATTATGAAGAAATGGGCTCTATTTATAAGAAAAATGGAGCAATGGATGGTTGAGATTGAGCAATCTCAACAAGGGTCAGGATTGAATGATTTCAAATCCATGTGATGGCTTTCAACCCAATCCCAGGATGACAAGTGTCAATGTGAGATAGGTTGAGAGGGGAGGGAATAAGCATTAAATGCTTGATATGACCTTGGGAGTTAAAGTCAAGGTTAATTGAATGAATAAACTCTTTATCCAATGGATAAACTCTTGTGCAAATGTGAAATGGAGGAATATGGTCAAAACAATAAATGTTTGGAGAGACAAGTTTGAAATAACCATAAATGGTTATGTAAGAGCCATAAATGGTCATGTAAGAGCCATTAGTGGTCTTAGAAGACTTTGGGGAATAAAGCTCTTATCCAATGGATAAACTCTTGTGCAAATGTGAAATGGAAGAATATGGTCAAAACAATAAATGTTTGGGGAGACAAGTTTGAAATAACCATAAATGGTTATGTAAGAGCCATAAATGGTCATGTAAGAGCCATTAGTGGTCTTAGAAGACTTTGGGGGTTAATTTGTTGAACACACAAAGCATTAAATGCTTTTCAAAGACTTTGGAGTCTTTGAGAAGTGACTCCATTTTGCTTAGGAATGTGACAATAATTAGGGGATGGATTAGGCTAATTAGGAAGGGGTTAGAAGAATCTAGAAGGAGATTAGATTTTTGCAAGTGGATTTGGTGGGTGAGGGAAAAATAGGATTTTATTAAAATAAAAATTCATTTATTTCAATAAATGTGTGCAAGTTGCATTTGTAGGAAAATGCAAGTGGGGGGGGGGGGATAATGATTTAAATAAATGTTTTATTTAATTTATTTAAAAGAGGAAAAGGGGATTTTATTAAATAAATAGATTTTATTTATTTAATTGATTGGAATTTGATTTAATGAATTAATTAAAATAAATTGAATAATTTATTTAATTAATAAAAGAATGTTTGGAGATGAATTAATTAAATATTTATTTAATTAACTGATGGCTAGTGGATTTTTAATCAAATAAATAGCGAATATTTATTTAATTAAGCTGGACAGATTTGTGTGACTACAGGATGTATTTTGGATGGATTTGAATTGAAAGATTGAAGGAAGAAGAGAGAGGAGAAAAGAGCAGCATGAGGATGCTATGAGAAGAAGTGGATCCTTTGTGAGGGAATGATCATCCAACTTATAGATTGGAAGAGGCCAATGAAGGGCCAAGATTGATTTCCTTATGGAGGGTTGAGACTGATTTGAGATAGAAGGCATGGATCAAGGGTGCCTTGGGAAAATAAATAGGAATATAAAATTCATTGGGAAAAGGGGGGAAAATTTTGAATTTCAAAATGAGGAATTAAAAATTCTAAAATAAGGATGCATTGAGGTATTCAAAGAAATTTGAATTTCTTTGAGAAACTCAATGTTGATGTGACATGAGTGGGAATTAAAAATTGGAGAATAATGATAAGCATGATTATGAGAGATTATAGAAGGATTAATTAGGTTGAGTGAGATTAGGAAAAAACGATTTGTAGGAATCACATGAATAGGTTAATTAATTAAAATTAATTAACTGTGTGGGATTAGAGGAAATAATTATTGGAGGGGACTTTAGAAGAATAGGCGAACAATTAATTTATTTGATAAATTATATATTGGACAATAGTGAAAGAAGTAATTAAATTAGATTTAATTAACATCAAGAAGAATAAGTATAACACAATGAAGTCAATTAATTATGTTGGAAGGCTTAAATTAATATATATTAATTTTAGGTGTCTACATTTTGCCCCTCTTTGATATAGTGTCGTGAAATGATGTTATATCAAAGAAGAATAAAACATAGTGGAAGAAAAGGATAAGGACTAGTAGCATGATGCCCCAGTCGTGAGATGAGGAAGAATGATGACGAGGAAGTAGTTGTATGCCCCCTCGAGAGGACATGCGGGTTTGAAGAACACGGGTGTGCTGTCGAAATGGATTAGAAGACTAGGTGATGAAAGGATGAAGATGATGAAAGAGGTAATAAGATAAAGAAATGATAAATGAATTGGATTTCTTGTTGAGAAAATATAGAGAGAAAACCTAAGTTTGATATTTCCATGGATAGTGTAGTACCCCTTCCCTAATCAGACTCTTTTTAACCCAGATTGACCTTGGTTGACTTTTTAGTGGCTTACTTGGATGGTTGATATACCATGTTGTGATGTTATATTCAGGTATTATGCTATGATGCGTTATGCTTTGATTTAAGTTTCAGTGTATGATGTTACACATAATTTCCTTGCTAATGGTTAAATGTTATTATATTGGAATACTGACATGGACTAACACATTTATTTTATGCATGTGATGTGTTATACACATGTTTCATGTTTGTAAGTGTATGGGGTGCGAGGAGATGATTTTTCTTCACTCATTTTGGTGAGACAGGGAATGTCACAATTCTTCTTCACCGGTGTGTCTACTGTGTTTGTAAATATATGCATGTGAGGTTTGTTGATGCAGGAAATTGTAGGTACAAGTACCATGTAGGTACGAGGTATCGTCTCCACCTGGCTTCATAGGTCTAAGCGTGCCTTATTGATCGGAGGAGATAGTTGTAAGACCCTACATTTTAACCCTAGCCAAGCTCAATAGTGAGCATTGTCAGTTGTATGTCAGTTACCTATGTCTGGTATGTTGGCCATGAGTTTATCTGATTTTCTTGAGTTGGGTGTTATGCATTTGTGAAATTAACTATTAAATTTTAAAGTGATTAATTAGTTAAATATGTTTATTGCACATTCGTAAATAAAAGGGATTAAATTAAAAAAGACCCCTTTTGTGTGATCAATCAATAAATCAAATTGTTTATTTCATATTTCTAGCAAGTTTGATTAATTGTTATTTTCAAATTGTGAATTAAATCATTTGTATGCATTTTGGAAAAAGTTTATTGGAAATTAGAAAATTAAAATCTTGCCCTCATTGACTTTTTAAAATAGAAATTTTAGTTTCGAGCTAAATTGAGAAAATTAAATGAGGGAGAGATAGCATTTTTGAATATTAACTATTTGGAAATGATTTAATTTGGTTAAAAATAATTTTAACCTAAAATGGATTTTTAGGTCAAAATTTTCTTTATAACCTATATTTTTCATGAAATTGGGAGTTTTTTGGTTTGGATTGAAATTTGGATTTTGGTTGGAAGATGGATGAAGAATTTCTTGAGTTTGCAGGTTGGGCTCATCTCAAATTTCTTCATGGATAGCTCTTAAGGTTGGATTTTGGATATCCATGTTTTATTTTTTAATTTTTTTTTTGTTTTAGGAAAAATCTTTGTGTGTTAGAAATCATTTCTTTACTCATGTTAAATTTATTGTTCAGTAAGAGATTAATGCTTTAAATTTATGGAAATATACCTCTATGTGGGATTGTAATGACAAATTTTTGCCAATTTGTGTATTTTGTGAGTGTTGTAAAAAAAAATATACAGAATTTTTTTTATTAACTCAGATATTTTTAATAATGTTGACAGAGGAAAATGGTTTTTAAAAAAAATTATTTTCCTCTTTGTTAAAATTTTCTTTACCCAAAAACTTTTCTTAACTCAAAAAATTTATGAGTTATTTGTTTTGACAAGGGTTTTGAGTTGTTTCTGGTTCGTATGGTTTTAGGGGGGTATATTTGAAAGAGAGAGGGAGGGGAGTCCATGGTTTTCCATGGTGGAGACTATGGTCCCCACCCCACTTCCCTTTTACTTCTTATTAAAGTTTGTTTTAAATAAAGTTTAAAAAAATAAAAAAAATTGTAAGTTATGTGTTTTTTTAATATATGTTAAATATTAATAGTTTAATATTAATAATTAATAATATATATTTAAAAGTTAGTTTTTAATGTATGTTATTAATTATTAATAATATTTATTAAGTTTAATAATATATTAAAATAGTTACTTTTTATAAAAGGGAGATTTTAATTTTTAGTTAAGTTTTTTTTTTATTAGATATCAAATAGCCATTACATGTCATCAGGAATGTCTGAGTTTCATGAGTACATCAAGGCATCGTAGAAGGATACATACACAAAAAATATAGAGTTTCACGAGCACCTTCACTTATGGGAAGATGTTTACACTAATTACATCATAATCATATGAGCAAAAGGACCAAAAAATAGAGTTCTAAAGGACTATGAAAAGGAGATTTCAGAATCTGGGTCAAGGTTGTCTCCAACTAGTGGGATCCAGGCCACCCAGCCCATGTTTCCATCCTGCCATACTTCCCTGCGTCCATCAAGTATATCCTGCTTGTGGGGATGTGAGGTGTGCTCATGAAGCAAGTCAACTTCCTCCCAGGAAATCTCCATGTGTAGGTGTCTACAGTCCATCTGTCTCATGAAGGCCATGAGTGCTTGCTCAAATGCTACCTTTCCTGGTTCATCTCTCTCCCATGTGAAGTCGTGGGATAGCTCCCTGATGTAAACGGTGGTGGCACCCTCCTTTATCCATCTATCAAACTTTTGTGAGTCTAACTTTATAACCACAGTGACCTGCATTGAAACAATATAAAAAATGAGTCTCCTAAGAGACTCAGTGAGGTGCTCGGTGTTGTCATTAAAGACATCATCATTACGGTATTTCCAAATGAGCCAAAGAATTTCTAAAGATAAACAGGACCAGAAGATATTTGCAGTTTTCCTACAACCCTTAATGTAGCCTAAAACAACATTTATGATTTCAATACCATTAGTTTCCATATTAAAACCGAACAATTTCCAAATTTCCTTTGCAAAGTGACATTCAAAAAAGATGTGTTTTACAGATTCTGGTACTCTACAAATTTTGCAATTTAGGAAGTTACCCTCCTTGTCTTTAATGGGGAGTTTGTTTAACAACAATCTCCAGCCAAAGAATTGTTTTTTTTGTTCATTTTGAGACCCCTGGAATTTACCTAACCTATCTTTCCACTCCTTTGGTTCCCATTTTAGTTCCCAACATCTGTTTAGGTGAAGAAAAATGGTATCCGCCTCAATGAGAGATGCATATATGCATTTGGCTTTAAGGGAGGGGAGAGGTGTGCCATCAACCCAACAGAGTACAAAGATGGAAGAGTGGGGGAGAGAAGGGTGAGGTGGGGGAAGAGAAGTGGCTAAGGCCGATTTCAGGATGCTATATATTCTACTCTGGGATTGCGGGATAGAGAAGGTAATCTTCAAGTCCTCCCATGTTCTCAATTGGCCATTCTCCAAAATCTGGTCAAAATACTTAATTCCCATATTGTGCCACTTTAGTCCAGAGCAGCCTTGTAGAGCTACCAATGGTTTCCCATTATGAATTAGATTCCACCATATAGATCTGTCACTGGTAATCTACCCCTGTCTATTTCCATTTACATTGATTTGTAGCAAATGTTTCACCTGCTCCCAAGCTTTCCATAGGGACTTAAAGACCCCTGACCCAACTGGGGCTACCTCTATTTGTCCAAGAAGAAGGTATATCATGGGGAGATCCTTCCATTTCTTGGCTTTCTTAGGAATTGAGGATGAAATATTGTTCCTTATTAGGACTTTCCATGGCTCATCTCCATCCATGGCTTTGAGGATCCATTTGGATGTGAGGGCAATACCCTATAATTTGAGATCTTTTAGACCCATCCCACCATAGAGTTTATGCACAGTACACCACTCCCATTTCACTGCATGTTGCTTCCTGGTACCTTTTCCATCAGACCAAAGGAAATCCCTTATCTGTTTTTGGATATTATTAAATTGATAGTTTTTGAAGAGCCAGGCATAAGAGAAGTATATGTTATATGATGCCAAGATCTTTTGACAGACCTGAAATCTTCCAGCTAGAGACAGATAGTTCCTATTCCATTTAGAGAGCTTCTTTTCTATCTTATTCCTTACCCAGTCCCACATTTATTTTACATTTGGGAGGACAGAGAATGGGATGCCTAGATATTTAACAATATGAGAAAGGCCCAACCAGTTGAGAGAGAATTTTGACAGCCAGTTCGGGGGGCTTTCATCCTAGCCAAGTAGGTTGGATTTGTGCATAACTATCTTGCTTCCAAAGGCTAGGCAAAATAGCTCTATATTTTTCAACAGAGCAACAAAGGTTTTCTTCATCAAGTTTAATTAATATTGTAGTATCATCAGCAAATTGGACATTACAAATTTCCTTTTTGTTAGGTAGTGAAATGCCCCCGACAAGAGGAGTGACAGAGGAGTCTTTAAGTAGGTAGAACATTGCATTAGCAGCTAGGAGAAAAAGGGCTGGGGCTAGGGGGCATCCTTGCCTGATAGATCTGGTTAGTGCAAATTTGGGGGATCTCATTCCATTAACTTCTACAATGACATTAGCATCACATAATAGGGTTTTTACCAGTTTACAGAACCCAGGGGGGAATCCTAGCGACTGGAGCATGTGTATAATATATTCCCATTCTATTTTGTCATAAGCTTTCTCGAAGTTTATGAGTAACATAGCCCCATTCTGCCCTAACTCTTTTGCCCAATGAAGTGATTCCCAACATGTGATTAAGTTCTCTAGCATATACCATCCTTTGACAAATCTTGTTTGTGTAGAGCTGATAATCTTTGGTAAGATTTTTTCTAATCTACTTGCTCTCAATTTCGCTAAGATCTTGTATGATACATTTAACAGTGTAATGGGTCTCCAGTTTTTAACCAGGGTTCTGTCACCCTCTTTAGGAATGAGCTTAATAAGGCCTTGGTATATGTTTTCTCCCAGGGACCCATTGTGAATAGCCTCAGAGTATAGAACATGCAGATCATCCACAATCCACTCAATATTATCTTTGTAAAATTCTACTGGGAATCCATCATGACCAGGAGATTTGTCATTATTGAGGGCCACTATAGCTTCTTTAATTTCTTCTTTAGAGATAGTTCTTTCAAGCATCCTGCTATCTTCTTCCTCAAGGAGTTTGGGGACTAAAGACATAACTATTTTCCTTGCATTTTCCTGCTCTTCCTTAGCTGGTTCTACAGAGAATAACTTCTTGTAAAACTGAGCAAAGCACTCTAGAATCTCATTGGGCTTAGAGAGGTTCTTATTCTCTTCCCATATGGTGTCTATTTTCTCTCTTGCTTGTTTCATTTTGAGCATCTGGAAGAAAAACTTATATCCCCGATCCCCAGTATCCAGCCAGTTTAGTTTAGCCCTTGTTCTCCATCCTTTGATTCTCTGGTTTTGGAGCCTTCTAAGGTCATTTTTGGCCTTGATTAGTTGATTGGTGAGTGATACATTTTTCGGATCCTCTTGAAGTTTGGATTCTGCCAATTGTAATGCACTGTGCAATTGTACCTCAAATGCTCTGGCATCTTTAGCTTTCTTTTTGCCTACTGCCTGACAAAGTGAGGTCCAGGTTGTGATATTTTGGTTCCATCTATCAATGTTTGTCAATTGACTGTTTCCATGTTTGTTAAACATTCTAACCAGGTATAGTGCACATTTTAGATCACCATCTTTTAGCAGGCTAGTGTTCATTCTAAAATTTGAACTAGGGTTAGGTAGGGTCGATTTGGAATTAGTTACCTTTAACCCAATCATAATGGGGTGATGATCAGATAGTGTATATGGTATGACAGCATATGAAGACCATCCTCATTTTTAATAATTTCAAAAAAATCCTTGTTGAAGTAGAACCTATCTAGTCTACAATAGACCCTCTTATTGTACTATTGGTGGTTGCACCAAGTGTACCAAATTGACTTGTGCTCCTCTTTTTTACCTGCTAGTGGGTCTGTCAATCTCATTTTGTTAACCATCCTCTCCCAGTGAATTCTCTCTGCACCTCTCCATTCCACCTTGTTCCCTCCTTGTTTATCTTGAGCATTGATTACCATGTTAAAATCACCTCCCAAGAGCCAGGGGATGTCATCTAATTTAGCAATCCATTCCCACATCTCCCCCCTTTCTCGATAGTCATTAGATGCATAGATTGAGCAGAGACCAAATGTAGTACCTTCATTCTGTATGATTACCTATACTGCCCTATCACAAGGGGATTGTCCCCATTTGATAACTTTATTTGTCCATTTAGGATTTAACAATATTGCAGCTTCACCCTTTCCTTTAGGGTGATTGGTGAAGAAGGGGGTGGCGTCTCTCCAGATGGATTTTAACCCAATTTCTAGAGAGAATCCTACCGATTTTAGTTCTTGGAGCATAAGGCAATCAATTTCCTTGTGCATATTTAGAAATCTTTTGACCACATATTTCCTGTCAAGGGCCTCTAATCCCCTGATGTTCCATGAGATGGTTTTCATCATTAAGAGGTTGCTTTAGTATTGTCCCCTAGGGATTTAAACCCTTCAAAGCATTTGGGCCATTCCTCAGGTTTAGACAGATGGCTGGGATCAAAGGCCACAATTGATAGTGGTCTAGCTCTCTTCTTCCTGAATTCAGAGAGTTGTTCAGGTCCCAAGGACTCCTTCCTAGCTGTATTGTCTTTACTTACCTTAGGAGATCTTTTCCTCCTTTTTTTGTTTGTTTTATTACCAACTAGCTCTTCTCCCCCATCCTTGGCTCCAACCTCAAAGGTTCTAGGGTCAGGGGAAAATGAAGTCTCCTTTTCATTATTTCTAGTCACAGTTTCTTCCGACTACAACCCAGGTTCATTACCATGCCCTTTCTCTAGGGGTTGGTCAGAAGGAGAAGTGGTAGGTCCCATCTCCCCATCAGTGCTATCGGAGGTTATTTCAGGGGGTCTTGTATCCCCTCCATCTTTTGACTCCAATGGTGTATTTTCAATATGAGGGGTGTTCATCTCTCCAGAGGGGTCATTTATATTATCTTTAGGTTCATGAGGGGAGTGGTTGACCATCTCGGTGGCCTTGGTGGCAATATGAGTACCACCATCTTCCCCTCCGATCAACTCTTGGAGGAAGGGTATGGTACATGAATCAATCTCCTTCTTTCGGTTAATTAATGTAAGTTCTAGTTGTTTCCATTGTTATGCAGCCGTTTTCAATTTGTCAAGGACAATTTGCTGAGCATTTTGCTTCCTGGCTCCACCCAAATTATTGGAGAACTTGCTATTATCTAGTTCCACTGATTCAGGTTCACTAGCAGCTACAGTAGCTTCTTTTAATACCGACTGGTACTTGAGTATAGATTTGGCAATTGAGGGAGGATTGTTGGAGGGGCAGGGGTGGGTTTGTGGTTGGGAAATAGGGGGAGTAGGATCAGATGTGGGTATTGATACAACAACCCTAGGTAGGGAAGATGGGTCTAGAGGAGGGGATGCAGAGGAATTAGGTTCATTTTTTTTTCTCCCTCGAGTTTGGGTGAAGGTGAATTCTACTGGAGGTCTTCTTGAAGGAGGTACCATTTTTCTTCACCATCAGTGGACAATTTTTAAGGTAGTGGCCACTTCTTCTACGTCTATGGCATGCATTAATCCCTCCTAAATATTCTAGGGGGCATGAGAAGAGCTGGTTTTCAATACATATGTCAATTCCAAAGGGAAAAGTTACCCCAGGGTTGAAGGCAATGAGTACCCTTGCATCCATATGCGGTAGTAGAGTAGCTAAGGAGTTAATTTTAATGACTTTTCCAAGCGGTTCTGTGATTTCAGATATACAGTTCCACAAAAATGGGGGGACATTTTTAATAACTACCCATTTAAGGTTGGAGAGTGCCATTATTTCCTCGTTACATGCAAGAGGGGTCCAAGGAACGACCCTAAAACAGGCGTTACCTACACTCCAAAATTGTTTATCTACAACCTTCCTCTACATTTCTTCATCATGAAAGAAAATAAGAAATAAGCCTTTTTGTAACATTCTACAGAACGAAAACTACATTCCCAATTTGATACACCAAGTATCTTGAAACCATTTATTAAGATATTGTCTAGATGGTATTTTATCTACATCTAGGGCTGCTAGAAAAATCGCAGAATCCCTAAGTTTAGCAATTTCTTTAGAAATACATTCAGTCATAGAGGAATTAGGTTTAATGATGACTCTTGGGGCTGAGGCAACCTCACCTTCTTCGGGATTTTGGGCTGCTGCTGCATCTTGGGTCGCCTCTGGTTTGAACCTCGCCTTGTCTGGAAAGGTCGTGCGGAGCCCTTGAACAGCTTGACTGAAGGTTTTTCTGCCATTAGTGGATGCCTTGTGGGTATTAATCCCATCGTCGTCTGTTTCTTTCTCCATTAATGGAGCCACGAGCAGAGTTAATGCGGGGGCCTCCCACTAGGTCTGGGAGCCCTCGGGCAGAGAGCCGACCTGCAGCCAAGGACCGTTCATGTGTGCCCTTGGTTGCAAAGCTCTGCCAAACCTTCAAAATTCTAGTAATCAATTCATCATTTTTAGTTAAGTTTTATTATTAGTTATATTAATAATATATATATTTGTAAATTGGAAATTTAGTGGGAAACGATTTATTGGGGAAATTTATATATTTATATATGTGTTGTTTTTATGAATTAATGATTTAGTTGCGTTGCGAGAATTTTAATTAGATTGTTAATGAATTATTTTAATTGGGATAGAGAAATTGTATTTGTTTTTGAACCAAACAATATTGGAAAATGTAGCAAACTTGGTTGAAAGGAAACAAATAGAAAATAATATTGCATGAACTCTTTCTACCTTGATGTTTATCTGTCTTGCCTATGTGTTGGCTCGTAATTGAGATATTGAACAAACCAATTGAATTAGTTGTTTTATGCAATTCTTGTATGTTATTTTTAGTAAAGGCTTTATTTCATTATTCGATGGAATCCTTTTGTTTACTCAACCTAGGTGCTAGGTTTGTGTGACCAAGTGAAGTACTATTATTAAGCTTGAACTCCTTCAGTATTTTGGTATTGTGAGTCGTACCTTAGAGTTAAATAGGTTGTGGTGTCATAAGGGAGAGTGGCTTTTGAGTGGGGGTCGTGCCCAAAGTGGTTAGCAGGACAACCCAACAAAAGTTGAGTAATAAGTGATAAATTAATTAAAAAATAGGGGGTTGGGTTTTACAAACATTAAACAAGATAAATGTGCCTCGCTCATGGTTGAGTGCTCGTAAAGACTCAGAATGCAGTGAGAAGGCCTGGAATGGCAAACCATCTACCTTGTCTTCACAAAAGGATAGCTTGGGTCCGCATAGAACATGGATGGGATGGGGAGTTCGGGAGAGGCTACCAGGACAACCCATGATGGGATTCGGGGCCTATGGAGGCTCGCCAGGGTAACCATGCCAAACTATGTGCTGACACTCTTCTCTTATGTGCACGGTTGTGTAGACTTGTACATGTCACTTGATATTCTTGTGAAGTCTTATTTGGTGTGTATTTGTATGTTTCGTGAGATGATTCGATGTCATGTTAGACCATGTGTTCTTTCCTTATGTTCACTAGTGTGCAATTTGTGTTGATTTAGCTTGGAGCACTATTGTGGGAGTCATATCTGTTTGTTTATGCTTTTTGTGAGTACCTGATATTCATGTTAGATCATGTGATGCTTATGATGGATTGCGAGGATTTAGTTTCGCTGGTGCTCCAATTGTTCTCTTGTATTTACTCCATACCATGTTTCAGATGTATCCACTTTCTTCGTCTTTGATCATTCATGTATCTCTTGGACCCCATGTGGTCATATGTATTATTTATTTTTGTATGCCTTGATGGCAGGATGTAATTGATGTGAACCTTATTTAATTTTTCACCTTTTATTTATTAGAATGGTCTTGCACTTAAAGCAGACCTAGAGATGTAGCCCATTAGGGGTCAACTCCGATATCAATTGGTGTTGTATGGTGTATGTGTTCATTTGGTTCCTTTTAATTTTGGATGTATGAATTGCATTATGGTTAAACTGTATAATGTAATTTAGGTGATATTACTCTTAATTGTATGTATGAGGTTATTATTTAAATGTAGTAATATGGATTATGATGTAATGTAGCTTATGTCAGTTGTATATATTCAATCATGCTATTTTAACCTCTTATTGAATTTAATTGCTATGTTCTTGTGGTAATCATTCTATCATGAGTAGGTATAATCAATATCATTGTTAATTGGATTAACAAACCTTAATGTTCATAAGCCTTTTTGCGGTAAGGGTTGAGCTCGACGAATAGCTTAACCACTTTATCGCTCCAACAAATGGAGATTGGGTGCTTACTCTTCTGATTGATCCCCGCCGTCTCGAAGTGAGCTTTTCCAAAATCATGGGCAGAATATGGTTCTTGATTGGTAGGGCCCACTGGATATCCCACCCAATCCTTGCTTGAAGCCGATTAATCTAGTAATCTTCATTGAAAACCCTTTAGGTGTTTAAGTTAACTCTTCTGCTTGTGCAAATGTTATTGCAATGTTTAATTTAATGCATTTTTAAGTTCATTAATGTTAAAAAAATAAATATTTGCACTCTTTTTGAGAGTTTTAGTTGAATCCTTTAGGGTTTCTTGGAGGGGCATTACAAATAGTCTACACCACTGATTATAAGAACCAGGATGATATGAAGATCTGAGGCATGGACTAACGCTTAGACAAACAGGTGTGCCTTGCACACAATCATGCAAGTGTTGATAAACACTAATACAGGATTGTCGGATCGTACAAGGAATACCTTCAAAAACACCATGCCATGAAAACTATGCCCCATTATACACTAGCCAAGACATACCAAGATATAAGATGATCAAGGCAATCCTGAACAAGTATAGTCCTGGGACACAAGATGAAAACAAAGCGAAAAGCTCAAGCATGCAAACAACATGCACATGACCAACTGACATCTCTTTCCAAGAGTAGGAAATGGATTTGGATAAACTACTGGACTAGGAAAGGAGGCATCCCGAAGGGCAGGTGATGGATTTGGATGAACTACCAGACATGGGAAGGATTCATCCCGATGGGCAGGGTGTGGATAGATTGATGAATGACAAAAGACAAGTTGGATGTGCAAGGTCTGCAAATGAGAGGATTGCCACTTGGATTTTATTAGAAAAGTATGGATGGGTGCTTGGATTAAGCACAAATCAATGTGAGCTCAGGTAGATGGGAAAATATCAGATTGATGGATTGGATAGGATTGGAAGAAAGATAAATGATTAGCTAGGACAAAAAAGGGGGACAAATGAGTGAGTAGGATCAGATTGAGGATGGGATTAATGATTGAATTCGAAGAGATGGAGAATATGATTGGATGAGATAAGATTGGATTAAAAATTGGATAGGATGGGGTGGATTGGTGAATAGGATTTGATTGAATGGAACCAATGACAAGGGAGAACCAAGGATTGGTAAAAGGATGGATGGATGAATGGACGAAGATATTGTTTGGATAGATGGATCAAGTGGATGGATATGGATATGAAATGGAGGAATAAAGGATGGAGGGTAGGATGATGGATATGCAAGGACTATGCTACAAAGGAGTGCAATGACCCACTGTAGAGGTAGTGGAATTAAGGATGTAAGGATAGTGGATAAAGATGGATGAGATAGGAGGATAATGTGTAATGGATATGGATGGTAGAGGATTAAGGCTTGTTTTTTCCAAAGCATTCATGCATATACATTATTTTGCCTCTAACATGGAGGATTGTGTTTGGATAGGATGAGGGATATGAGATGGAGGGTATGGATATGATAATCAAGATCAAACATAGGAAAGGAAAATGGACTTAGATAGGATGTAGATGGAAGATAAGGAATGTGGATGGTAGGATTGCATGGATGAAGCTTGCCCCCAAGTGTAGAGTGCAAGAGGGTGAGGGGATTACACATGACTCTTGTTTGCCAAGTTTTCATCATGGTACTTACCCAAGGCTCCACAAGACATGGTTCTCACCATTGGATGAAATGATTTTTCTTTACTTTTTTTTTTAAATTTATTTATTTATTTTTTTGGATTGATAAATATGAGGATAAGTGGATATGGAAGATAGTGGATGCGTGACGGAGGAAGGAAGGAATCAAGCATCTAGTTCCATGGATAGTATCCCTTAGTGCTTCTTTGAACTAGAGGTGTGCTCATAGATGTTGGTAACCATAATTGGGGAGATGAAATAGATAGGGGATGGAAAACAAGGATTTGCAAAGGATTGGACTAATGGAATGGGATTGTGAAAAATGGATGGGTTTGGAAAAATTTGTGGAAGATCAACATTGGCACACAGCTTGAAGGGTGGTGGAGTAGTGGAGGAGAGGATTTTGAATTATATGGAGGATAAAGTGTGGATTTTGGGACATGAAGAACCAAAATAGAAGAAGGGGATGATGGAGTTGGGATGGTGGATTTTGGGACATAAGGACCCAAAATAGATTTTGAAGATGGAGGAGTGTTAGATGGAGGACTGAAGGACTTATGAATGGAAGGAGCTTTTGGATTAGCAAGTTTGGATGCCAATTTTGATTTTACTTTGAGATGCATTGCTTCTTTGAGCAGTTTGAGGATCCACATAGTTTTTTATTTTTTATTTTGGGGCCTTTGTGGCTTTTTTTATTTTTCTTTCTTTCGGATCATATTTTTCTTTTGAGCATGTCATTTTGAGGGGACATGTTGATTCTTTGATTTTTGTGGATTTTGAGCTTTATGCTTTTTAGATTGGGCATCCAAATTGCTTCCAATTGCAATGGGATGGGTGAATAAGGATGAATGACGTAAGGATTTTATGGATGATGGGATGATGGAAGGAGAGTGTTGGGAGGAATTTAGTGATGTGTGCCTTTGTTGATCTTGCTTAGGGATTATTTGAGGTGATAGGGTAGCAGATGGAGGGATGCAAGGACCCAAAATGGATGGAAGGAATGGAGGATTTAGCTTTGGAGTATAGGGTCCCAAAATGGATGTGTATGATGGGGGATAATAAGATTTTGATTTGTATGAAGTAATTTTGGATTTAAGAGGAAAAGAGAATGTACCAACATCTTGAGAGTTAGCTTGAGGACACCTATTATTTCAGAAACAAGGTGCGAGTCCATTTTGAGGGGGATGGGATGTGGAAGGAGGATTAGGATTTTTAGATGTATTGGGATCATGACATGGAGATGAAGGGATACTTTGATCTTGACTAGGGAGGGTATCATGAGATGGAGTGGAGGGGTGATTGGATCATGAGATGGAAGAGGATCATGCGATGGAGAGAAAGGGTTGGATAGAGGAATCATATGATCATCAAAGGAAGTGGAGGGAATAATATCATTAGATGGAGTGGATGGAGATGCAGCATGAGATGGAGAGGATCCTATGCTATCATGCTTTAGAACAAAATTTTGGCATGTTTGGAGTTTTGGGGGTTGTGTGATGGAGGAGGATACAGGAGCCTCGATGTGAGTAGATGGAGGAATGGGGGTATCATGAAGTGTGGTGTATTGAGATTTGTTTTGAGGTGGAGGTGATTGGGGTGGATGGAGGACTTGAGGAGGCTTGGCCACTTTGCTTCGAGGTGGGGATTTTGTCTCCTTTGCTATCATGTCTTGGATAAGATTATGGATGATGGACTTAGAAGATGTGGATAACACAAATTTTGGAGGATTAGGATTAAATGGAGGATTGGGATTGGATGGAGGATTAGGATTGGATGGAGGATTATGATAATGGATTGGGGAATTAGGATTAATAATTGGAGGACTATGGAGTAAGGGATATGGATGGGGAGTAGAGGTAATGAATGCATTGTAGAAGGATGGGGATTGGGATGTAGATGGGCGGGAGATGAAGGTATACATATTGGATTAGAGGAGTATGTGGGTGAGGGATAATATGGAGATATGGATGGGGAATAAGATGGATTTCCCTTGTCAAAGGTAGAGGAAGGATAAGAGAAATGGTATAGATTGGGATTGGGTGTAATGTGTTGAGATGGGATGGATGAAGGTATGATAGGTGGGTGGGAGATTATGGGATTGACTTGGTAGGCAGGTTCATGAACTTCCATGAGCATCTTCTCATACCAAGCTTTGAAATTCTAGGTAGTCATGTTGAGAGTGAAGGATTAGATTGGAATTGGATAAAAATGTTTTGGAGGAGAAAGATTATGAAGATGACGTTAAATGAAGATGAGGACTATGACTTGGCTTGGAGTGATGATGAATTAGATTTGATTAGATTTGGGTTGGATTGGATTTGATTGGATTAGACCTTGGATTAGGAATTGATTTGATTAGATTGGTCCTTTGATTAGGACTTGATTGGATTGGATGGGTCCTTGGATTAGGACTTGATTGGATTGGATTAGATGATTGGTTGATGAGGGATTGGATAAATGGATTAGAAAGATGGATTAATTTGATTGATTGGAATTTTGGAGATTTGATTAGATTAGAGGGAGAATGATTATTGAAGAATGAATAGATAATAGGGAGAATAAAGGGGGAGGCTTCCCAAAGTCGAATGAATGATTTGGACAAAAATATTGGTTGAGGGAGGATGATTGTTTGAATGGATGAAAGTGGATTGGGGATTAGAGAATTTCTTGGATAGATAGAAATGGATGAAAGATTTGATGATGACAAGATGGAATTTGGAAAGAGGGAGGATTGATTGGTTGTGGGGGATGGACTTGGCAAGAGATGTCAAGTAAAGAAAACACAATGGTCAAAAGAAGTTAGACTCAAAAGATAATCATGCTCCTTCACAACATATCCTAGGGCTAGCAAGGACAATAGTCAATGGATCCTAATTGGTTTCCCAGCTACGCTTACCCAGAGCAGCCACTTAGATGCTTGACCCCACTGGCTCCCCTCCACAACACTCACTTCTTCGGGGAAGCCAAGCATCAGTTCCCATGAAAACTCCCCATGGCGAACTTTGTGTCTCTACTAAGGATCATAAAAATATGGGCGGCTTCAAAGGTCCAACCTCCTGCACCAATGACTAGAAGGATTTTTGGCCACTATGCACAAGGTGTTTAGTATGGCTTCCCATTAGGAACTACCCTTTGCAATTGCACAAGAGCAATTGAGGCCTATAGCCCAACGAAGCACCAAGAACCTAGTAGTCACACGAGCGTGATTGAGATCTCTAGGATCCTACTAAGCATCCAATATGAGAGTGAACTCTCAAATAGCCCCAACCATTGAGTTGGGATCCCCAAGTCTGGGTGTACTCACTTGGGTCATTCCCCTCTCACCGACTCTAGGAGTGACTCAGGAGGGTAGGCCCTCTAAGGGTAAACATGCAATAAACATGAAAAGCTTACAGGGTCTGGATTTATGATCGTCTAGATAGACGAGAGCATACGCTCCTACCTTTACGTTTTTCACAAACACATAAAACAATGGTTCATTTACCCCCTAATTAAGTCTAAGTGCCTAAAAAATGAAAACACAAGGTTTACTTGAATCTCCAAGGCAACCTGCAGAAAATCAGATCAGTAGTTTTGTTTCTATGTCTTGGACAATCGAATAAACCTACAAAACTCACAAAAATGTGATTAGTAGAGACAAGTCTGTAGAAACAGCACTCGCGCTGATCTGCAGTCGCCTACGCTGAAGCGCCTCTACAGGCGCTAAAATGCCTGCATACACACTAAAGTGGGCCAAAAATAAGAAAACAAAAAATACAGGGAAAAAAAATACAAAAACTAAAAAAATGTCGATTATACCTGAGTGGTCACAGTATTCTGATTTGGTCATGCTGAAGTACGCGCGCTCGCGCTAAAATAGAAAGAAATTAAAACAAGTTAGCAGTTAGAAATTCAAATTTTCAAATTAAAAAACGAGTGGGATTTTGTCAAAAACGGTCGCGCTAATATAAGGTCGGTCGCACTGAAGCAGGTTAGTACACACAACATAAATTTAAAATTTAAAAATTTAAAATTAATCGGGAAACTCGACAAAGTGCCCGTGCTATTTGTAGGGTGCTCACTTTGAAACGAGACTACCAAAAAAAAAGATAGTAATTAGAGCAAAATTAACTAATTTTTTTTTTTATAGATTTTTTTACCTTTTTAGTGTTTTTATGCTATTTATTATGAAATAAAAGAAGAGAAAAAAAGAAGCAAGAGGAGATTTTACTGAAACTAAATGAGAAAAGTCTAGAAGCGGACACGTTGTTCCTGTAGCACTCACGCTGATGTGCAAGCTTGCAAAGAAGTGGGTTAAAACAATTTGAATTTCCAACGGTCACGCTAAAACACGTGCACACACACTGAAAACCCTACCGCTCATGTTGAATTCAAAGCGGTCGTGTCGATTTGCAAACACTCGCGTTGTTCCGATACCTGCGATAAAAAAACTCACAAAAACTTGAAAAAAAAAATTCCAGGGATGTGGGTCCCACCGGACGTGCCAGAATGAAAAGGGGAAAAACCAACAAGGCGGGATTAGATTGTTAGTAGGAAAATAAAGCATTCAAACACATAAAACACATAAAAAACATAAAATGACGATTTATACCTTGCTAATATCTTGCCTTCTCCTTCGGATTGAGCTATTGGTGAAGCCAAGGATGCGCCCCTCCTTAGCTTGTTTGGATTAGCTCCTTGATTGTGATGTGGAATTCTCTCCAAGTGCTCAACAAGATAGATTGGATTTGATAGGATTTTGATAGGGTTATTGGATGGATTTTGGATGGATTTGAATTGAAAGATTGAAGGAAGAAGAGAGAGGAGAAAAGAGCAACATGAGGATGCTATGAGAAGAAGTGGATCCTTTGTGAGAGAATGATCATCCAACTTATAGATTGGAAGAGGCCAATGAAGGGCCAAGATTGATTTCCTTATGGAGGGTTGAGATTGATTTGAGATAGAAGGCATGGATAAAGGGTGTCTTGGGAAAATAAACAAGAATAATGATAAGCATGATTATGAGATATTCTAGAAGGATTAATTAGGTTGAGTGGGATTAGGAAAAAGTGATTTGTAGGAATCACATGAATAGGTAAATTAATTAAAATTAATTAACTGAGTGGGTTTAGAGGATAATTATTGGAGGGGACTTTAGAAGAATAGGGGAATAATTAATCTATTTGATAAATTAATTATTGGACAATAGTGATATAATTAATCAAATTAGATTTAATTAACACTGAGAAGAATAAGGATAACATAATTAAGTCAGTTAATTATGTTGACAGGCTTAAATTAATTAAATATTAATTTTAGGTTTCTACAGTAAGTTCATCAAAATAACATATACCGATATGTTGAAGGACTGTGGGTATGAAATTTCGAGTAACTATGCTAATGGAGGTTCAGGTTGGGTCATCAGAATAGGTTTGTATTTACGGGTTAGTGCCCATAAGCTAATCTGATAGTGTTGGTTGTTCCAATGGAAGTTCTCATCGGAGAAACATATGTCGATGGGGATAGAAATGTCGAATGTCAAGATAGAGTCACTTATCGAGATAGCTGAACATAAGCGAAGTAGCGATTTTATGTAAAATCGATAGAACAAACTACTCTAATATCAATATATCAGAATAGCTATGCCGACCAGGAGATCGAGGATACCTATCGGAGTAGCTATTGAAGGCAGATTGAGACATTCTTGCTATGTCAATAGTGTAGACTATTCTAACAAAGGAGTATGAAGAGAACTACCCTTGGTAAGTTCATCAGAATAATATATGTCGATATGTTGAAGGACTATAGGAATGCAATTTTGAAGTAACTACGTCGATGGAGGTTCAGGTTGGGTCATCGGAATAGGTTTGTATTAACGGGTTAGTGTCTAGAAGCTAATCCGATAGTGTTAACTGTTTCGATGGAAGTTCTCATTGGAGTAACCTATGCCGATGAATTTTGTCACCGTGGAGCTTGAACTTTGGAATACCTATGTCGATAAAGGTGAGTTGACAGTGTGGCATCAGAATAACTTTGTTCGGTCGATCTAGCATGATTTTTCTATGCCGATAGTTATGGCTATTCCAATGAGTAGTCGTTTGGCTTGAAGCTTTTCAGTTCGAGATAACCTAATCCGATAAGGTTTTTCAACATGGTGATTGTGCTTCAGGATAGCCTATGGCAACAAGGGAAATCAAAGGTGAGTTTCCCATCAGAGTAAATCATGTCGACGAAAGAAACTAAGGGCATCATAAGGTCATCGTGATAGGTTGTGAAGGTGGTATAGATGCGAGAGGTCTGCCTGACAGTGATTGTTATGCTGATGAAGGGATAAGGTGTGACTTTGAGATAACTATGGTGATGAACATGAGGGTAGAAAAATCTAATTGATAGAGTTGTTTGGCATAAGTGTTTAACTGTAAACCCGATACGCACAACATGTCTGCATAACACGAAGGTTATTCATGGCATGGAGAACAACTTATCTGAGCAGCCCGATTGTCCACGTGGCAGTTAACCTGTCTTGACCGAGTAACCTGGATGACTAATGTGAAGACACATGTACCTCAAGTGATCAAGAAGATATGCTAGGATGTTGAATGAGGCAGTTGGTTGATCCAATCAATGCAGAGGTCGAAGGACAAATCAAATATGTTTGCAAGTCAGTAGACTCACAATCGGACGATGGCTACTATGTTCTCAATAATGAGGTAAATGTTATCTATGTAATATGTTTCATGTTAGAGGGATATTGGAGATATCTTTATAAATCTCTTTCCCCCCTTTATAATTTAGTCTTGCAAAATAAAGCGCATCGACCATGTAATATTTCCTTCTCTGTTATAGTTAGGTTAATATGGTGTATTTTGGGCCTTTAACCAGAGGTTTTCTTACTGGCTCTTTCCTCCCGGGTTGCCCTTTGAACCAGTTTTCGTACTCTTATTTATAAATTAATATATTAGTGGCTTGCCACTTTTTCCAAAAAAGAATAAAAATCATTTTGCTAAATTTAAAAAATTTGTTGAAAGGCAGTCTGGTTTTAAACTCAAAATTCTTAGAATTGCTAATAATAAAGAGTATTTGAATAATGCTTTAAACAGTTATTTAAATTCATTTGGTATTAAACATGATCTGACCATTCCTTATACACCTTAACAAAATGGTGTAGTATAAAGGAGGCATAACACTATTGTTGAATGGCTAGATGCATGTTACATGCATGATGCAACAAATATGCCTTATAAATTTTGGATTGAAGCAATATTTTATGCTACTTATATTATCAATATGACTTTAAAAGATTTAAAAAATATAGCTCCTAAAGAGGCTTGGTTTGAGCTTAATCTTAATAATTTGAGAATTTTTGGTTCGATTCTTTATGTGTATAAGCCTAAACAGAAAAAGCGAAAAATAGATTCTAAATCTTCTTATCATATTTTTGTAGGGTATGATGAATATTCTAAATCTTATAGAGTTTATAATCCTATCACTAACAAAGTTAAAGTTTTTAGAGATGTATGCATTTCTAAAATGGTGTTTATGATTGTTTTCGATTAAGTGAAAAGCAGGTTTTGAAGGGGCCTTGAAACCCTTTTACAAAATCAAAAGATAGGGCATTAAAGATGAGCTAGAGAGATCAAAACACAACAAAGAAACATCTGGAAAAGACAAAAATCCAGCAAGAAGCCAAAAGAGGCAAAGGGACAACACAGAGAAAACTAAGGGACAACCATGAGCAATAAACCCTAAGAAAGGTTTATGATAAACTTCGTCGCTTCTTGCTCCAACGGGACCATAGAGGTAGACACTCTTCAAATCCTCCAGCTCCTTGGCATGCTGGTTCATCTTCCTAGTACTAGCATGAGTTCTTTTACCATGACCAGTAGTCCCCCCTTCAAGAGTTAGCACGTTATCCTTGATAGTATCAATAGTGTTGTGTTCCCATTGGACCTGTTCTAGCTTGTTGATCATCATACTGAAGCTATCGATAGAGGCTTTCAGAATTTTTTGGCTTTGTTCTCCAATTTTCTTCGGGGTATTCTCATGATTGAGAACCCGCTTCTCTAGATCATTGAATCTATCCTCCACAACCTTAAATTGAGAGCCATATGCTAGAGTGATAGCCTCTGCATCGTTGATATCTTTAGTCAATTTATTCAGGTACTTAGGAAGGGTACTAAGCTTACCTGTTCCAACAACTTCAAGGGTAGTCATTTTCCTGGATGAATCTCCAACTTATTCTTCAAACTGTTGATCTCTGAATAGATCCAATCAATAACCTTGAAGAGCTCCATAATCCCATTCTTCGTAGTATTCAACATGGTTAAAGGGGAGTTTCTACAGTCAATGTTGATCTTAGGGGCAAAATTATCCAGGGTCTCCACATTAACATCTATAGTATTGGGAGGCAGAGTATCACCTTCCTTCACTATTTTCCCATCTTCTCCCACATCATCTGTTGATTTATTGAGGTTCTGAGGATTGGGTTGAATATTAAGAGAATCATTCCCTTTATCTAGGCTGATTTCGGTGATGACAGGGCTCCACTTGTTTTTCTTTTTTGGCGGAGGGGTAAAATAATCACTATCAGTCTCCATCCCCTCGTCATCGTCTTCATCATCTTCAAGCCAATTGTCCTCCTCATGAACCTTGCTTCTTTTTCCTTTAACTCCTTTTCTAGCTTTCTTATTTTCGGACCTAGAAGCCAAATATTTGTCCTTCTCCTTGCTAGAACCCTTAGCAGGGGTAATCCTATCAACATCATCTTCCCACTTAGTATCAGACCCGTCGTCTTCACTATCATCAATGTTCTTAGACTCATCATCTGAATCTGAGAGCTCGGTGATAGAATGTTGCACAAACAAAGCCTTGACATGGTTGTATAATAAAAAAATTAACCCTTCATGCATGGGAGGGTTACCATCTGGTTTAGCCCTAAAATCCTTAATGCTAGTGTTAAGGGAGCTAAACAAATATAAGGGAATAGGCACTAGATCTTTATGGTGAAAATGATTCAGAAGCACAAATTGATAACCGTAGACATGAGAGTATCTACCATCAAGTGTAACATATTGCATGACAACAAACAAAATCCATCTCCATACCTTCTTTATCACTTTGTTCATGATTGTTCTAAAGTACATGATTATGGATTTTCTCAAAGTAAAGTTGTGGTTGTTGAGGATAGTCCTCCCTCTCTAAACCCTCTTAATGCATCTCTTAGTCATAGTGATAGTGAATATGATAATGATAAATATTCTCCTCATGACTCTTCTTCAAGCGATGATACTCCTACATCTAAAAGAAATCATAAATGGTTTAAATAATTTCTTCAAGAAAGTGGAGATATTTTAGCTAAAATGAATCAATCTAAAGCTAGAAAGGCAAATTATTGAAATTATGCTTTGATGTCTAAAGTTATGGATACAAATTATCCTCAATCTTTTGAACAAGCTAAAAATCAACCTCATTGGAAAAACGCTATGTAAGAGAAATATGATACATTACTTGCAAATGAAATTTAGGATTTAGTTCCAAAAATAAATGGCATCGAGGAGAAGGCTTGGTCTGCAACCAAGAGATTTTAGGGATTTCAAACAAAGAGCTCAACCTAGGTTTTATGCTCAACTTGCTTTCAGATCTTGGTCCAAACCAAAATGTGTTTTGGAGGATCAAAATAGGATCCCTATTCCTTCACAATCGTGGATGGATAGTAATGGCAAGAGTAGGGGTCCCAGGTGGAGGAGAAATGACACTTCACGGGCTTTCAAGGGCCTCAACGGCTTCCCCGATGGTTTGAAATCAGACAGGAAAAGAGTTTGAGAAAAGTAATGGTAACAAAAAAAGATCCCAAGAGCCGATGATATTGACAAGGTAAAGCAGCCTCAACCGAAAACTAAAAAGTTGTCTTTTTTTCCCGACAATAGAAGATGGAATGACTTTGTTTCTTTTTTGAGGGTGATGGTTTTTTTTATGAAATGGGTGGAGGAGTGGCCTTCTTTTGGTCGAGTTAAGATGTGGTGTGTAGAGAACTAGCTGTTTAAAGTAGATATTAAGACAATGCCAAATATTTTTTTCCATGTGACTGCGGATAATAGTGATAACAAAAACTAGGTCTTTAATGATGGACTTTTTTTAATGGGATGCAAGGGTTTGTTTGTTAAAGAATGGAAACCCAACTTCAATCCTCTTGAAGCCCATTTAGAAGAGGTCTCAATTTGGTTGAGACTTTATTATCTACAACGAGAGTACTAGAATGAAGAGACCTTCATGACTATTGGTAATAAATTGGGCTTTTACATCAAATCGGATGAAGCAATAGAAGTGAAGTGATGAGCTTAGAAACTCCATTATTTTTACCTATTATTTTTTCCTTTTTACCCTTGTATTTGTCTACCTTCCTGTCACCAATTATTGAAGGCTCTATTTTTTAATAAAAAGTAAAAAGAAGATTAGGATTGATAATGCTATCAAAATCCATTAACATGCTAATCATTTTATGGACAAAATGACAGGAGACGGTTAAAGAAGAAATGTGACTGACTGTATGTGGCATGAAGGAGGCAGAATAGAAAGCATCAGACAACCAATCATTTTCTTTTATTCACAAATTAGAGGATGTTACAGTGGTCGGTGGCCATAATTTTGTCTTAGTCTATCTAGTTTGTTTTAATCTATTACATACCCTGTTAAACAA